>NW_020954592.1:2876475-3064834 GCF_900497805.2 Vombatus ursinus | reverse complement strand
CCTCCTCCCCCTCTCCCTCCCTCCTCCCCCCTCTCCACCCATAGAATACTCAGTCTTGTGGGATAAGTCCTTCTTGGTTCCAAATTTTTCTCTTTTGCCTTTTGGCAAAATTCCAAATTTTTATCTCTTTTGTAACAGTTGCTGCCAAATCTTGTGTGATCCTGACTATAGCTTCTTGGTGCTTGAATTTTTAATTTTTGGCTGCTTGCAGTATTTTCATCTGACCTGTAAGCTCTGAATGTTTATGGCATTCCTGTGAGTTTTCATTTTGGGGTTTCTTTCTGGAGAATATTGGTGGATTCTTTTTATTTTTTATTTTGCCCTCTTATTTTACTATGTCTTTGTGGTTTGTACTTTTTTTTTATAGTGTACTCTCTAGGTTTTTTGATTGGCCCTATTTTTTAGGGAGTCTCCATATTATGTCCTCTTTTACGTTGTGGTTAGCCCCTGTTTGGTCCTGAATTTGATTTATTGGGCTCCTCCCCTGGTGTGCCTGACTTCAAAACACTAGCAGATTTCAGATGCTGGTTAAAGCTTATTTCTGGCCCCCCGTGGAGTATCATCATTAGTCTAAGTACTGCTGACTAGCAGTCTCTTTGGTGCACACCAGTCATAGTACTGCCAAGCACAGGTCTCCCTGGAGCATCTCAGTCCCACCAATGGCAGGCTTCTGGCCTATTTAGCTGAGTTTATGCTGACATCCCTGGAAGGATTCCTCTCCCAATACCCATATGAGTCTGATTCTCTTTTTGTGTAGTCCCAGACTGTCTAAAGATGCTTGTTATTGTTTCACTTTGGATTTCCTAATAATTTTTTAATCTGGTGCCCCTTTTTAGATCTTTGTTCAAAATATTGGAGAATTGAATTTCTCCTAAACCTTCCGCACTACCATCTTAATTAGAAGTCCTAATTTTTATATGAATAAAATGTATATCTCTCAAGGTTGCCGTGGTCAGAGATTTCAGTTCCAAGTGACCTAGCCTATTGCTGATACACTTTGCTCTATTTAGATAGGCTAGTTGTCAGAAAGCAAATATAGCCCGATGCTGAGAACATAGTCAGTCAGTAAGCATTTATTAAGTACCTACTGTATGTCAGGTACTGTGTTAAGTGCCAGGGATATAGAAAGAGGCAAAAGATAATCCCCACTCTTGAGGAGCTCATAATCTAGTAGGGGAGACAGCAAGCAAACAAATATGTAGAAATATATAAATAGGATAAATATGAAATGACTAACAGAAGGAAAATACTAGAAATAAGAGGAGTTAGGAAAAGACTTCTGTAGAAGATGGGATTTTAGTTGTGATTTGAAGGAAGCCAGGAAAAGCTATAAGGTAGAGATGAGGAGGGAGAGCCTTTCAGGCATGAGGTACAGCCAAAGAGAATGCCCCAAGTCAGGAGAATGGAGATTCTTGTTCAAGATACAGCATAGAGGCCATTGGCAATGGCCAATGGAGTATATGGAGGAGAGTAAGGTTTAAGAAGACTGGAAAGGTAGGAGGGGCTAGGATCAGGGGTGGAGAACCTATGGCCTGGTGGACCTATGTGGCCCTCTAATTTTTAAGTGTGGCCTTTTGACTTTATCCAAATTTTACAGAGTTATGGTTACAGACCTAGGTTATGAAGGGCTTTAAAGGTGAAACCAAGGATTTTGTGTTTGATTCTGAAGCCAATAGGGAGTCAACAAAGTTTATTGAGTAGGGGAGTGACATGGTCAGACTTATGTTTTAGGAAAGTCACTTTATGGCACAGTGGATAGAGCACCAGCCCTGAAGTCAGGAGGAACTGAGTTCAAATCCAGCCTCAGACCAACCACTTGACTCGTACTAGCTGTGTGACCTTGGGCAAGTCACTTAACCCTGATTGCCTCACCAAAAAAAAAAAATCACTTTAATGGCTGAACAGATGATGAATTGGAAAGGGGGGGACTTGAGGCAGGCAGACCCCCCCAGCGGGCTATTGCAAAGAATGAGGTAATGAGGGCCTGTACCCTCAGTGGAGAGAAGGGAGTTTATTCAAGAGATGTTGCAGAAGTGAATTCAACAGGCCTTGGCAAATGATTGGATATGAGGGGTAACAGATGGTGGGGAGCAAGGATGACATTTATGTTGTGAGCCTGGGGAAATGGGAGGATGATATTGCTTTCCAAAGTAATAAGAAAGTTAGGAAGGGGAGAGAGTTTAAGGGAAAATATGATGAGTTTAGTTTTGGACATGTTGAGTTTAAGATGTCTATTGGACATCCAGTTCCAGATGTCTGAAAGGCAGTTGGAAGTGTGAGATTGGAGGTCAGCAGAAAGGTTAGGACAGGTTAGGTAGATTTGAGAATCATCATCATAGTGACTGTTATTAGATTCATGGGAGCTGATGAGCTAATCAAATGAATTAGTATAGAAGAAAAAGAGAACAGGAACCAGGACTGGATCCTGTGACTGACTGTCTAACCTACCTTTAGAGGGTATGATCTGGATGAAGATCTGGCAAAGGAGGCTGAGAAGCAGGGGTCAGATAGGTAAGAAGAGAACCAGGAGAGAATGATGTCCCAAAAATCCAGTGAGGAAAGAATATCAAGGGGAAGAGGGTAATCAACAGTGTCAGAAGCTGCAGAGAGGTCAAGAAGAATGAGGATTGAGAAAAGACCCATTGTATTTGGGAATTAGACCACTGGTAACTTTGAGGTGAGTAGTTTTGGTGGAATGATAATGTTGGAAGGTGGTTTGTAAAGGGAGAAGAAGAGAGTGAGAGGAAAATGGAGACACCTACCTTCTCCAAGAGTTTAGCCACAAAGGGCAGAAGAGATATAGGACAATAGTTAGCAGGGATAAAAGGATCAAGTTAGGGTCTTTTGTGGATGGAGGAGACACAGGCATATTTGTAGGAAATGGGGAAAGAGCCAGTGGATCATATACACTGACTTCCAGCATGGTTAAACTTACCAGAATTTGTTCTCTGCTGGAATAACCTTCAAATACCCAAGGACACTTCCATGCCATGATAGGGCATTTCCATTGATATTGATACAGTGTCAACAGAACCAGAAGAAGGCCTTTCATATGTTGAGTGCATCCCCTGTATGGGATTTACAGTAAGATAAGATAAGAATGGGCAGGCACCAAGAGGTTGAAATCTGCTTGATTGGAGCAAATGTTCATATTGATGGCATCGTCAATTGAAGCAAAAATACTTCTGGAAAAATTAGTAATTCACTAATCTCATTAGAGAGCCAGCATGGTGGAGTGGATAGACAACTTATATAGAGTTCTATCATATAGAACTCATAGAGTCAGAAATATCCTGCTTCTGGTGTGTATCCACGTGTGTGTGCGGACACGCGTACATACACACACACACACTTAAACAAATTAACAAGTTTTAGAACTATTTTGTACCTTGTTGTTTCTTTGCTTCATTTCTCATTTTCTCAATGCTAATTAGCTGCCTTTGTGACCCTTGGGCAAGTGACTAGACATCTCAGTGCTCCAGGAAAATTTTTTATCTATAAATTGTATAATGGTTATGGATTCACACTAATATTGGGAGTTTCCTCCCTGGGAATTCCCTATAGCAAGGAAATCAGAGGTTTGAGCCAAAAAAAATCCCATAATCACTTTGGACAAAATAATAAAAATAACTTTAGGAAAAACAATGTCAAGTCGTCATTTTCAGCTTTGCCAATCTTTATTCCATATTTGTAGGCACATAACTAAATTTTCAGAGTAGCCTTGAAAACTGATAACATTTTTATAGCACTTTAAGGTTAACAAAGTGCTTTTCTCACAACAACCATGTAAAGTATAGAAGGATTATTATCCCTATTTTTTTCTTATACATTTCCCTATCAACATCTTTTACTCCTTTCCTTCTTCAAAATTCCTTCTTGGTTATATGTTGCCGTCGGCTCCCACTCACCGTGCATCTCTCCCTTGCCCTTTGTGTCATATTCATTTTTAATTGGAGACTGTTGAGTTCCATGTCTTACCACCATGCAACAGCACAGATAGACATTGGAATGATACCAAGAAAATGTACAACAGGAAGAGAGATTAGGCTGCTCTTGTGGCCAGGCAGAGAAAGGACAAGTGCAGTGTATTCCACGGGCATCTTCATGATGTTAGGAGAAATCAAGAAAGGCCTCTGACATGTTGAGTGGTCCCCATGTGGCAAACTTACAGGAGGCCATGGACAAGCTTCATCATTGGAAGGAACAGCCAAATCAATGAGAACATGGATTGTTTTAACTATTGTGTAGCTATCCCCCTTTTACAGGTGAACAAATTGAGGCTTAATTGCATTGGTATTTAAATGATTATGAGTGAATGTCCAGCCCTACCCCTTTCTAGTTTCAGACTAACAGATCAGACAATTGACACATTAGCAGAAATTTCCAACTGAATTAAGATCCTTGGCCAGAGTAGAGAGGAGAGTGATAAAAACAGAGACTCAATCCATCAAGTAGGCAGCATAGACAAAATGAAATGGGAAACAGCAAAACTCCAGGATACAATTAGAATTCTAAATCTTGTTAACCTACTTAAGGTTAGGAAGTGTGTGTGTGTGTATGTATGTGTATGGTGGCAGTCTGGGAAGGATGCTTCTGGGAGAGGACTGCTGGTGTTAGTAAAAACATCATGTTCTTTTTTCAAATGTAGTTGTGTCATTCTCCTGGAATTGCTTCTTCTGGACCTAGCTGGCATTAACATTCTTCCTTCTCTTCCTCCCACAAGATCTGTTTGTTTGTACAGATCACATACATCTTTATCTGTACAGAGCTACTCTCAAGGGAGGGCCTGTGGGTCATTATTTTTAAAAAGGCTTGTCTAGACATAGATGAAGGATAGCTCTAGCCAGCGTGAGGCATTCCATTGATAGTGTCTACATTACTGTGTCTTGATGGTTGACATTTCCAACAAATAAAGTAGCTCCTAACTTCTATACATCTCTCCCTTGTTTTTTCTCCCTAAATGGATACTACTAAATTCTCACTTTTATTAAGGATTAATAGGGCTCTGCCAAGCTAATTTATGAGCTGCAAGGAACTGACAAAAAGAGTTTGTTAATGTCCCAGGGTCTCCTATAGTGACTTTTCTAAACCTTGGCATTCTGCTGATTTGGTACATGCTAAGAAATTAACAGGATGATAGGGTGAATATGGCATGAATTTTATATCTGTGCCAATTGAAACCATTGCAGACAAAGTACCTCTAATCAGGAGACTAGGGCAGCTTTAAGGATGTATAGACCTGGAACTCTGTAAGCCCAAGAGACCTGCTGTGACTCAGGAGTATGTTAGGAAGGTTTGTTGTGGGACTAGGCCAATTTCTCCCCTTTTTTTTTTGGTAATTATTTTTATTAGAATTTCAATTAAACTTGAAATCCTCAAGAGTTTTGCATAGGATTTCATGAAAATAAAAGTTTTTTTGTTGATTGAACATTGCCCACAATGCCTGAAGATAACTTTCTTCATATAAGAAAAGCTTTCGCTATTTATGTCACCAGTTGGATTGTTTCACACATCTTTCGGATGATAAGTTTTTAAGTTAAATTTAATTTTTTCAATTAACAAATATTTATTTTCTCCCCTCACACAAAAGAAAAATAAAACTCATAATAAAAATGTATAGTCAAGGAAAACAAATTCCATATTTACTATGTCCAAATATGTGTCATTCTGCATGTTTAGTCCATCATTTCTCTATCAAGAGATGGGCAGTATAACTTCATTGTTATTGAGGCAACAAGATGATATGGTGGGTAAAAGTGCTGGACTTGGAATTGGAATCTCATTTCAGACACTAGCTTTGTGATTCTTCATCTCTCTCAGACTTTGTTTTCCTATCTGTAAAATGGGGATAATAATAGCACCTACCTCAAAGAGTTGTAACATGTTCAAAGTACTTTGAAAACCTCTAAGCGCTATATAATTGCTAGTTATTATTTTTATCATTTTTAAGTTCTCTAGAATAATAATTGATCATTACATTGCTCAGATTTCCTAAGTGTTTCAATGTCATTTGTTTTCACAATTTTCACAAATAGTTCTCAGGGTCAAATGATATTTCATAGGCCAACTTTCAGTTCAATTCAACAAGCATTTATTAAGCATCTACTAAGTGCCAGGCATGGTGCAAAATGATAAAAAATGAAATAATCCTTGTTTTCAAGTATATTATATTCTATTGGAGAGAAACAACATTACGCAAATAAATCAATACAGAATATATAATAGTAATAGGGTTGTGTTGAGAGACTTTCAGGACTGACTATTGTAGACTTTGTTAGTTTTCTGGTTTTTGCAATGGAGCAGGTCCTTGGAAAGGATTTATTTGCTCTATCATCTTCTGGAAGCTGTGGTGGTCTGGAGAGAATCCCCAGAAGCATTTCCAGTCCGGAGTAAGTGCAAGGAAGTTGCTGCAGTCAGGATTTCCATCCCTAGGAACTGGACCACTCTGGAAAAGCCCTCAGGCCAGATTGGGAATGTGGTTGGTAAACCCCTCTTTCCCCAGTCGGGTGGAGCTTATCCAGTGGACTGATTTAGTAACTACCAAAAAAAAAAAACCTTTGGAGATCAATAGTAAGAAAGTGTCCTATTCTGAAATGTCTTCATTTCAGATTAGGAAAGTATACTGAACTCTGGGCCACTGGGAAGAGTTTTGTTAAGTATTTATTCTCCTAGCTTGCTGCTTCACCAAAAGACCCAGCCATATTCCTGGGGATAATTCTGCTTTTTGAAATACCTAAATGCGTAGGTAACATGTATGCTTGTGCTTAACAGTTAAAACCGGCTAGTTTTACCCTGTTACAGAAGCATAGTTAACATATATGGATAGAGCTACTTTTGAACTTCGGTTTGTGTTTAAAAAAAAAAAAGGCTAACAAGAATCCTTTATGATTGTCCATGTATTTTGTGTTGCATTTGTTTCTAGAGAGCACAAAACTGGTTCTGCGATAGTGTATGTGAGTGTTTTAAAAAAACGGCATTGTTTCAAAAGTGGAACTCTAGCAGAAAAATGGTGGTATTGGTGGGAGGGCAGTGGAGTTCTGCCCCCCCCCACTTGCTTCTGATGGTTAGTGCCAGAGTTCCCAAATAAGAAGGTAGTAAAGATAAGTGAAACCACATGTGAGAAACCTGGAGAAATAGCAGCTCCTCTAGTTTTCCATTTCTCTCTGAGTCCAGAAGAGCCGATAACTAGTGGGAAAGCTGAATGTGGGAACCTGGGAAATTCAAAGCCAACTTTACTGGAGAATTTCTCTTTGTCATGGTAAGACAGCTTATCATCTGAAAGTCCTACAAGACAGAGCTCTCCTTATGGAGCCATTTGCAAAGCTCTGCTCTTCGTGGTCACTTAATTTAAATATATGGACCCTTCCCCATACCTGTTTCCTGTCATGATACATGAGTAGAGTTTTCTTTTTAGCTACTCATCCTCACAGTAACTTCATCTAGTAAATGCCCTCAGGAAACAGACCTTATTCTGGGGCCCAGAAATAACCAAACCAGACAAGGTGGATTCTCAGGGGGATTAGGCTCCAGAGATATAGACTTTCTTGTCACCGTATCCTGCTGACACCCCTTGAAACTAAAGCCTGGGACCTGACAGTACAGGTGGCCTGATGGATTGGAGCTCTCATGGGGACACAAAGGAAGACATACAACAAGGCCATTGACTCTACAGGATGGCCGGATCAAATTCAATGCCTTGATTTGAGTCCAGGAGCAGAGAAGGAGCCAAGTGCAGCTATCGTATGTTCACTGGGTCTGACATCCTTCAAGGGCTGGCTGCTGAGTCAACTGTGGATCAGAAGGCTTTTCAAAGGGCACAGCCAGCCTAGCATCCATCAGAAATCAGACAGAAGTATAAAGAGGAGTTTAATAGCCACTGAACCTTAATGGAATAGCGTGTCCACATTTGGTTACCCCATTCAGTAGGGGACTGGGAAGAGCTTACTTATTAATCAGGTAACTTATTTATCAAAGGGTGCTTATGCCAACTGGCACTAGGGGGCGATAGTGATCTAATTAAATTCATCACCCAAAGCTTTCCCACGGAAAACAGAAGCAAGGTTTTTCTGCTAATGACATTAGGATGTAAGAATTAGGATGAGTTCTGAAGAAAGTTATAGGCCCCTTTCCTATAACTGTTTTTCATCTGTCTGCAATAGCTTAGCTGTGATCCTCCCTGCTTAGTTTAGCTGGCCCTTGCAGTCTAGTTCCTTGCAGCTAATCATTGGTCCATCAAATAGCCATCTAAGGAGATATTTAGGATTAGAATAAAAATGTCAGGGAAACCCACTTAAATAGCAAATCGTTACCAAACTAAGCATCAAGGAGGATTTCATTTAAGCAAGTTCAGTCTTCACAGTTTATTTCTCTGCACCTCCCCCAACCCTCAGCTATCATTACTCCTTCCTAAAACAAAACAAACCAAAAACAAAACAAAACAAAAAGCAAACCCTTGTTCATTAAGGAAACCAAGGGAGAGTTGGAAGGGGGAGAGGAGGTAATGGGAGTTTAGAAAATTCCTTCAAAACTCTACTACTTAGTGATTTCTACAAGATGAGGCTATGGATGGGAATGTCCTGGGGTCAGACTTAGATCATCTGCCACCATGTGACATGACAATCCAGTCTTAATTAAAAAAAAAAAAAAAAACCAAAACCACAAACTCATGGAAGTTCCCATGAGCTCAGGACTTCAAAAAAACTTGGGTTCAGGCAAGGTCATAAATAGCTTATATTGTGCCACAAGCCCTTCCTTTTTTAGGAATGCAATCCCAGAGCTCTCAGGGCTGTCCAAAGGTCATCCATTCCATTCCCTGTCTTCAAAGAAAGAAGTCTTCACTTTTCTGGATGGATGGGCACCTTTTCCGTTCTTCCTTTTATCTAACTCATCGTCCTCCTGTAGAGAGTCAAATCCCTGGGTCTGTCCTTAGCTGTAATGGGAAACAGCTGGCTCTTGTACTTCCTGGAATAGCCCTTCCTCCACCTAGAACCTGCCTTGACTCCTTCAAGTTGAATAATCCTTTAACCTCTCCTCATAGATCCCCTTCTGTAACTCTTTAATCTCATTCTGTGCCCTCCTATGACTCTGAGCAAATTCTCCACATCTTCCTTAAAATATGAAGTGTAACACTGAACCCAATACTGTGGGAAGGGCTTGACTGGTGCTAGTTCATCCCACAGGAATTACCTTTTCTATATCCCTATATCAGATATTTGTCTCCATAGTAATGGCACTGAAATCTGTTGTCACATCATGTTTCACTGTGGAGTTCATTGCACCATGAACTTGTCTTTTCAGTATGCCTAGTCTTTTCTTCTCTTGCAAATTTGCAATAACGCTCACAGAATTTGAAAGTTGTAAGGAACATCAGTGCTGTCTAGTCCACATCAAATCACAAGAATCCCCATGATCACATGCGTAAGTGGTCATTCAGTCTCCTCTGGTTGGAGACTTTTAAGGAGGGAGAACCCACCACCTCGAAGCAACCCAGTCCACTTTTGAATAGGTCTCATTTTGTTTCTACAAGAGCCTATATGCTTCACTCACTGAACTTTTGTTAGTGCTTTCCTTCTTTTGTAATTTTTAAAAATAATTTATTTTTAGTTTTCAACATTTATTTCCATAAGATTTTGAGTTTTAAATTTTCTCCCCGTTCCACTTCTTCCTCTCCCCACCCTTCGCAAGATGGCATACAATCCAATACCGGCTCTACATATACATTCATGTTAAGCATATTTTCCCATTAGTCATGATATAAAGAACAATTAGAACTATTGGGAGGAACCACAAGAATGAAGCAATAAAACAAAACAACAGGAAAAGGAGAGCAAATAGCATGCTTCCATTTGCATTCAGACTCCATAGTTCTTTCTCTGGGTGTGGATAGCAATTTCCATTGTGAGTCTTTTGGAGTTGTCTTAGATTCTTGAATTGCTGGGAAGAGCCACATCTATCAAAGTCAATCATCCCATAATGTGGCTGTTACTGTGTACAATGTTTTCCTGGTTCTGCTCATTTCACTCTGCATCAGTTTCCAGGTTTTTTTGAAGTCTGCCTGCTCATCACTTCTTAAAGCACTAATAGTATTCCATTACATTCATATACCACAACTTGTTCAGCCATTCCCCAATTGATGGGCATCCCCTCAATTTCCAATTTGCCACCACAAAAAGAGCTGCTATAAATATTTTTGTACATGTGGGTCTACTTTTGTAAAAATTTTGAAGTCACTTCTTTAGGGCAGCTGTCTCTAGTCCAAAGTGAAGACTCTGGCATCCAGGGGGAACCATGGTCTGATCCCAAGGGGTGTATAATTCACCAATTTCAGAGTAAGATGATGGGTTGCATCTCACACTTCCCGTAACAGCAAACCTACTCTTATTTACAACGTAGCTAACCCACTCCCTTCAACAATTATAGCTTAACATTCCCCCAATCTACCTCCATTTTTCTCCCATGAATGGTTTGGTGTTGGGTCCTCAGGACAGTAATAACCTATATAATCCCCAGATGCCCACAGCAGCTACCTGGGCAAGATTCCTGTTTTTATTACAGCAGCTCTCAAAGCCTAAACACTAAGGTATAGAGGAGTTGCCTTCTTCTGCATTTATGGAAAGCATACCCACACCAGCAAAATTACAGATCCTTGAAGAATTCAATTATTAGCTACTTTGCTCAAATTGATGCCATTGACAAATATAGTCAGCATATTGAGATCATTCTATATTGGGAGAAATATTGAAGAGTTCCAGATCTAGGACAGATTCTTGAATACATCGAATCTACCCTGGTTGACTTTATATCTTCGACAATCACTCTTTCAGTACAAGAGTTGAATGAGTTTTTTTTTTTTTTTTACCTCTTCACTAGTAATAGTGTATATAAGGAGTATAACTATGAAATAATTCAGTTCAACAAGTATCTCTTAAATGTTTTCTATAAGCAGAGAATTCTGCTGGCAGAGACACAAAGTTCAGATAAGACTTAATTCCTGTATGAAAGTAATTTACAGTCCAGTAGCTGATGAGTTTCTTTAAGACAAACAAACAAAATGCCTCCAAATGACTGGGTCCTTCAAAAGAGTCAACTTGGAAGGGAATACACTTATTCCAACAATAACATTTCTGGAATGCCTAATCTGGGTCTGCCTTTAAAACAATTTATGAGCTACACACAAAAATTAATTTTAATATTTTGTATTTTTGTCAAGACCAAAAATACTATTGCTCATCTTGATTATCCACATTATTCACTAGACTTGAAGCCAGATGACTTTTGCCTGTTTCCAAAAATCAAACCCACACTCAAAAAACAACTGGTAAATATCAGAGCTGAGACTCATTCAGGTCTTCTGACTGAGAGTTGTTTTTCCATTATACCAAACTTTCTCTTTCTGTAGAAGGGAAGGTGGATAACTGAGGTTGGAGGTGTAATTCCCCCAATACCCAGCACACTAAGTTACAGGTAGTAGAGGCCCTTAAATCTTCCTTGAATCAATGAATCTCAGCTCTGATACTTACCAGCTGTTTTTTCAGTGTGGGTTTGATCTTTGAAAACAGCCAAAAGTCATCTGGTTTCAAGTCTGGGGAATAATGTGGATAACCAAGATGAACAACAGAGTTTTTGGTCCTTTCCTAGACAAAAACATAAAATTTGAGGCATAACTCTCTAACATCCAACACACAAAATTGGATATAGGAGGCACTTGGTCATTGAATAATGTTGTTGAATATTTCCTGCATCAGTCTACTAAGCCATCGTAGATTATTCTGCCCAGATTTGTCCTTTCACTCGGGTAAGAAAAAATGCATGAAGGGAAAATGCAACATCTTTTCATTGGTTATGTCAATGGGATTTTGACTGCCACTGGCAAACCATTTGGGTTTGAGTACAATGAACATTTCAAGAGATTGGCTGCCAAAGCATCGAGAGAATACAGAAAGGACTATCAATAACAGAGTCCTTTCTCCTTTTCCCCCAGGTTCTGATGCCAGCACAATTGAAATCCACATACCGAGTGGGTCCCAAAACTTAAATGATGCTGCTGCTCCAGAGGGTATCAGGGGAAGTCATGAAGGGCAACCATTGGAGGGATGAGAGGCTCCCATCCTGAATTCTTAAGGCCATTGTCGAGGTTTCCTGCTCTTTGGAGCAATGTGTCCTTCTCACCGGCTCTGCTGTCTCTTTGTCACTATTACCTTTACTCCTCTACCCATTCTCCCGTTTTTGAAAGGTTATTAACTTTTCCCTTACAAAAAAAAAAAAAAATCACTTTTAGGGTAGATGAATGAGCTGTGCCTGGAAATGGAAGAGCTAACTTGAGCATTCCCTTGTAAATGAGCTGTGCAACAGCTTATCTCAGCAATGTCACTCCCAGGCAGTTTTCTCAAGCTGGCTGGAAGCCGAAAGCTTGCTCCAAATCCTTTCCTGGAAAAATAAAGTGGTTTTAACTCATTCTACGAGGTTTCCAGTTTTCTTCAAGGACAACCTTACAAGCATGCTTGTCTGCAGATTGACCCTGGTAATGAATGAGATTAAAATGGTGACAGATGGCAGCCCTAGTGGTAGCAACACAGTGTATTTTCAGCCAGATAAATAGGTTGCAGTGGAATTGTACATCATAGTCTCTGTGCTACCATATTTGGTGGGTGAGAAGATGACCTGTTTGGATGTCAAAGCTTGTTTTTGTTCCTGACATTATGTTGAGCAAAAATATTTTCAGAAGAACCCTTGGAACCTCTCTGTAGTTATGATTCATGTAATGTTATTAACTGGTAGAACCGGAGAGAAAGAAGATTCCATCTTAGCAAGCTACAAAGGCAAAAGAAAGTCTTCACAGAAATGCTAGAATGTGCACTGATATGTTGCAAAAACAATAATAATTCTAAAAATAATAACCCCAAAAATAAAAGTGAAGAAAGTCTTATAGTTTCAGAACATCAGACACTTTGATTATCTTCTATTTTTACATCCCATTTGTCTAAACACATTCCCTTCCTTCTCCCAAAAGCCATTCCTCATAACATAGATTTTAAAAAAGAGATTGAAAAAAGATTTTTCAACAGAAGTAACCACCACATCTAAAAGTGCCTGGCACATAGTGAACATTTAATAGATGCTTGTTTGTTGATTGATTAAACAGTGTATGCAATGTTCCATACCAACATCCCCCCATATCTGCAAAGAAGAGTTCATGGAATTATAGGATCATAGATTTAAAGCTGGAAGGGACCAGTCTTTCCAGGAAACTGAATGAGAGGAAGCTTTTTCCTTACTTCCTAAGGGCCAAACTGGAACATTATGATTGCATACTGTTCAATTTGAGGTTTTATGATTTCTTCCATTACATTTTTGCAGTCATTATAGATGTTTTTCCTGGTTCTGCTTACTTCACTTTGCATCAGTTCATGTAAGTGCTTCTCTGTATTCTTCATAATCATTGTTATGGCGCAGAAATATTTCATTTCATTGATGTATCAATCAATGGCCATCTATTTTGTTTCCAGTACTTTGCTACTTGGAATCCCTTCTTCAATGAGTAGTTTTCATTCCCTGGAAGTGAGCTCATTTAGCCCATGCTTTCTGCAAATTTGTGGCTGACATGTGGTGTATTTTGGTTGGTTGGAATATGGCCACCACTGTAGTAATAATAATAGCTCACATTTATATGGTACTTTTAAGTTTATAAAATACTTTGCATTCATTATCTCATTTAATCCTCACAGTAATCTCATGATCATATCATTATCCTCATTTTACATGTGAGAAAAATAAAGTTCTAGAAAGTCAAACGACTTGCTCATAAGCACAAATTGTGTTGGAGGGATTTGAATCTAGGTCTCTCTCAATTCCAAGAACATTCTTATTTCTACTATGTAGCCTTTCATTGTTCTCAGTACATGGGTTCTTTCTGGCAAGAAAAACTCAGGGGTCTCCTTCTAGCCATATTGAGTGTGATTTCCATACACCTTGGCCCATTTCTTTAGTCAGGCCATTCTAAACCATTTTTGTGGCATGGACCCCCAGAGGTTCATGGATGTTAACAAAAAGTTAACTCTGCCCCTCAAAAGTATATACTACCTGTTTTAAAATTTAATCCACATTGTAATATTTTCTCCATCACTTTCTCAAGTCTAGAAATTGACAAAAAAAAAAAAATGAAGCCCTGATGGTAGCATTTGTCCATTTTTAAGGGGTAATGCTCACAATGGAAATTTAACAACTGGCTCTCTAGAATCATTAGAGCTGGCTCCAGCACACCACTGCAGAGATCCCTTTGGTAGTCTGGCGATGCTTGTGGACCCATTATAATAATAAGGTTCATCGCTAATGTTCATATTAGAAATGCAAAATTTCTGTTAGAAGTTAGTGAAAATAGAGATGTACTTTTTTTTCCTTTCCAAGGTCATGGACCCCATATGTAAAAAATTAAAAGCCCCTACTTTTTAAAAAATATTTATTTTTAGTTTTCAACATTTGCTTTTATAAGATTTTGAGTTCTAAATTTCCCCCCCTCCTGCCACTTCCCCCTCCCCAAGATAGCATGCAATTTGATATAGGCTATACATGTATGATCATATTAAACATATTTCCACATTAGTCATGTTGTGAGAGAAGAATCAGAACAAAGGAGAAAAACCATGAGAAAGAAAAAGCAAAAAACAACAAAAGAAGGAGAAAATAGTATGCTTTGACCTGCATTCAGACTCCATAGTTCTTTCTCTAGATGTGGACTTTCCAACACGAGTCTTTTGGAATTGTCTTAGATCATTGCATTGCTAAGTTTAACAAAGTGGGTCATCACACAATGTTGCTGTTACTGTGTACAGTGTTCTCCTGAAGAACCCCTACTTTTAAATATTTTGCAAATAAGTAATACCAACATGGAACCTTTCTGAGTGCAGAGTAGAACACTGGATCTCAGATTCTTTTTTCATTCTGGAAAAACTGTACCATTAACCCTCCACATTCTAGAGCTCAAGATTTATAGTTTTAGAAACCCTCTTTCCCTTACCCCTCATTAAAAGAGAGATAAGCAGGTGTTTCAATCTGTCAGGACCTAATTGAGGTTTCTCCCCTCTGATAAATAGAACTGAAGGAGTATTTAAAGGAGAGAAGAGAGCTTTATAACAAATCCAGAGAATCTAGGGCAAATGCCTGTTAATTTGTTAGCAAAGAACCTATCCCTCAGGAATGAAAATATCCTCTTCTTTTAATCACTAAGCATTTATTAAGTGCTTATTATGGAGTAGTCATTGTGCTATGTGCTGGGACTTAAAAGACGAAAGCAAAAGTCCCTACTTTTCAAGGGCCTCATTCTTTTGGGATAAGGGAATGGAACAAGCATTTTTAAGAGCCTACTATGTGTCAGGCGCTTGTGCTAAATGTTTTATAAATGTTTTCTCATTTGAGACAAACATATACATATGTAGGCATATAAAATATAGATAAAAATAATTTGCGTGAGGAGTTAGTAGTATCTTGAGCTTGAGTTGAACTTCAAAAGAAGTTTGAGTGATGGACATGAGAAAATGCATTCCAGGCACAGGGGACAGCCTGTGCAAAGGCTTGGACCCAAGGAATACACTGTCTTATATAAAGAATGGTAAGAAAGCCAGTTTGGCTCAACCATAGCGTGTGTAAAGGAGAATAATGCATTGGAAGTTCCAAGACTGGAAAAGTAAGTTAGGGCCAGGTTCTGAAGAGCTCTGAATACCAGATATAGGAGTTTATCCTAGAGGTGAAAGAGAACAGCTGGAGTTCATTGAGTGGAGTGAGTTGGCCAGACCTATGCCTTAGGAAAATCACTTTGGAGGCTGTGTGGAGGACTGGTGGGAGTGGGGAATGCCCTCACTGAGACTCAAATCTCTCTGTCTCTTAGTAGTTTTTCAGGCCATTACCCTTGCTCTGACTTCCCCCTCCCCTCCAGTTTTGACCCTGTAGTTAGCCAATTAAACATTACAAGGATCTCTGACAAGGGATCTCAAAATCTTTGCTCATTCATCTTGTCTCCTCTTGCCAAACACCAGACCTAAATTACTCCCACTCTCTGCCTGTTTGGTGGTTTTTCACGTGCTGCTGAATGGAGGTGGAGAAAGTCACACAACCATGATGACGGGTACATAATTAATTCATGTTATTCAACTTCAATTGAATCTTCACTGCTACAAAATAATCCTCTTATTTTTAATTGATTCCCTTGGGGCAGTGAGGTGGCCCAGTGGATAGAGTGGTGGGTCTGGCGTCAGGAAGACTGGAATTCAAATCTGGCCTTAGATACTAGTTGTGTGATCCTGGGCAAGTCACTTAACGCTCTTTGCCTCAGTTTCCTCATCTGTCAAACGAGCTAGAGAAGGAAATGGCAAACCACACCAGTATCTTTGCCAAGAAAACTCCAAATGTGGTCACAAAGAGTCAGACACAATTGAAACAACAATTGATTCCCTATCTCACTCCCTACAAAAGTTTATATAAACTTGCCCTTTCCCCCTCCTCCAGCTTCTTCTACTATCCCTCTTTGTTCTCTTAAGCTGAGGATCCTACCTCTATCTTCAACTTAGAAAATGGCCTTCCTCTTCTCCCCTTCTTTTTATCTCAAAATATCTTATCATTCCCTACTCCCTTCTCTTTTCTCCTAATCTATGACATTGAAGTAGTCTATCTCTCTGGTAAGGACATATACCTTTGATGCGTCCCCTCCAGTATTCTTCCATAGATTACTACTTCAATCACCCTCCCTCCCTTCCTTCCTCTTCCTCTTCCTCCTCCTTCTTCTCTCTCTATCTTTCTCTATTCCTCCTCTCTCCCTCCCTCCTCTCTCCTCTCTCTCTGTCCCTTCTCTCTCTCTGTCTTTCTCTCTCTTCTTCAACTTCTCCCTATCTGATTTCTTATTGCCTTATTAAGTGCTTACCATGTGTCAGGTACTATATAAATGCAAACAAGACATCCTCTGCCATCAAGGACCTTATAATTTAATGGGGGAAGATAACACATAAAGGTGAATTGGTCCCTCTCTGCCTCACAGGAAGTCCAAGAGAAAGTCCCATGAGATTATCTCATGGTGAGTAGATAGGAAGAGAGAGCACAGGAATGGAAACTATCTCCCCAATATCCTCTTGGTCCTCTATGGGGACCAAGGAAATTCTGTGTCATGTGTCATCTAGAAGTGCCAAGTCCTTCAGTACTGAGCCATAGCACACTTGTGTTAACACACTTTTCTGGAAGTGGCCAGAAAAGATCAACTCAGCTTCATGAATGATTCAATGGAGTGTGCTCTTGCCAGAACAGATTGGGGTAAGGGGTGGGTGCCATGATTACCTTTATTACACCACAGATAAAAATAGGCACATACAAGGCAATTCAGTGAGAACTTAAAATCTTGCTTCTGTCAGTTATTACCTGTGTGACCTTGGCAAGGTCATTTGTCTTTTGTGGGCCTCAGTTTCCTCATCTGTAAAATTCAGGTGATTGGACTAGATTACCCCTGAGATCCATTCCAGCTCTAAATCTATGATCTATGATCCATGATTAGGTGCTTAAATGAGACATAACCTTTCTGTTAGAGGCCCTCACGTGACATAAATAAAGATCTCAGGTGCACTGAGGTGAATTTCCCACATCTCTGGCTTCTAGTTACTATCCAGAGAATTTTGATCCCTTCATAATGTTACAATTCACAGACTCGAAGAGAATTTGTATTGACAAGTAAAAGAGCCCGCATTCCATCATTGCATTACACTGCCTTGGCAGGAGACACGTTTTTTCTGATGTTACAGTTCTAATTGTTATAGACCTACTTTCACTCAGACTGATCTCCAACACTATCCAAGTTCTTGGTCTATTTCTGCTCCCTTGGCAATTCTGTGTCCTGAACAGAGACTACCGGGGCATTTAGGTATGAAGTGTCAGGCTCTTTCAGCAGTGCTTTCCAAATACTGATGTTGCATGGGAGGACACTGGGCCCTGGAGGCATGCACAATGTTAGGGTACGGAGCACCTGGGATGTGGCAACCTCTGTGTTGTCCCATTATTCTCTCTCTCTACACTCCCACAAACCAAGTGTTACCCATGAGCTCCCAGAGCTCCTAGACCCATATCTTGGGTTTTCCCCACCCAATACCCTTCTTCCCCCAGTAACTTACTCCTACAATTTTCTCTTCCTCTGACTCACACCACTAATCAATCAGTCCAACCACAATGCTAACTTTTTAATCTGTTCTTCCCACATTGTCCTTCCCACTAAGGGACTGGTCTTCCTTGCTGTTCTTGTTTAGTTTTTCAGTCATATCTGACTCTTTGTGACCCCATTTGTGGTTTTCTTAGCAAAGATAGGGAGTAATTTGCCATTTTCTTCTCCAGTTCATTTGACAGATGAGGAAACTGAGGCAAACAAGGTTAAGTGACTTGCCTGGGGTCACACACCTAGTAAGTGTCTGAAACCAGATTTGAACTCATGAAGATGTCTTCCTGACTCCAAACCTGCCACTCACTGGACTTCCTGGCAACAGCCAAACAACAATCACCAACGTACAACGCACACGTCGGTGCTCCTTTATGGTCCAGTTAATGAGGAGCTGTGAAACCTTGTCACCTCCACAGAAAAATGTGTGCCTTTTAACTTGGGCTTAGCCCTAATGCAGTGCCAGGCAATAAGTCTTTTATTCTGGAGTTTGTCCATTGTATTATAGTTTTTGCAGATTTTTGCTCTCCTAAAAGTTAGCCCAGGGATCAGGAACCCACAGCTCTCTAATCTCCAAGTGCATGATAGTGACTCAGCAGATTCAGATATGGCATCTGCAAAGCTTGAGTCTTTTTTCCCTTTGACACACAGGTGATGTATCCCTATAAAATAAATACTCCAGAGTTGCCTGGGAGCTTGAAAAAAAAAAGTCCCATTTGTCTTCCAAGTGTGACAAAATCTTCCTGGATCAACTGGTGAAACTTTTCAAATTATACTAGCTTATTACCTTGCATTGAAAGGGTAGATCATAGATTTAGAGTTAGAAAGAACTTTCAAAATCCTTCTCGTTCAATGGTTATCAACTTATTTTTTTTGTTCAATAACAAACAATAAAAATTTGAATCCTCAGAATAATTTAATATACTACTCATAATATTCTTTTGGAGTTATTCATTAAGGGCTTACAATGTCTACAATGATTTTTGCCCCCAAAGGTCCAAATTAAAAAATTATAATTTAAAATATAAAATTGTATTCTACTTATAATTATGAAAACTCTAACTTTTGAAATTCTAAATAAATTGTGCACATTATTGTGACCGTTTCAAATCACTGAAGAAAAAATTCTGTAATGTTTCAGACATGCTTTCACATATTTTCATAGAGAAAAAATATATATTTATAATATATTTGTATATTATTATTATATACAATATATAACATATCATTATGTTATATATTAATATATATATAATATATCATTATATATATATACTTACCATAATTGGGCAATTATTTGCTGATAAAAGAGCCTTAAAGAATTTCTAGCACAAAGCTATTATTTACTTTATTAATATATTATATATATATGTATATACTTAGCATAATTGGGCAATTATTTGCTGATAAAAGAGCCTTAAAGAATTTCTAGCACAAAGGCCTTGGACTATCTTTTGCAAACCACTAAATGGATACCACTGATCCTGTCGCTTTCTCTCATGTTACAGATGAGGAATATGAAGCCCACAGCAGTAAACGTAAATGTTTAGCAAGGTGGCCCAGTGGATAAAGTGCTGGGCCTGGACTCCGGAATCTTCCTGAGTTCAAATCTGGCCTAAGATACGTGCTAGCTGTGTGACCCCGGGCAAGTCACTGTTTGTCTCAGTTTCCTTATCTGTAAAATGAGTTGGAGAAGGAAACACAAATCACTTCAGTATCTTTGCCAAGAAAACTCCAAATGAGGTCATGAAGAGTCAGACACGGACTGAAAAACAAAACAACAACAAGGAAGACCAGTCAGACGTGACTGAAACGACTGAACAACAACCATCACAGCGACCACAAAGGTGAAGTAATTTTCCCAAAACAACATAGGTAGTGAATGCCTGAGACAGGAAACGCACCCAAGCCTTCTGACTCCAAAGAGAGTGTTCTTAATGTACCATAATGCAGGTGTGTGTGTGTGTGTGTGTGTGTAGAATCCCACTTGGACAATGAAGGAGAATGGGGAAAAGCTCATAGGCAATAAACACAGCAGGAGTCCGTCGACACAAGAAAATTGGATGTACTAGGCCATTGAAAGCGTATCACACTAGCAGATGACACAAAGTATAAGGGTTAGTTAACACAATTGATGAAGAAAATAATAAGAGCTCTAGCATTTATACTGAAAAAGATGGATGTAGGTTTTTAGAGAACTGCAACCTCAGTGTGCCACCTAGCTGCCCCAAGTACATCATATCCTAAGTATATCATACGGAAGAGGAAATAGACATTTACAAGGATTCCTACCATTGCATACTCACCCCTGACCCTCAGTATTTGGGAATTTTCTCCCCACAATCCAACCTCTAGCATCTGCTGCTTCCCGTCCCAGATTGTAGCTACCCCCATCCCACTGGAAACTCTATTAGGTCCAGCCATTAAAATTACTTAGACCTTATATTGTAACAAAAGTAATACACTGGGGGCAGCTAGGTGGCGCAGTGGATAGAGCACCGGCCCTGAAGTCAGGACGACCTGAGTTCAAATCTGGCCTCAGACCAAACACTTGACACTTACTAGCTGTGTGACCCTGGACAAGTCAGTTAGCCCCAATTGCCAAAAAATTTAAAAAAAAAAAGCTTAAAAAAAGTAATACACTTTCATTATATTAGGAAAAGCATGCTAAGATTGGTGGAGACCAATTCTAGTGTACTTCTGTATTCTTAAGAAACTCTTGGGAAATTTGAGAAAAATCAAGTTCAGTTTTGTTTTTCTGGAGCCTCTCTGAAGAATTTAGAGTTGATAAGTGGGGAGAGGATAGTTGTATGACACTCTTATCTTCATGGACAACTAGATTCTCTTGGGGAAATCCTGTAACCTTTCCAGGCTCGTTTCCTCACCTATTAAATGGTGGGGAGGAGAGGAAGGGAAGGTAGGACTAGATATCCAGACTGATAAGATATCGTCTAGCTCTAACTTCCATGCCTCTATGGTCCTAGAGTGGTGGAATTTTTGTGTTTGTTTTTGGTTTTGGTGGGGAGAGAGGTGAGACTAGATCTCTCTGTTTCGAAATGCAACAGCTACTCACAGGTCTTAAACAGATATTGATCAATGTGGAAACTTTAACCTGGTCCAACGTTCTGACCTGGGCCATTTCTGCTCTCCACAGGGATACTGGCGACCCACAGCTCCCTGGGGCTTGTCATAGCGCTCCCAGGCTTACTGGCAACTTAACCCTACTGCAGCTCAGACCTCCTGAACTCAAGCAATCCATCAACCTGAAAAAGCCTCCATAGCAGGGGTTACAGGTGTGTGCTGCCATACCCAACCTGATTCTAGTTTGAAGTGCAATCCGGCTACCTCATGCCCACCTAGCATATGATGGGGACCCACTTGTGGTGAGTTGTACAGTTCTGTTTTCGTTCTTTTCACCCTTTATCATCATCATCATCATCATCATCATCAATTCTTTCCCTCTGTTTCAGGCCTTTCGGGCCTTTATAGCTTTAAGAGTTTATTTTAGCTGATAAATATAGATATTCTATCACCACTCCCTGCCCCCCACCTGCATAGAAATCACAAACACCTTTTCTCATTTGCTAGGTAGATGTAATAATGTATGTCACTCTCTTATTTTGTCTGTCTAGACATTTTTTGCATTTGAAATAAACTCCAAATTAATGCTGCCTCCGTTTTTGAGTTGCCATTTTTCTCTGATGGAACTTTGATGGAGCATTACTTTTCTATTCTTTGGCCTTACTTGTAAATCAAGGTTTTAAAATGAGCATTTCCAAGATCTTCCTGTTACTTTGCCTAAAATCTGGCCCATTCGCTTTTGTTGATTTTCTGTGGTATTTATCTAGGTTTATTTAAATTTTCTAGAATTATTTTAAGGAACTACATAAATATGTAGTGAATTCCTTTCTTGCTTTGGATTGTTAGCTGTTCCTGGTAAATATATTTAGTGATATGTTTTATTTTGCACCAATACTTTCCTCTACAGATGTTTCAGGGTCTGGTACATCTTAATTCTTAACATTAAAGATAAACCTTTAAAAAGACATTACTTCTTTACTCACATCCACATATTAGTCAGTTTATTTTCCTTTGTACCAACAAGAACCTTTCATATTTTTTCCATTTCCCTTCTCTGGGAGCCAAGATTTATTTCTAGTAATGTCATTATCATTTCCATAGAGTTATCATTAGATAAAACATACATCAGCTTAGCTCTTTTCCACCCTTTCCCTTTCCTGTATAATTTCCTTAAACACGGTGTTTTCTGTTATGATATTTTTTGCTCCAGTCCCATTACCATTTTTCAGTACAGATAAAATAAACTTGAAAATTTAGCATAAGAAAAAGAGAATAAGTGATAGTTTTCCTAACACTTCCTCAATATCCTCTTACTATCTTTGATTTATTATGTATACTGAACTTTCATTCTCTTCTTCACTCATCCTTTTGTAGACAAACTAAAATTAATAGAAAAGAGATGGCAATGGTGGTGGTGATAATGGTGGTGATGACAATGATGGTGATGATGATGGTGATGTTGATGATGGTGGTGATGATGATGGTGATGGGGATGGGGATGATGATGATGGTAATGAGAGCGGTAATGATGATGGTGGGGATGGGGATGGGGATGATGGTGATGGTAATGGGAGTGGTGATGATAGGCATCATAGAATAGTGGATAGAGAGGACTGGCCTTGGTATCAGGAAGACCTAAATTCAGGTCCTATCTTTTCCATGTACTGGCTGAGGGAACATGGACGAGTAAGTCACTTAAACTTTCAGTGCCCCAGACAATTCTCTAAGACTATAAGTAATATGAAATGGTGGAGAGAGTGCTGAACCTGGAGCCAGGAAGACCTGAGTTTACATTCATTCTGATACTAGCTACCCCAGGCCAGTCACTTAACCTTTGTGAGCCTCTGTTTTCTCATCTGTAAAATGGATACCAGTAGTAACGAACTCAGTATTGTAGTTGGGGTCAAATGAGATAATGTAAGTAAAACGCTTTGTACACTTTTAGGTGCTAAACAAACAACAATTGTTGTTGTTGCTATTACTATTATTATTTTGTTCTTTTCATTCTTTTCAATGGGGCTCATTGAAATGGCCCTGGGACTAGATGCTATCCTGTTACTAGTCTTTTCTTTGTAATGTTCTGTAACATAACATAACAGATTTTTGAACTTAAATACAAATTTTAGGATATAAGATTATTCTCTGTAGGCTCACTGAAAATATCTTCAATTAAAATTCAGTAGCAGACTTGGGGCAGCTGGGTGGCACAGAGGATAGAGCAACAGGCCTGGAGTCAGGAAAACCTGAGTTCAAATTCTGCCTCAGACACTTATGAGCTGTGTGACCCTGGGCAAGTCACTTAACCCTGTTTGCCCCAGGTTCTTCATCAGGAGAAGGAAATGGCAAACCACTCTAGTATCTTTGCCAAGGAAACCCCAAATGGGGTCATGAAGAGTCAGACATGACTGAACAATAACAAGCAGGCAAGAAAATAGGGATGATCGTATCTCTTCCTGTTCCCGCTTGAATTTGATCTGCTCTACAAGGTCTCTATATTTTAAAAGCTTTTCATTCTACGTATATTCACAATTACATGAGTATTTGTTATAGCAGCATCTATTAATAAAAAACATTGTTCTTGAGCTTTTGTAGATCAGTGTTACATTTGGACAATTTTGGACAACAATTTTGGGGCAGGCAGGCAGTACAGTGGATGGAGTGCCAGGCTTGGAGTCGGGAAGATTCATCTCTGTGAGTTCAAATTGAGCCTGAGACACTTCTGAGCTGTGTGATCCTGGGCAAGTCACTTAACCCTATTTGCCTCAGTTTCCACATCTGTAAAAAGAGCTACAAGAGGAAATGGCAAACCACTCTAGTATCTTGGTCAAGAAAACCCTAAATGGGGTCATGAAGAGTCAGACACAGCAGGAAAAGAGACTGTACAACTGGACAGCAATTTGGTTTGTGATAATGATCTGGTTCCAATACACTTGATCATTTGAGTTTTCCAGATACTTTTGAGGACTGTATTTGTAGTATATAGCTTTGTCCTCCATCAGGCTAGGAAAGATCAAAGAGCACTGGATGTATAATTATAGCCAACAGGTCATGTCTTGCTAGGCATTTGATATCTGATAAACTTTTATAGCCTACAGTGTGTTATGGCACCATTTCTACTGTTTCTTTGCATGATATACATTGATCACTAAGTCTGGTGATCCTTAAGGATAATCCTTTCACAAGTTCCAGTCGTGAATTGCTATTATAAACCCACCTCTCCATTTCTACAAACAAATCTACATGATTCTGCCATTTGTTTGATGGCTCTCTGCCGAGAGGTTGTTGGCTGAGTTCACGCTGGTATTGTCATCCAGGCAGGACCTTTTGATTCCATCCTTGTATCTTGGCTTCTCATAAGCTCTCTCTGTAGGTAAATGTCAACCTTTCAATTACATTTAACAAGGCCAATGGCATATTCTTGTTATCAGCCTTTACTACTATTTAGTGAAGTGACATCTGCTTGTACTAAAAATACAGGGTGTCCCAAAATTCTTCATGCATTTTAAAACTTTAACAGTTCTGTAGGTTTTGCTAATAAAATTAAAATAGATAATAAAACATTAATAAATTTATTGATTAAAATTAATTATATGTTAATAATACTAATTTATAATAACTTTATAGGTTTTAGATTTATTAATTAGGTGGTAAGGATTTTGACTGGCTGGACCTGTGATTTTTTTTTTAATATACTTTTTAAAATTTTCTTTTTGGCTAGGCAGTGGGGTTAAGTGACTTGCCCAGGGTCACACAGCTAGTAAGTGTTACGTGACTGAGACTGGATTTGAACTCAGGTCGTCCTGAATCCAAGGCCGGTGCTCCATCCACTACACCACTTAGCTGCCCTGGACCTGTGATTTTATCAGTGTATTAAATGCCTAGTGAGGGACTCCCTCTATCCATGCAAATTAGCACCTACTTTGCAGTTTATAGCACGGGAGAGTTGCCTGGGTGCTTTGAAAAGAAGTGACTTATCCAGGGGTCACATAGCTGGTATGCATCACACTTGAACTCAGGTCTGCTTGATTCTAAGAAAAGCCCTCTGCAATTGTGTGTTTCCTCTCATTATTATTTATGTCTAGAACAACAACAAAAAGATAATCATTAATGATATCAGCTAATATTAATAGCAGTAACAATAATACTATTATTTGCTGTTGAGTCATTTCAGTCGTGTCTGACTTTCTGTGACCCTGTTTGGGGGTTCTCTTGGCAGAGATACTGGAGTGGTTACGTTATGATGCATCTGTGTGTAGCGGCTTGTGAAGCATTATTTATGATGTTTTGGAATTCCCCTTCAAACTACAGCAGAAATCTTCAGTAGAAATACGTCAAAATGGTCATCATTCTAAAACGTTTGTTTTTGATCTTGCTATATGACCACACCAGGTGAAGTATTTGTTTTCCAGGGTGGTCATTATTTCTTCATTGTTACAGCCTTTAAGTGGGAGTCAATTCCAACACAGGAGTTGCATGACCTAGGTTTCTGCAGAAGCTGGGTTTCTTGCCTTTATGTGATACATACTGGGATCACCATCATTCATTTTCAGGGTTAATCTTAGCCCTCAGCCCTGTGACCAACCTAGCCCCCAGGGATCTGGTGCTTCAACATTGTTATTTTCGTGTGTGACTGTGCTTTGAACTGTATCTTGTTTACAGCATGTGATATGTGTGTGTGCTGGGGGATGGGGGAGTCCTGCCTTATTCCTTCTTGCCCACCCTACCAGCCAATGATTGTTTTCCTGCCCAGCCCCCTAACCTATCAGGCTGCCCAGACTTACGACAGGTCCTGTTGACTTGCCGAGATCCTGTTGACTTGCCCTATTGATCCACTCACGTCCCTGTGATTTTCCCAATCAAAACATTTTTCTTTAGTTACTTACTTCTTAACATGTATTGCCTCTTCCCAAAGGAATGAAAGCTACTACAGGGCAGGACTGTCATTCTTTTGTAACTGTATCCCAAGTGCGTGGTACATAGAAAGACCTTAATAATCCTAGTCTTCATTTACTCAATTCTCTCTTCCATTGATCACCTAAAGCGGCATAGCAAGAACGTTAGACATTGGGTTATTAGACTGATTCAGATCCTGGCCCTGCCTCTTATTAGCTGTGAATTAGGTTGCTTTATCTCTCCATGCCTGTTTCCTCACCTATGAAATGATATTTTTATTATCTGATAGTATACTTTCCTGACACCCCAACTACTTGCCCAGAATACCTCAAGGTATCCATTGGATCTTCCTGGATTGTTACCACTGCCTACAAGACATTTTTAACATTTGGTCCCAGGTGTATCTATTTTGGTTCCTCTACTACCCAAAGCTTTATTACTGAAAAAGCTAAATAAGACATAGGATGGAAACAAGCAATTATTAAGTACCTACTATGTGCCAGACACTATGCTATTATCATCCTCACTTCACAGGAGGGGAAACGGAGGCATTTGAATTCAAGTCTTCATGACTCCAAACTTAGGGCTCTATCCACAACAAAAGCTTATAGGAAACTGGAGTTTCTGTGGCATTCAAAGAAATGTTGAAATCCCTTAATGAAAAATTGCTCATGCTTTTTCCATGTCTAGTTTAGAAGCACAGTGGGGTTAGAGGGACGTGAAAATCTAATTTTTTTTCTGTGAAAGATTAGTGATTAAATGGGGTTTACAGTTATATTAGTAGTATTGGATACTTTTTTTCCGCTCTTAAAATAATGTCTTCTTACTATTTTGACAAATGAAAGCATATTCAAGGAACTGTCTGAAACTAAAAGTTAATTTTTCTTGTCTGGATGATTAGGTTGTGTCTCTTTTGAGGCAGCTAGGTGTGGTAGTAGACGAGTGCTGGACTTGGGAGTCAAGATCTGAATTCAAATCTTGCCTCAGATACTACTTAGCTGTGGAATCCTGGGCTAATCACTTCACCTCTCAGCCTCAGTTTCCCCATCTGTAAAATGAAGTTAATAGTACCTACCTGCCAGGGTTGTTGTAAGGATCAAATGAGATATGTGGAAAGCACTTCTACAACTTTAAAATGCTATATAAATGCTAGCTATTATTATTGTTGTTATCATATGAAGTTACATCCTATACTTTCCCACTCCTCCCATCCTGTCACTTCATTTACTATTCTTACAGTATTACAATCTTTATTTTACATTTACTGAATCTAGAAGGAGCTAAGCATAACATGTTGGAGGCTTTATAGATCTAAAAAAACTGTCTCAACTAATTTTCTTATTTATCTTACTCTTTTGATCTTCAGCTTTAATCTAATTTTTTGAAAGCTCAAACTTCCAAAGGTCTGGGCATCTGACCAGTAGGAGCATGTTTGCTCGAAATAAAATAAATAATGAAAAGGAGCCTCCTTCTAAGAAAAAAAAAAAGCTGTACTTGACATAAACAGCAGTTGATGCTATTTCCAGCTCATAATATGTAGCGATAGTTGTTTTGAACTATGTAGTTTTGATGATAGATAAATAAGTCTTAGTCGGGCAAGGCTTCAGAAGACAATTTGTAATTTTTTTTTTTAGGCACAGTCATTTCAAAACAAGGCTTGATTCATCTTCGATGGACTAGCAATTTGAAAAAGAATCTAGGCTATTAATCCCCTGGCAGGAATGTGAACATATACATGAGAGACCTGGAAAGAATAAGAAACAACGCCCACAAAGTTTTCTAATATCAAAATATAGCAATTTATTCAAGACACTGAATATGATCTGTTGATTCTCTCCTTGAAACAAATGAGTTACGACACACGAGGTGATTTTTAAGTGTGTGGGTGAGTAGGGGTGGCGGGGGAACAGAACGGGTCGATGTTGACTTAACTGAACCTGGGAAATGCTGACGGAGAACTGAGTCTGGCTGCAAGTCTGACACAGACAATAAAAACTGCACGAGCCAGAATTCAAAACCTTCGGTGAGTGGCTGAAAACATTTCTGCATTTGACAAGAAACACAATTTTTTTTGAAAGCAAAACAAAGATTTTTTTTTTAAAAAAGGAAAAAATAACAAGAAACAAAAAGCAGACCCTTACGTTGGACAAAGTGCACGTCACTTGGCTCTGAAATGATCTAATTTTTTTTTTAAAGACAAATCAAAAGCAAAGACCTACAATGTAGCACGGGGTTAGTGCGTGTTCAACCCTGTCACGTTAGGCCCTTTTTGTCCCCCCATGGGACCAACCCAATGCTTCCTAGGTAAAAGATGCAGTACTCTTTCTCACACTGAGCTCAGGCACAGGCCCTCCAACATGGCTCTTCATCTTTTCAAACCCAGTTGAAGACAGTCAATGAAGGATAGATTTATTTAGTATGCTCACAGAATTAGGGCATTTGGTCACTGTCATTAAGTACTTCTGTTTCTCACGATTTTTAAGAATTGTAAACAAAGTTAATTGATAAAAATAAAACAAACTGTCCTCTGAATAGTATAAAGATGACTCCGCCATCTCATTGGCAGTAGGGCAGACATCTTGAGTAAGTAGTTACTCGATAAAATATTTGCTGAATGGATGAACAAAATGAATTTTTTTCTGAGGGGGTTGATGGATTTGTGTGGAATCATCCACGCTCTGTTATTTGGTTCTCTGTGAACCAGTGGCATGTTTTTGAAAGACAGATGGCTAGGTCGAAGGGCTGGAGCAATTTCTCCTTCTGCAAACCTAACATAGCCTCCTCAGCACAGTGCTCTAATCGAATTTGATCATGCAAATGGGGTTCAAATTTACCAAGAGGTAAAATGAAAATACTTTAGCAAGACCCTGGCTGCCCACATTAATGTTGAGATTGTCTAACAGGTTCTTCTTACCAGATTCCTTGCCTCTATTTTTTAGGGGGGGTGGTCACTGGTGGTAAGCATCAAAAATGGGGCCACTACCTTCTGACAACATTCACTTGGATATTCGGAGGCTGTTAAATCTGTACAGTGATTTACTTTGGGGGAGGGGTGAATGTGGGGTAAGTAGAGAGAGGACTAAAGATGGCACTAACTACACTGTTCCACAAATCTACCTAGACAGCAAGGTAGGTGTCATGTTATTTGAAAATCAATGAATTGGGCCCACTGTCTTCTAAGAAGGGAATGGTGAAACCTCTAGCTTGGCTTTGTTTTAAGTGCCTGGGGAACAAGTAGCTGAAAAAAAATACTCTGATCATAAGCAGAGCACTTCATTGGTCCTCTAGAGGACAGATCTTGGATAATTCAAATACCCAAGTGGTATCTTGTTAATCATCCTGGAACAATTAATAAAAACAAAACAAAACAAAACAAAAAAAACATGCAACAGTTTTGGTAACTGCTTCAACTCTGTTCCAAAATACTGTTGGAAGCTCTTCTCATTTCATGGAGACTGGCTTCCCTCTCCACAGAGGACAATTCATTTTCTCAAGAATACCCCTGATCATCCCTGGAACATGCACCCAGCTGGAATCTGTCTGTTATCAGCAGCCCACAGGGGCCCCAATTACCAGACCAACCCACTGATCCCTTCCTAGGCTTGCAGTAAAATGCATGATTTAAAAAAAGAGAGCCTCTTCTCTCCTCTCACAAGTATTTTCCCCTATTGCTAATCTTAAAAATAGGCCAGTGTAGGGTTTTGAAAAAATAGTGCAAAAGATCACCTGATCACAATAATATGGAGCTCTGCTAGGAACACAAAGAAATTACTATCTTAAAAACAATCGTAAAAAGATTTATTATTCAAACAAACATTCTCCCCATTTTCTCATCAGGGAAAGTAATTATAAAGAGCGGCAGAAATTATTAATAATATCCTACCTACATATTTCATCCTCAGGAAGGAAAAATCTTCCTCACATTTATTTTGGTTATTCTCTAAAGTCTGATCTTGGAGCCTTTTAAAGTCTACTCTGTGATGACTAGCCAATGGTAATCTCTAGAATGGTGATGATACCAAAGAGCTGTGTCTGTTACTGCAAAAGAAAAAAAAAAAGAAAGGAAAAAAAAGGAATGAATAATAGTTGAAATCATACCTTGGGGGCAGGTTTTAATGGCACCTTCCACACCTTATGAATTTGGAAATTTCTGTGGAGTTCCAGTGCCTCTAGTCTGTGGTTAGCTACTAACGTGAACCTAAAGCCTGAAAAATGAAATACTTTACTTAGAACCAAGAGTTTGGATTTTTTTTTTTATGCATGCTGCAAACAAGCTGATGTGTTAATAAAATAACTCACACACTAAGTGGGGGAGAGAAGGTTGATATCTGTTCAACCACATTTTCCTACAGCATTTCATGAGGCAAAGAGGAAAAGGGATACTGCATCCTCAAGTACTTCAAACTCTGTCTGTGTCTTTTACATGAATCACACAAAGCTACCTACTTCTGGTGGCAATTTTAGGTTTTTAAAATTGTTTAACATAAAAAATATTTCTTCCAAAAATACTCCGGGTTCTTTCTCTTATAAGTCATCTTTCTCCTGTAAAAAGCTCCCCTAGCCCTCTACTCTCACATAAAGCACTTAATACACAATTTATTGAAAGTGCCACTTAGATGCTAAGGTCTAAAGCGTGGAGGACTAAAAGAAAGAAAGAAGGAGTGAATGAAGAGATGAAGGTGGGCATGATAAGAGAGGAGGAAAGCTGTCTTTCAAAAATTTTGTCATGTCCATCAGGCTGCATCTACTGTGGGCTTGCTGAACAGATAAAAAGAAAACAAAACCAAAAAAAGGAAAAAAAAAAAGAGAAGAGGAACAAAACAGAACAGGGGAGGAGGGGAAAATCCCAGTTCCAATCTAAGCCTGTAGGTGCCCAGGCTATAATATTCCAGCTGTTAGAAAAACCATTGAACAAAAAGAATTCTAGAAAATAGAAAGTGTTGAGATTACAAAGTCGCGCATTTCATCAGTACAAACTGGTCTCTGAACGTCCTTTGGGAAAGCAACTGTAGTGTCCAAATTGGAAGGAAAAAAAAACACCACAAGGAGGAGGAATTTTTTTCCCTTTTGGTTTATCACAGCATTTTGCTTTTTTTTGTTTTGTTTTTGTTTCTTTTTTGGCACAGCTTTCATGGTTTTGTTTTTTTTTTCCCAGCCATCAGAAAGAGTTCTCAGATGCAAACCCAACAAGCAGCTGCAGTGTCTAGCTGGTGGCTTCATGCTTCCAAGGCTGAATGTTCCAGGTGGAAACCATCCTTTCCCCTGTGATATGACTGTGTATGTGTGTATGTGTGTGTATGTGTGTGTGTGTGTGTGTGTCTGTGTTTGTGTGTATGTTTTACTCCTTGATGAAGATTACAGAAAAATACTAGACTCCTTGTGGCCAGGGAGAGTTGTTTTCATCGTACACTCTAACTTAAGTCAAGTTTGTACAGTTTTGAGCTGTTAGAATTGTTTTTGAAGAGTGCTGCTACCCCACACATTCACTGCTGGTCCATTTAAAAATTTTTCTATAGGCATTTGCCTTTACTTCCGCAGATCTAGAACACAAACCTGGAAGGAAAGAGAAAGATGTCATTATTATGAGAGGGTACAAATACACCATTCTGTGATCTACAAATTCAGTCTAATATTTCACAGATGATGGTTTGAAATGGTGGCTCAGCCCAAGAACCACCCAGAATATAGGCCAAACCAATACTTCAAAAAGTATTTATAAAGCACCTAGCATGGGCCTGGTCCTGGGAATCTAAAGAAAAAAAAAAAGACGAAACCATTCCTGCCCTCAAGAAGCTTATATTCTACTAAAGGGGCAGGGAAGAGTGGAGAACACATACACATATCAATAATACAAAGTAACTTGAGGAAGGATGGAATATTGACAAATGGGAATCAGAGAAAGCTTAACACAGAGGGTGACACCTGAGGATAAGGGTTTTGAGAGTTATAAATGAAGAAGGAGTGGATTCCAGACACAGGAGTGGGGGCAGTTTGTGAAAATGCACAGAAGAGCAGTTAATAATACAATTTGGTTCAAAGAGACAGTGTGTGAAGGAGAGTGACTGAAATCAGCCTAGGCTGGCTGAAGCCAGGTTGCAGAGGGCCTTAAATGCCAGGCAAAGAATTTTTTACTTTATCCTGAAAGTAATGGGGAACTCTTAAAAGTCTGTGAAAGAGAGTGGCAAGGTTAGATCTGTGCCTCAGCAAGATCATTTTGGCAGGTGTGGAGAGAATGGATTGGGTAAGAGAGAATGGGAGCAAGGGGACCAACTCGGTTTCGTTGTTGTTGTTCAGTTGTTCTTAATCATGTCCAACTCTTCATGACCCTTCTGGGGTTTTCCTGGCAAAGATACTGGAGTAGTTTGCCATTTCCTTCCATCACAGGTGATGGAGCTATTATTACTATGTGCCAGGCACTGTGCTAAGTGCTGAAGATACAAAGAAGGACAAAAAAAAAATAGTCCCTGCCCTCAAGAAGCTTACATTCTAATAAGGAAGACAACATGTAAATAACTATATATATATATATATATAAATGAGAGAGAGAGAGAGAGAGAGAGAGAGAGAGAGAGAGAGAGAGAGGAGGGCCTAAGTTCATATCCTACTTCTGATACTACCCGTATGACCTTAGGCAAACCACTTATCTTCCCTAGGGCTTCAATTTCTTCATATGGACAATAAGGGAGGTCAGGCTACATGGCTTCAGCTTAAGATCTACAATATTATGAAATCTGAATTATTTGGAACCTAAAGAGTTATACAAAGGGAAAAACAATTACTCAACCACTAATAACCTTTTTAAAAAGAGTTAGCATAGAGTGGATAGGATGATCTCAAAGAAAGGTATAATGGAAAGTGGTAGACTTGAAGTCAGGTGATATGGTCTCTTTACAGAAAGGAGGCTCCCTTGGGGGCAGGGATAGCTTCATTTTTGGCTAATACATGGCAGATACTTAATAAATGTTTGTTAAATGACTTGACTTCCAGGTCTGACATTCATGAGCAGTGTATGACTGAGAAAAATCACCTAACTGGGCCTCAGTTTTCTTATCTGAAAAATGAGAGATTGGACTAGATTTTTCTCTTCTCATCAGAGTAAGGGCTAGGATTTGAATTTCTGGGTCTAAGATTGAATCCCAGCTCTCCTATTTACTATCTGTATGGCCTTAGACAAGTTCTAAACCCTTTTCTCTTCTTCCCCGTGTCCCCTCTCATCAGCTTCCATGCCTTTAATCTCTGTGCAAATCACTCCCAGACCACACAGCGTCTAGCACATGCTGCTGTTTAGTTGTGTGTCAGAACATTAAAAATCCTGCCTCAGACACTTACTCAGCTGTGTGACCCTGGGCAAAACACTGAACCTCCATTTCCTCATTTGTAAAACGGGACTAATAATGTCACTCACTCTCAGGGCTCTTGTGAGGATCAAATGAGAATATTTGTAAAGCAGTTGGAAAACCTTAAAGTGCTACACGGATACTAAGTATTATTATTACGCTACAAGTACAACCCGTCTCCCTTGTTAGAATACAAGTCTTCTAAGACTAGGGACTCTTTTTCTTTGTCTTTGACTCTTCACAAGTGCACAGTCCCCGGCATATTGTAGGCACTTGTGGATAGCAGATACTTGTTGGCAGACTTTATTCCTTTGAATTCCAACTGGAGTAGATAACCTCGAGGATATCTTTCTATTCTAAATCCTACATGTCTTTCATGATTCGCAGTTTCCTCAGCTATTAAACGAGATTAATAATACTTGTTCTACCTACATCACGGGATTTTTATGGGGGACGGGAAGGAGAGGAAATTCTTTTGTGAAACTGAAAGGGCTAGAGAAATGTGAATTTCTACAACAGGAACTACTCCTGGGACCAGACTTCCAATAGCTAACGTTTAAATACGCTGTGAATCATTATGTTACTTCCATATATCAAGGAAAGAGAAAAATGACAGCATTAACACAATATTCTACACACTGTGGACACTCAGTAAAAGGTACGGAACATTCTCTGCTGGTGTCACATTATGAAAATATCTGACTCTGCCCACCCTTATATTTCAACATTTCAAAAGATCCATGACTTCCTCCCTTTTACGCCCTCCATGAAAACAAATCACAACTCTCCCACCCCTGAGTAAATTGTATTTCTGAGTTGCTACGGTCATCACCAGGTAGCCTGCTCACCAGCCAACATGGCAGAGTGGTACCTAGGATTGAACCCTAGCTCTGCAATTTATTTACCACTTGTGGAATTCCGGTTAGCTGTTTAACTTCTCTGGGTCTGTTTCCTCATTTGTAAAATGAAAGAGTCGTACTTGATGGTCTCTTAAGGTCCTATTTGTTTTGAGATCAATGATCCTTCTAAGCGATGAGTCTCTGAAAACTTAGGTGGGGACTTTTAAGGAGAGACATACAGTCCACCCCCAGGATCAGGCTCAGTGGCATTTGCCATATTTTACTTTCCTCTAGTATAAGCATTGAGAACTTAGGGTCTCCCTGTATGCCTTGATGAGGCATCAGAAGAGGACGCTGTTGGAAGAAGCTTCATTGCATTATCCTCAAATCACTGCGTGATTCCATCGCTAAGTTTTGCTCATAAGAAAACCCCCCAAATAAAGAAGATGCTTACAGAGCCGTCAGAAGCACTTGCTCCTACTTTATCTCCCCTAGCATTCCAGCACACCTCGAAGATTCCTCCAGTGCCTCTGTAGCTATGTACTAGAGTTCCACTCTGCAAAGGAAATGAATTTTCACTTAAAAACGCAATTTAACACTTAAAATATAATTCTGATGTTTACTATCAAATCATCATGGTGGAGGTTTTGCAAAAAGCTAAAACCTGAATTCTTTTCTGGATATAGACAAGCCCGTACCAGTTGACCAACACCTCAGACACAATGAAATCATGCGTATGACATCCTATTAAATTTACAAATATAAACCTGGAAAGAGCAGGAAATATTCTTTGTCTGAGCCAAGGTAATTCTCATCGGATAAATACTTTGGGGTTAATTAAAAGGCAGCTGAAGTACGAGATTCTAGCATAGGAAAAATGTCAGAAGACCTTGGGTCAATTTTAGGCTTTTCTACTGTATAGAAAAGAAATTGCTATAACCTCCATGAAAGGTAAACACGTGCCTTGCTTTATTAAGCTGGAGTAAGATTTCGTTTCCCATTTTCAATATGGTGAGTTATTAACTACTTTCCCCCCTTTATACCTAAAATAATGCATTGCTTTTGGGGGGAGATTTACTATGGATTAAAATAGTTTTAACATTTCTTTTTTTCTTTTGCTGCTGTGCAAATTATTTTTTACAGAAAGAGGATTTCGAATTTTTTTTTTAAAACGAATTTTAATCAATACAAATTCAAGATGGTAGTTTACAAATGGAAAGGTCAATTTTTCCATTGAATGTTTTCAAAAGTGAAGTGTTTCAATTATGTTTTTTGTACGATTTATTTTAGGACACAAATCCCTATCCTGTACCTTATTTGCTTCATAGAACAATAAGCAATTATCTTTCAATTACTGAAAGGAGAATTATTTATTTATGAATTTCTTATGGGAAATATAAAAAAAACATGTTGTCATTCCTCTGCTGCTTGGCATGCTTCTAAATCTCTTACTGGTTACAGTTCTTCCATTCCTTCACCAAACACTTTGAGAATCTAGGTGCTGAACGACATGGGTAAACCCTTCAAGGACTTATGGTCCATTGGGGAGAATAAATAGAATACAGCATAGTATGTGATATCTAAATGGATAAAATGCACAAACATAAGAAAGAGAGGGATGTGACAGTTCACGAGGAGAGTGCACTTGCTTTTGTGACGATCAAGAAAGACCACCATAAATATATGTATAGCCTATATCAGATCGTGTGCCATCTTGGGGAGGGAGGTGGGTAGGGAGAGGGAGAAAAATTTAAAACTCAAAAGCTTATGGAAGTGATTGTTGATAAATCAAAATAAATTAATTAAAAAAAAAATGAAAGGCTACCTTAAGCTGTTGGCATTTGGGCTGGGTTTAGAAGTGCTTTCCCTATATCAGATTGCATCTTGTCTTGGGGTGGAGGGTGGAGAGGGAGGGGGAGAAAATTTGGAACTCAAAATCTTATGGAAGTGAATATTGAAAACTAAAAATAAATCAATTAATTTTAAAAAAAAGGATGATGTGCTTTCCCCACAATGGCCATTAGTTTTTAATCATAGATGAAGTCAAACAAAATTAAGAAGGTATTCCAGAGCAGAAAAATTAGGCTTTGGGATTATCTTCTATTCAGGAATATTCATGATCCTAGGTAGAATCATGAGTTGATTGCAATTCAAAATCTTGCAATAAATCTCTTGCACATTTGTTTTCCTTCACAGAATTTTAAAATCTGTAAACCTTGCCAGACAATTGTGGCACGTCTTTGAAGAACAACCAAATAGTGAAACATTTAGCACACTTCATTATGCATCTTTTTCATTCAGGAAACCGAGTTTGCATAAAATCACTGGATAAAGTTTCTTTTATTCTTCTTTCAGTTGTTTCCCATTTTAAATTATTTGTTTGGGTTATAACAGTTCCCAGAACCCTCAACTATACCATGTACCATCCACCATCTTGGACATATGAAGAAAAGTTAATAATTATTTCCAACCCAAGAAAAATCTGTTTGGTTATGTGTTCTGTGGATCTAACAATTAAGGTTTAGGTTTCATTTTTGGATAGACATCCATAATAAAAGTCATGCAATTACCTGAGTATTCCAGATGTGGACACATTTGTCAAAAGAACCACTAGCCAAGTACTTTCCATCAGGGCTAAACGCTACACTGTAGACAGGTTCTTGGTGCTTGGTCAGTGTATGAATGCAAACTCCCCGTTCAACATCCCACAGTCTGACGGTAGAATCGAACGACGCACTAGGGAAATATCAAAGAAAAATGAAATTTAATGCCCTTGCTTCAGCCATTTTTTTCCTGTCTTCATTAAACCAGGTAACACATTTTATTTGGGGCTTATTTTACTTTTCTATTCTTTCAAGTTGGAAGCCTGCAAATGAGAGAATTCTCTCCTCAACTCCCTACCCCAAAACTGAGTTTTTTAGATTTCTTTTAAAAAATAATAGATGGGGGCAGCTAGGTGGCACAGTGGATAGAGCACCAGCCCTGGAGTCAGGAGGACCTGAGTTCAAATCCAGCCTCAAACACATAACACTCACTAGCTGTGTGACTCTGGCAAAGTCACTTAACCCCAATTGCCTCACCAAAAAGAAAATAAAAAATAATAGATGGAACACACAGACATTTTTATGCAAGTTATCTGAAAGTGTTCAATATTTATAATCACTTGTCTCTGTTTCAATAGATGGGCATAAGGAATATTTCTATACTAAGTCAGATTTTTAAATGCACTATTTAAAATGTAAAATGCTATTATTCTAATCAGATTGCAGTTTTGAGAAAATGGCTGAGTTAACAAATTTTTTAAAACAGTTGGAAAATACTCTACAGTTCTATTTTTGAAAGCTTGGGAATCAAAGTTACCATCAATATCAAAATAATAATTTTTTAAAATAAGGTTTTAGTGATGTCTAGTTTGTTATATCATCATAGTTATCCCAATATCCCTACTACTCTACCTCCCAGAGTGCTATCCCATATAACATAGTATTTTTTAAAGAAAAAAAAAAAAAAGGAAAAAACTCAGCACAACTGATCGGTACATTGAAGAAGGTTAAAACACAGTATGTTGTGTTAACACCTCCTACCTCCAGGAAGGTGTAGGTTGGGAGTGTACTCTCATTTCTCTTCAAAGAATAACATTTCAAATGAAATAAGCTGCTACCCAGAATTCAATCCACCTGGGCACTAATAAATGAGATTTCCATAGTTTGTCAGTGGCTTGAGAGGCAGCATGATATAATGGATAAGAATGCCATGCTTGGCATTGAGGAGTGCCTATTACCTACTAGCTACATGACCCTGGGCAAATCACTTACATTTTTTGAGTCTCAGTATCCACATCTATACAACAGGGATAAACAGACCCAGAGCCACAACTAGGAAATTCTGACAAATGGAGAAAATTTAATCAAAAGAGGGGCAGGAGAGCGGTGAAGCTGTTGGAGGTATGACAATTTGGAGAGTAGCTGACACACAGGAGTGGAGGAGGCTGAAGAAATAGGAATCCAGGGTACTCAGCTCAGAAGGAACAGATTATGGAGTTGAGACTGAGTGACTGAGGAAGCTTGTAAATGCCAGTGCTTAAGGAGTTGAACAGGGTGGAGTGAACTTTGAGGATACTGCTTAGTGACAGTGAAGGGGAGAGTCCAAAAGCGATAGTGGGAAATAAGGAGTACCCCAATTTATCCTCCTTGGCCTTGTGTGTCTCAGGAGTTGTAAGAGAAGGAGCAGCCGGCTTTGGAAAGAGTGCGAAGACATGGCGTCTTTAGGAGGAAGCTAGGTTTTAACAAAAACAAGATGGAAGGAATGTGAGAGGTGATCTAGGAAAAAGAGGAGTTTGGAACAGTGGAGGAGGGGTCCAGAGAACAGAGGAGGATATAGAATGAGTAGAGTTAGGGCTATGCTGGAAAATAATAATAATAATGATTGATAACGATGACGACGACGACAGTACTTAACTATGTCCCAGGCATTGGCCACCCACTTTACAATGATTAACTCATTTGATCCTCACAACAATCATGGGAGGCAAGTGCTATTATCTCCATTTTGCAGATGAAGAAACTGAAGAAAAGGAAGGTTAAGTGACTTGCCTAGTTCACATAGCTGACGAGTATCTGAGACTGGGTTTGAACTCAGGTCTTCCTAACTCCAGGCCCAATACTCTATCCACTGCACCATCTAGCTGCCAAGTGGGGGAAAAGGGAAGAAACCCAGGAGACATAGTCCTATCAGGAGCGGTAATCATGGGGGTAGACAGAGGAGCTGACCCATCTTTTTCCCAATCTCCACTGCCAATGATTCTGCTTCCTCAACTTCTCCTGGTTACCCCTATCCCTTGCAGAAGTATGGACCAGGGGGCAGCTAGGTGGTGCAGTGGATAGAGTACTGGCCCTGGAGTCAGGAGGACCCGAGTTCAAATCTTGCCTCAGAGCAAACACTTGACACTTACTAGCTGTGTGACTCTGGGCAAGTCACTTAACCCCATTGCCTAGCCAAAAAAAACAAAAAAAAAAAAGAGAGAGAGAGAGAAAAAATGTATTGACCAGTGAAGGTCCACAAGGCACAGGATTGAACAGTGGAGAGGAAGCACTTTCTGGATAGGTGAAGACACCACTTTAAGGTCCCAGCTGCCCCAAACTTGTTACGCTTTTGCCTGTAGTCCCTACTCCAAAGAGCGGTTGTGAGGATGAAAGAGGATAAGGTATGGAAGGTGCTTTTTAAACTTTCAAGCAATCTATAATTAATGTTCATAAATAATTCAGCTCCAGACTTATTTTGCTGAATCCCTACCATATGGGAGGCACTAGGCATAGGACACAGGACTCAAAATTCTTATGACCTACCAAGGAGGCTCATACAAGCATACAGACACCTACAGTATAATACAGAAGGTGGTAAATGCTATAAAAAACACAGAATATTAAAGACAATCCAGGAGGGAGAGAGGTCTTTCGAAAGGTGTGACAGTGAAGATTTCATGGAGGAAGTTGTATCTGAGCTGGGCTTTCAAAGAGGAATAGGATCTTAATGTAATATATCCTAGAAAGAAGGTATAGTATGAGAAAAGCAAAGGAGGTGGGAAAGTGTGGAGTATAATCACGGAACAGCAAAAAATTCAGGTTGGTTGGGGTACAGGAATGGGTACAAGAGAGTAAAAGGAAATTTGAAACATCATATTAGAGTCATTTTGTGTAGGGCCTTTATGGCCAGGGTGAGGATGGTTTTAATTTGGGAGACAAAAAAGTCAATTAAAGTTTTGAACAGGAGAAAGATATGATTTGGGCTGTACTTGAGGAAGAGTAGAGAGACTTAAGATATGGGCACCAGGCAGAGGGCTACTGAAAAACTTCAGGAAAGAAGTAATGGCGGGTGGCTGGTGCCAAGGGTGGTACCAATGGGCAAGCAAATGAGGAGACAAATAAGTAAATCATGGGGCAGGCAAACTTGACATGGTTTAAGAACTGATTGCTTATCGGGGGAGGGATTGTGAGAAAGAAGAATGCACTAAAGATGATACGATGTTTCAATGCATGGGTCACAGGGAAAATGATGGAGCCATCAACAGAAATAGGGAAATCAGGAGTGAATTCTCTTTCAGATATGTTAATTTTGAGTAAGTTAATAATTCTTTTTTAGATATCAGTGGGATAGCCAGATGGAGCTGTTCAGTCGAGCACTGAAAATGTAGGTTAGCATCGACCAGAAAATGGTTAAACCGTGACATATGAACAGAAGGCATATCACTATAAGAAATGATGAATGATAAATACAGAGAAGCATGGAAGACATGAAATTATTGATGCAAAATGAAGCAGAATAAGGAAAACAACACACAAACCAATGACTGCAATGTGAAAGGAAAGAACTGCCAAAAAAAAAAAAATCAAGACTTAATGCTGTGAAATTATAATGACCAATTTTGGCTGCAAAGAAGAGCTATGACAAAGTAACTCTCCTAGCTTCTTTGTAGAGGCAGGACACTATGGGTGTGGAAGACTGAATAGACTGTCATACTTTTTTGATATTTTGGTTAGTTTTGCTGAACTTTTATTCCCCTCTCTTTTAAAGTCTTTTTCATTTTAAAATAAATTCATTCTTGATAGCTCCCTGGGAAGCAGAAGAGGGAGGGTTCCTTTGGAAAATGCAGGTGTTGTAAAAACAAAAGATATAATTAAAATTTGTTTTTAAAAAGAAAAAAAATGTGGGCTTGGGATTGAGAGAAAAGCAGGGGTTGGAGATAGAGATATTGGAATCATCTAAACTGCCATGATACTGGTAGTCATTGGAATTAGTGAGGTTACCAAGGGGCAGAATGCATAGGGAGAAGAGATGAGGGCCAAGGACAGAATTTCAGGTAATGCTGACCCTCCAGCAGTGAGAAAAGGAAGAATCACTGATTTTTCTCCTTGTCTCCAAGCCTTCCCTCAACTCCTTGTCCCTGCTAGCACCTATAGCAGGTTATAAACCCGTTAAAGCCAGTTAACCCTGTTTTGTTTGTTTTTTATCTATTTTTGTCAGCATAGCTCAAACATAGTGTATAGCAAGCATATATTTAATGACTGTTGCATAAATGGATGAAAACAGCAAGAGAGATAAGAGGAAAACCAGGATAATGTAAAGTCACAGAAGGTTAGGGAAGAAAAATGAATTTCGAAAGTAGTAGGTAGTCAAACATTGAGGCATTGTAAGACCTTGAAGGACATGTCCCCTGAATCCCCAAAAAATAACTAAAATAATTGGAATATAGTGCTAACATTGAGTATATTTTATTATTTTCTGATTTCCTGAAAATCACAGAGAGGCAGCATGACATTTGGACAGAAAGCTGACTCTGAGGCCAAGAAAGCTTGAGTTCAAGTCTCTGACACCTTCTGGTTTGTGTGACTCCAAGCAATTTACTCAGAATTTTGAGACAATTCTTAGAGAGGATAGTTTGCAGATGACCTGTATTGGAAGAAGGAATTAATTTCCTTACCCTGGAGTTCTTTATATCAATGAAAACACAGGTTCAGTCCCTATCCCTCATCCCTACCCTTGAGGTGGAATGGTCCTTTGAAATACATAACCTGATCTCCCATATAAGGCAGGAATCCATCTAATCTATGCCCTAAATATTTCAGTGACAGGCAGCTCATTAATTCAATAGACAGGCCATACTAATTTTGGACAACTCCAATTGTTCTTTATACTAACCCCAAAGTTATCCATGTTAATTTCCCATTTTTCTGTAGAAAACAGCAAAAAAAGGGAAGATTGTCCTTTTCTACAAATATCTAAAGCCATCAGGTCCCTTTTGAAGTCTTTCTTTCTCTAAGCTAAACATCTCCAGGTTGTTAGATTGCTTATCCTATGACATTTTTCAGACCATTAGTTAACTTCTTTATTTTTTATTTTTTGGGGGTGAGAGTTTATTTTTTTTCTGGTGACATGAAATTTAATTTTTTAAAAGTATTTTATTTTTTCCAATTACATGTAAAAACAACTTTTAACATTCATTTGAAAAATTTTTTTGAGTTCCACAAATTTTCCCCCTTCCTCCACTCTCCCTCCCTAAAAAAGTAAGAATTTTAAATGTTACATATTTGCAATCATGTAAAACAAGCTAAACTCTTTAGCTTCCTCTGCAGACTTTCCAGTTTTTCTTTTTTTCAAGAATGAATCTGTGATTTTATTAGTGTAGAGACCTGTCAGTGGAAACTCCTTCTACCACCACCAGTACAGACAGGCAACTTGTGTTTAATTTATATTTTTAGAGGATTCCAAGGGGCAGTGAGAGGATATGTAACTGGCTCTTGTCCACTCAGCTGGTATGTGTCAGATTCAACACTTGAACCCCATGTCTTCTTGACCCTAAGGCTGGCCCTCTATCACCAAGTTTTATCTCTCAGTTTCCCAACGTCCCCCTTGAAATATCAGAACTGAGCACAATCAGGTCAGCAAAAGGATTACTCATTCCTTCATCAGTCAGTCAATAAACATTTATTAAGCACTGTGCTAAGCGCTGAGGATACAAATGGAAAAGACAGTCTTGGCCTCAAGGAGCTTACATTCTAATGGGATAGGATCCTGGAAGGGGTCTCCATCAATAAACATTTGGTCATTAAATACCTACTACGTGCCAGGTGCTGTGCTGAGGTTATAAAAAGAAGCAAAAGACAGCCCCTGTCTCAAGTTGCTCACGGTTCAATGGAAACCATACTTCCATTGATGAAGTTTAAGACTTTACCTGTTTTTTGGTAATTTATGTAATGATAATAACAAATAATAATAGCTAGCATTTATATAGCATCTCCAATGTGCCAGGTACTGTGCTAAGCTCTTTACAAATATCTTATTTGATTCTCACAACCTATGAAGTAGGTGCTATTATTATTCCTATTTTACAGCTGAGGAAACTGAGACAAATAGAGGTTAAATGACCTGTCTGAGGTTACACAGCTAGTGTCTGAAGCTGGATTTGAACTCTTTCTTGTTTTTCCTGACTCAAAGCCCAGCACTGTATCCACTGTGCCACCTAGCAGCCTGCCTATGTTACAGAATATAGATGACAACTTTCAAACCAAGAAAATCTAATTAACCAGAACAGTTCATTCCTTGATCATGTCAGAGAGTAGAAACTGTTTTTTGGTTCAGTTGTTTTCAGTGGTGCCTGACTCTTTGTGGCCCCATCTGGCGCTTTCTTGGCAAAGATACTGGAATGGTTTGCCACTTCCTTCTCCAGATCATTTTACAGATGAGGAAACTGAGGCAAACAGGATTAAGTGACTTGCACAGGGTCACAGAGCTAGGAAGTATCTGAGGATAGATTTGAACTCAGGAAGATGAGTCTTCCTAACTCCAGGCTTGGCACTTTATCTACCGTGCCACCTAGAAAATGTGTTGACTAAATACACACACAGAGGTGAAAATTTGCAGAAAAACCTTGCTCAAATTTTGGAAGCTACTTAAAACCATTCAAATCTACTGAGACTATTAATTTTGGTTTGAGATGTACAAAGAATCAACCTCCCACCCAAGCAGAACTCACTCTGCTGCTGCTGCTGTATTTCAAAGTCATCATTAAAGCCAGGATTTGTCACGTTTTCTAATGATTTAGTCTTGTCTTCTCTTCCTATGCCTTTAGTAGATTCTCTTGGAAGTTTTATGAGAAGACTCAGAGAAGAAAGGATTTAAATTCTTGGGAAAAATACTCATATTGATCAAATCAGGTATTCATTAAAGCATAGTTCTAGATATTAACCCTTCAAAGTGCTTCCACACTTAACTGTTTTTTGAATAGTTCTAAAAGGGCTGGCCAGGCCAGGTAGGGCTAAAATTAGACTGTAAACTCCTTGAGGACAGGGATTATCTTTCTTTTTTTATATTTGTCTCTCCGGCCCTCAGTACAGTGCCTGGCATATAGTAGGTGTCTAATAAATGTTTATCGACTGTTGGCAAATGGGCAGATTTCAGAACAAATTGAAACAAAAGGCACCAATTCACAAAAATAAGTTCACATAATATGTAACACAGAACAATTCACATATGAATCAATTTATCTAGATGCCACATTCAGTGGAAACTTAGTTTATTCCCCCTTTGACCTCTAATAAAGAGGTTCATAAAAAATTAGCCACTTCCCCATTTCTGCCACTTTATATACTGAAAGCTTTTAGTGATTTTTCTAACAGAGACAATTGGCTACATTCCTGGCTGTCACTTTCCCGGCAATGAAAAATGCTAACTGGAGAAATCACTGTTCCACTAGCAAATAGCATCAGACTGAATTTAGAGTTTGTTTTTAGTTTTACCTTGCTAACATAATGTTGGAGGTTGGATTGCTGGTGCCTGGCCCTGTGGGACTCCATTTGATGGTATATATCTCTTTGCTGTGGGCCTGAAGATCATGGACACATGTATCTTGCTTCATACTCCAAATCTGGGTAATGCAAGTAAAAAATAAAAATAAAATCAATAAAAATCACTGGAACCTCTTCTCTCTTTCTCCCCCTTCCCCTCTTCTCTCTCTATTTCTTTCCTCCTTTTTTTGGGGGGGGGGAAAGACCCTGAGGGGGTATGCTGTGGATTGCTAATCTCTTTAACTGGCAATCCCATAATTAGATTCTCATTTCATTCTATACCCTGTAAAGTTTATCCAACTGTGAAGCAATCTAGGGTTTTGAGTTGGAGCAAATTATAAAGATAACCCAATCTAACTCTTTAATTTTACAGATAAGGTTTGCAATGAAGTCACCTGCCCATCCAATAAGCATTCTGCTCTCTCATCAGACTCATCTGGGCTTACTGCTATACAGAATGCATATATGATGTGGCACCATATTTCTAGCCTTTAGGGATCTGAATAATGATTCAAAATTAGATAGTATTCTAAAAGCAACAAAAGGTATTTGAGGTGCTAAGTTCTAAAAAGTAAGTATTTTTTGAACAGGGCCCATTATGCAGAGATTAGCAATGATACTAACTCAGAGACAAGATGAGTAAAACTTAATATTTGAAAACCTAGTGATTATAAGCCTAGGGAAAAATGTCCTGTGTTAAATGAAAATTGGGAGCCACTGGATGAATAGTGAGTCAAATTTTATAGTCCCTTTTTAAATGAAGACCACAGGTAGAGGCCCAAAACGCTGTTACACTTGGATTCTTTTTTTTCTCAAAGTGATTACTCTACATCAGTTTACTTTCCACCTCCACCAAAGAAATTTAAAAGTAAAATTGCAAAAACCCAAACCAATCTTATTAATGAGATATATAAATTACAGGGGAAAAAGTATGAATAAAGACACCTTTTAAATGGCATAAAAGCACTTGCTTCATACTGGTATGCATGAGTATATTTTTTAAGTGTACAGTTCATTCTCTGGATTAATCTCTTTTACCTTTAATGTCATGTCATCAGAGCAGGATGCTAACAGCATTCCAGAAGGATCCCATTTGATTGCATTGACTTCATTCTGAAATATAGAAAGTTTTTTTTCTTTCTTTTTTTTAAAAGGTAAGTAAAATCAAAATATCTGTCATCCAGCAGAGGGCAACAGTGTTTTGCTTATCATTTAAAAATAAGATCTTCAGTTTATAATAAATTATGCCTTAGATTTCCAAAGAAGAAAACCAAAGCATACCACCAGCTCCCCCCACCCCAATCCTAGTTTCCTTTTCTCTATTGAACCACACCCCCATTCTCTTTTTTTCTCTCCTCTGTCTCTGTCTCTCATACACACTCTATTCATAGACTATCACCTTCACTCATATTTCCTCTTGAAAATATCTAAAATCATACCTGGGAAAGAAGGGGTAAGGAGAATATTTACTAGCAAAGTGAAATGAATTAAATTAGTTATCATAAAGTTGAATTCTCATTTTAAAAAAATCACATTGCTTTGGGGGAGGGATGGGAAAAAGACTGGGAAAACAGAATTCTATGGCCTTAGAATCAGTGTCACTTAAACCAGAGGCTATGCATGGCCTCATAAAAAAACATTATTTTTAAAGGAGTTAGGGAGGAAGAGGAATGAGTAGATGGAGAGTACCAGAGAGTCAGAAGATTTAGTCCTTCATCTGGAGGAGTTAAAATTTGTTACAGGACCAGCACAAACCCTAACCACAAGGCTATGGAACACCAACATAAACAGTTGTACAGAGATTTGTACATATGTGCCAAGTATTTAGCAGACAGAAAGAATAAAGCAGAATACTGTAGTGACTGGACCATTATGGGGGGAAAAAAGCCCTTTAAGAAAAATTAAATTAGAATTTGCTTAAATTAACAAAAAAATATTTTTTCTTCCTCTCATCTTTTCCTCTGTTCCTCTCATTGGTGGAAAAAAAAGAAAAACAAAACCCTTGTAACAAATATGCATAGTTTAGCAAAACAAATTCCTGAATTGGCCATAACAAGAGCCCTTTTCATGGTTCTGATTGCTAATGTGCCAGATGGAAGCTGAGGCAGATCTCTGCAGGGTGTTACCATTTATTCGTCAGCATCCCAACCCCCACCCAACAATCCATTAGGAATATTGCTGAACAGGGCAGAGGAACAGTGGAAAACCTATTTCCCTAGGCCTTTTTCCTTGGAATCACCCAGAGGAAGTTGGAGAAATATGCCGAACTTTGTTGAACACATACTTTGTTTGGTTTGATGGTTTCAAAATGTTCAGAAGGAATTAAGGATGAGGCCTCATCAAGAATAAAAGGGGCAGGAGTGATCCAGAGGGAGAGGGCCAATGAGGAAGTGATAATTACAGGTAATTCAAAGTGATGTGGCAAAGAGAAAGAAGGCAGAAGATGCAGAAGCCCGGGCCTTGGGATGGCGGGAGAGACCAGCTCATGTGGTTAGGTATCCAGTAACTGACCACAGTGTGCAAGGAAGAGGTGAACTGTGTTTTAAAACCTTCTAAGTATAAGTCAGAAGCTTGGTAAAGGACCTAGCACAGCTTAGGGGTAGAACACAGGGAAGCAGATACTGAAAGAAACAGGTACACAAGAGTTAAGTTAACAGTTAAGTTAAGTAACCAAAGTACTTTATTTGTATTTTGTCATCTGTCTACTACTGGATATTTTGGAGCTTTGTAAGTAAAAAGCAGAAATTAACTTATTAAAAAACTTTTTTTTTTATTTTGGTGAGGCAATTGGGGTTAAGTGACTTGCCCAGAGTCACACGGCTAATGAGTGTTATGTGTCTGAGGCCAGATTTGAACTCAGGTCCTCCTGACTCCAGGGCCAGTGCTCTAACCACTGAGTCACTTAGCTGCCCCATAAAAAAACTTTTTAAAGTAGAGGGTCAGTATATAGAGTTGTGCTTTGCTATATAATGTCTGAATTCAACCTAACCCCTGTGCTTGTACCACCCTCCCCAGGTAGATAGAGAGATGGATCAATAGTGTTGTACATTAAGTACTTAATGTACTTACTATGTGCTGGGCACTGTGTGAACAAACTTGTTGGTTGGTTATGTCTGTTTCTTCTTGGCCCCATTTGGGGTTTTCCTGGCAAAGATACTGGAGTGGTTTGCCATTTCCTTCTCCAACTCACTTTACATGAGGAACTGAGGCAAACAGGGTTAAGTGACTTGCCCAGGGTCACACAGCTGGTGAGTTTTGAACTCATCAACATTTGATTTAGACTCGTGGAGAGGAGTCTTTTTGATTTCAAACCCAGTGCTCTCTCTATCCACCAACCACCCAACTGCCCAGTGCTAACAAATGTAAGCATGTTAAAGTCTCTGCCCTCAAGGACCTTAAATTCTAAAAGGGGGAAGATGACATATAACAGGAAGTGGAAAGAAGAGGGGTTTACCCTTGGGGAAGTGGTGGGTGTCAGGGAATTCTGGGCAAGGGAAGGTGAAAGCTAACCTACTGGAGCTTAGGGTGGGTTCTAGAGGCAGATTCCAAGGTTCTGTCAGGGGGGTGGGGAGAAAGGACAGGTTGAGTGAGGATGACAGAGAGCACAGGGAGCATGGTGTGCAGTGGCAGCTTGGTTCTTGCAAAATAAGGCAAAATCTCACCTATAAGAGTAGAGGGTAGTTCCAAGGTTCCAGTGGGAGGGGGAAGGGGGGAGGGGGGAGGGGGGAGGGGGGAGGGGGAAGAGGAAGGGGAAGATGAGGATAACGGTCAGAGTACAGGCTAGTTCACTGAATGGTCTATTTCTGCTTCTCTCTGATACCTGATGTCTGAACTCAATCTAACCACTGTGGCTGTACAACTCACATCAGGCACAAATAGCTTAGGGCACAGGCTCTTTTTGAAAAGACTTAAAAAGCTTCCACAGGGTTTGCCTGTATCCTTAACCCCCTGCTTTTAAGTGATGGAAACATCGCTGGTTTAAAATAAAAGCTCCCGAATCCCATGACATTCCCACCAAATGTGAATCCACATTCAGACGGTTCACTTACTGTGTGTCCTTGGAAGGTTTTGACTGGGCGATCACAGCCAAGTCGGCATACGTGAATACACATGTCTGTGCTGCAGGATGCAAAAGTAGTGTTGTTTTGCCAATCTACATCCAGGGCAGGGGCTGCAAAGCATGAACAACAGGGAGGAGCGGAGAGAAGTCACATTAGCCATTGTGGATGGGCATTGTCCCCACCAGCGTTCCTCTCTGGAGCACAGTGTCTGTTCCCAATATATTAAATTTGAAGCTATTTATTACATAGGGAAATTTAAAAGAAAGAAGTGAGATCCAGAGTTGCTAAACATATGGGATCACAGAAATAAATGGAGTGTGCAGAGTGGCTCTCTTTCAAAGAACTGCAAGTCCAGGCTACCAAGTCTATATCAATTTTCAAACATTCACTGGGCCAACCCCACACAATCCCCTAGCGAGCGTATTTTATTTTTATCTGACCCACAATTTTCCAAGGTGAAGAAGGGTGGGTAATTGTCATGCGGGGTGCACACAGCTAACATTACCAATTCTACACATCTTATTCCTGGTGCATGCTAAACTATCGTCTTCTTTCCTTTTTTCCTTCTTTCAGAAGCAGGGGGAAGGACTGGCAAGGTGGATGACAGCCTCAGTGCATGGGGGAGTTTTAACTGTGGAATGAGTGAGGGAAGAAGAGGGAAAGATAAGACAAAGAAGAAAGAGAAGGAAGGAGATTGGCAACTATACATGCCAGACTACTATTCAAATACAACTCTTTCTCTTGAATTTTTTTGCTGTTGTTTAGTTGTTTTTAGTCATGTCTGATTCTTCATGACCCCATTCGGGGTTTTCTTGGCAAAGATACTGGAGTGGTTTGCTATTTCCTTCTCCATCTCATTTTATAGATGAGGAAACTGAGGCAAACAGGGTTAAGTGACTTGCCTAGGGTCACACAGCTACTAAGTGTCTGAGACCAGATTTGAACTCAGGAAAATGATTCTTCCTGACTCCAGCACTCTATAGACATTATACCACCAAGTTGCCCTTCAATTTTTACTTCCCCCCTCCCCCCCACCGCATCCCTATCTTCATAATGGGTATCCTAGAATTCTTCTACTTTAAGGAGGTCTCTACATCGTACCCACTGAAGGCTGAGGGCCTTCTCTGTTCACTTGGTAGTCTTTATCAAACTTAACTATTTAATTTAGAGGACATGAAAGACACACAACACTGCAACTTGGCCCTCGTTGTTAACTAAAGAAAAGAACAGGTATAAGAATTAAATATTTTCCTTGGACCCCATTAAAAGAAGTTTAGTTACCAAGTCACCAATGGTCCATCACTAGAGTACTCCTTCAGCACGAAGGTACACCCCAAACGGGAGGAACACTACATTTAGAAGACACATAATATATAAGGGGCAGCTAGGTGATACAGTGGAAGGAGTACTGGCCTTGGAGTCAGGAGGACCTGAGTTCAAATGTGACCTCTGACACATACTAGCTCTGTGACCCTGGTCAAGTCACTTAACCTCCACTGCCTCAAAAAAAAAAATAAATAAAGACAACTGAATAAAGGTACCTATGTGACCTGGGGGGGAAAGGGGAGGAATCTGTCGTCCAGAACATGGAACAGTTTATCAATTCAATTGATTGTGATTTTGGAAGCAACAAAAATCTGGCCCTTACAATAACATGTTTAAAGACAGAGAAATTTTAACTAAGGGAAAAGGTAGGATGGCACACCTCCAGTGGCTGGCCGTGTATGAAGTCCAGATCCTAGATAACACAGTACACTGAATAAAGAGTGGGGACAATGTACAACTTCAAATTCTGTTGAAGGCAGACCCTAATTATTTCAGTTTTCTTATTTTTTTTTCCATTTTTCCTTTAAATGCCATAAGGAATAGACTATATGTAGAGTTTTTCTCTGTTACTCACACTGTGTGACTGAGAAGGGACTAGAAATGAGCTAGAAGGGACCACAGAAGCCTTCCAATCCAAACCCTTCATATTACAGATGAGGAAACTGAGGCCCTGAGAGGGTAAGACTTCCCCAAGGTCACACAGGTGCCAAAGGCAGAGTAAGACCCAGGTCCTCTGACTATGGAGAAAGTACCTTTTTCACTGTACCTCTGAGAACAAGAATTAACCTTCACAACCTGATGAGACACCCAGAATAGAAATTTAGTGGAAGATAATACAACAGTACTAACGTAACTTAGAAGTTAAGAAAACTTTGGCTTCCTTGCTCAGCACCGTAAAGCATAACTTCTTATTTACCAGGGACCAGTAGTAGAAGAGGCTTTGGAGTTAGAAAGAATAATGCAGGTTTCATATTTAGAACTATAAAGAGTCGGTAAAAATCAGTTATTTTTGGCCTCAGGTATAATTCCTATCAGGCTAGGCTGGGATTTCTAACAGGTGGGATCAGGTATGGGTAGAGGGAGGTGGGAGGTGGGGATGGATTATCATGTGTGAAGGATAGCAAAGTGTGGATGGACCACAGAGTGTTGCGGGTGGAGGGAGTAATATTATATAATAACTCTGGAAAGTAAGTTGGAGCCAGGGTGCAGAGGACAGTTTCATTTTTGTTTTTATGTACCCAGTGCCCAGCACAGTGCTAACACTTAATAAATGCCTCTTGAATTAAATTATTCCATCCTTAGTGCTCTGTCTTCTTCAGTAAGATTTTTGCTTATGACGTCTCAATGATTCATCATGTGCTTTTTTTCTAATCAGGTCCAAATGATTATTTTTATCTCCTAAGTTAAGAAATTTGAAACATAAAGAGGTCATCATTACCACTTTGCCCACGGGATGCACAGCACCATATGAAGCCCTTGGGTCTAGTATCCATGACCTTATTATCAGTCTAGTGCTTTGGTTAATGACTGTTAAGCATCCGGAAATCAGACAGTGATATATAGCTATGCTAAGGAATAATGAAGTGCTTTGCTTTTGGGGGGGGGGGGTGGAGACATTACAAGGTTGCTTAGAAACATATACAACCAGAGGCTAACTAATTTACCCAAGGTTAAACAGTGAGTCAGCACCAAAGACAGAAAGATAATTCAGGTTTTCCTGTGTTCTAACAAGAAGATTTCTCTTCCTCATTTCCCCCGCTATTCTTTAAATAATGGGCTGAACACTTCTGCTATCTATCTCCCATACAATGGCAGGGATGCTGTTAACTTCAACGTACGACTTCAAGCCCAAGGGAAAGATACTGTGTGGGCAGAGCTGGCTGAATGTCAGGAAAGGCTTTTTAAAAAATGATATAAATCACAAGAGCAAAAGTTCTTTCTTTTTTTAATACTCCCAGCAGTGTGTTTAACCATGGCACAACTATTCTTGGAGTATTTCCCACGTGTTCCCAGAGGAATGAAAGAAATAATCAGTTATGTCAGAATGCTGATCAGTTAGCCACAGGACAATGCCTACAGATGATTCTCATTTATAACAAAAAAAAAATTAGTTAAATAATGAATTCCAGGGGTAGGTTCTGTATTTGAGTCACCATATTAATACAGTGGAAAATGTGAAGACCTGACAGGAAGGTTTAGGGGATGATTACCAGAAACTAAACATCAAAATCAGTGTTGATGTCCCACAGCATTCCAGGAATAAAAATTCTGTAATTAGCAGTTGCTTCCTTTTTTCTGTCTTGGCTCTCTGCTGGGGGTGGGTCCCCATCCCACCCCCTCGGATGGCACCAAAGCCATCACTTATAAATGATATATGTTCTCAGCCACAGTGGCCTGAAGGGTCAATTGTTCTTGAAAATGTGTGGCAGGGATTCAGGGTGGGGAGTGGGGGAAGATCTAGGTTCAGCACATACACTTGTGTTTATGCCAGTAGGTACTCCTTGGACCAGAAAATCTCCCTATTTATTCGGCAGGGAGCTGGTCCTATGTAATTTTTAGGGTATAGCTCTTAACACAGTCTCGCTAATAATGACGAGGCATTTAATAAATAGTGCCACAGTTGCTAATAATGATAGAGGGAGTCCCCGATCCCTCACATCATCTGGATAAGTGCCTGATGAATGGAAATACAATTTCTCACCCCGTCCAAATTAGTGACTAACCCCCAAAAGGAATTTGTGCACTTATATTTTCATAGTTCCCTAGACTACTGAATAAAACAAATAAGCCATCCGTTAGGACCTGAGGAAATTTCTCATCAACTGTAGGGCCATGGGGCACAGCAGATAGAGCGCCAGATTTAGGGTCATTCACTGGCTGCTATATGTAGCATCCATCAGTGAACCAACAAGCATTTCTTAAGCATCTGCTATGTGGCAGACACTTTGCTAGGCATGAGGAATACAAAGATAAAAGTGGAATAATTCTAACTCCCTCCTCTACTCTAGGCCTCAAGGAGATTATAGTCTACAGGAGAAAATAACATGCACACATATAAACAGATATAAAAATATATATATATAAATATATATTAAACATAACTATACATTAAATGTAAATATGTATTAAATATATGTATATACTCTGTGTATATATACACACTTTAATATATAAACACTCTAATATGTATTATATATATTGTATGTATGTATGTATGTATAAGGTAATTTGGACAGAAGCAGAGGTACTAGCAGCTGGGATCACTAAAGACCCTATATGGGAGGCAGCCCCTGATCTGTTCTCTGGAGGAGTTTGGGAATTCTAAAAGGCAAGATGGAGTGCATGCCTTAGCAGGAAGGAGAACTCAGAAGTCACCTAGTCTAACTCCCTTATTTTAAAGATGAGGAAACTGAGGCTCAAGAGTTGGAAATGAATTGCCCAAGATCACACAGGTAGTAAATATCAGAGAGGGAACTTGAACCCAGGTCCTCTGGTTTCAGAATCAGTGCTATTTTCCCTGTTAACAGGTTGAATTAGGAAAACCTGGGTTCAAAACACACCTCTCAACACCACATGTATGAAGATTTCCAAGTCACTTAATTTTTCCAAATCTCATTTTCTCCATCTTTAAAATGGGAATAACACCACCAACAGTAATTACCACCTATGTACTGTGAGAAGCAAGTGACATAATAACCACATAGTGCTTTGTAAATTTGAATCTATTTGCAATCATCATTATAAATATATCCCACTGGCAAAACAATTCTAGGCCAAAAGCTCCAACAGAGAGAAACTAGAAGATTATTAATCTTCTGCATAAGTTGGATGACACTCTCCTCTCTGAAGGCTAGAGAATACATTTGGGGATCACTAAATTTTGCTGAAAGATTTCAAACAAATTATTAATGAGCATGCTAAAGGGAACACGATGGTCTGGACTTTGACTGCAACAGAACCTAGAAAACAGTAAAAGTAGTATTTGTAGGTTTCAAATGGATTTCTAACCTGGCACATAAGAACTTCCAGCACCCTGGGACTGTAAATCTGTCATCAGGCCTATCACCATAAGAGAGAATGTGATCGTTTTTAGAATTATGTCAAACAAACACAAAAAAAAAGAAATCCAGGAGGAATGGTAGGAATGGTGTTTTGAGTTCATCTTTACTTTGGTTTTGTCAGTCAACAGGACAGATCAGAGGTGCCTAGAATGTAAGTAGAACAGTAAAATGCATAGATGAAAATATGTAATTAGGAAATAGTATTTTTTTTGGTGGGGGGTCTGCTTGTTATGTCCATCATTTGCTCCTTCTTGGCCTACTTCCTCTCCGTTCTCCTCTATGTCTGATTGTTCCTTCTTGGTCTCCTTTGCTGGACCATTATCTATGTCGAATCCCCTAAATGTGGGTGTCTGAAGGCTCTGCACTTTTTTCTCTCTATACTTTCCACTTTGGTGGTCCCCTCAGCTCCAACAGGTTCAATTATCATCTTTATATATAATTATAATCAGATGATTACCTCACCTATAGATTGAACATAGGACAAACACTGTCTCATCTCCACATATTTATTCTGAGTGTTCTTGTATTTGGAAAGCTCACCTCCGCCTCTTAGAATCTCTGACCTTCCTTCAAGATTCAGCTCAAATGTCACCTGCAGGAATCCATCCTTCATTGTCTCTCTTCTAAATCTGCTTTCCATTTACTTTGTATGAAACTTCCACACACCTATTTATCTACATGCTGTCTCCCCTTATTACAATGTAAGTTCTTCGAGGGAGTTTTTTCTTTAAATCTCCGACCCTTAGCAAAATGCCAGGCACATAGTGAGCACTTAAATGCTTTCTCAATGTCGACTGATTGATCACAGACCCTCTAGCATAACAGGCCTGATTGGGTAAAAGCAATACTAATAAATGGAGACTCAAATGTATTTGAGACATTGCACAAACTCTCTTTCCAGAACAACAATGAATTTTCCAGCTTTTCCCTGAGGTAAGTATCCTTTTGCCTTTGAAGTGATTTTATTAAGTATCAAGGGTATTCTTAGAAGTTGGTGTGAAATCATACACTTCAATTAGTTTTCATTCCGTTTTCTCTTATAAGAGACCAGAGCAAAAACCCCACTGCCAGGGCAAAAACTACTGGGAGTGAATCAACTAAGACCTCAGGAGCTTGGAGAGACTTGGCAAGCCCCGCTTGTTCAGCTATTTCTAAACTTAAATTCTCTGCCCTGCTGGCTCTAACTATGACTTAAAGATCAAAAGGAAGCCTGCTTCACTGCATTCTTGGGTTCATTGCATTCTTTGTACTTTAGCTGGTGGCACTGTGGATAGAATGATGAGTCTGGAGTCAGAAAGATCTGAGTTCAAATCTGGCCTGGGGTTCCTGCCTCAGTTCCCTCATTGGTGACATGAGGTATAAAAATAAACAGGACCTACCTTGCAGAGTTGTTATGAGGATCAAACGAGATATTTGTAAAAAGTGCTTAGCACAGTGCCTGGTACACAGTGGGCACTATATAAATGCTTATTCCTTTCTCCTCCCTGCCTTAGCCCACTCTGTTTATTCAAGGAACAAAGCTCTGCCTATTTCTAGACTTGCCCACCAGAGTAGTATTGGCTTGTGGAGATAATTTTCTCCAACCCCCCCCCCTTTAACTAATGAGAAACCTCATTCTCTGCTGAGATTTCTCGTTCTAGACTCCTGAGAGCCAGGTCAGGTGAGGGCTTCTATACTTCATTTTTTGTTGTTCAGTCATTTCAGTTATGTCTGACTCTTCATGACCCCATCTGGGGTTTTCTTGGCAAAGATAATAGAGTGGTTTGCCATTTCCTTCTCTAGATCATTTTTACAGATGAAGAAACGGAGGCAAGCAAGGTTAAGTGACTTGCCCAGGGTCACACAGCTAGTAATTGTCTATGGTCGCATTTGAACTCAGGTCTTATTGACTCCAGGCCTAGTGCTCTACCCACTGAGCCAGTAAGCTGACCTCTGTTCTGAATAAACACTTTCATAACTGTTTAACCTGGTTCTTCTTAGAGCCCATTTCTGAATATTCATTTCCAACTCTTGCCTGATTAACACAGATTAGGTTTGGCATGGCAAGAAAGCTAAAGTTTCTGGTCCACTTGGTTTTCTTTCTTTCTTTTTTTAAAGTGAGGCAATTGGGGTTAAGTGACTTGCCCAGAGTCACACAGCTAGTGAGTGTTATGTATCTGCATCCACATTTGAACTCAGGTCCTCCTGAATCCAGGGCTAGTGCTCTATCTACTGCACCACCTAGCTGCCCCCTTCTGGTCCCATTCTGAAATCTGCTCCTGGGCTAACTCTTATTACACCATGGCCTACCAAACCCTAAAGCTTCTCTCCCTTCATCAAACAAACTGGGGCAAACAACTTCATAAAAACTCACCTGCCCACCCCACCCAACAGAATCTGGTTTCTGGGCAGAAACCTGGTACATCCAGTAAGCCCTTCATGTGAGTGAGGATTTGTTTTTCGGAATATGTGCAAGAGAGACTGGAAATCTATTCTTTTTTGAGTTCAATTACAGCATCAAAAGTGCATAAGGCTCTAGTTAAAAGTGCCTCCAGATTGTGGTAATGGTGTGTGGTCTTGGTCTCAGGAATTACTCTTTGCATTCTGTACCGATTCTCTCAAAATTCAAATACTCAGGGTTAGTCTCTAACATGCGGTTAAGTTAATAAAATTACCATGCACTGATATTTGAAAATGTTCTTATTTAGGCATTTCATTGCCTTCATTTATTAAAAGCCATTTAGGAATCCCTTTAAAATTCAGCAGCAAGTCCTTTGGGAAGAAAAACAAATTCTTTTCAAGGATGATCACTGCCTGAGGGAAAGTAAGGTGTATTTGTCCTCTATCATCTTTCAAACACTTTGGCCTAACACAATTCTAAGGGAAGCTGTATCAATTCACCTCTTAGCTAAAGGGTCACCCATGGAAACATGATAGCTTTAAAAAAAAGGCTGAGGTTAGGAACAAAATGAAAGTCAGGGATTTGGACAACTTAAATCCCTGAGACACCTTGAGATGGCCCCATGTTGCTTCATGAAACATGAAACATATTAAAGAAAGCCACAAGATGAGTGTGGTTGAGTGCATATTAATGGTAACTAATCCCCTTTCAGAACAGGAAGAAAAACACATGCTTTTTATGTGGATGGCTATCCCTTTGCCCACCTGGACCAGGTGGTGAGCTAAGGGCATGCATACTCAGAAAACCTTTAGAGCAAAACTTAACAGGAACACAAATTTCAGCTCTTGTCCTCTTTTTCACCTTGGTGTTGACAGCTACTCTAAAGGTCATTTCTTAAAACTATTTTTGGGTACCAGAAAATAATAATTACCTGAGTGAAAAGGAAACTGCTGCTTAGCTTCTCCTGTATGGGCATCCCAAATTATTGTTGTCTATGCTCCGGAAACAAAAGAAGAAGTTAGTTATTTCGCTCCTTTCAAAGTTCCTTCTAATGTCTGCTAAAAGGAAACTCAGCACATTTTTAATCATCTTCTCAGGTGAAAGCTACAGATTTCTGTCTTGTTGCCTGGGATTTAAAAAAAAAAAAAAGCTAACACCAAAACCCAACAATTTTTACTTGTCCTTCTGACCAGGTAAAAAAGTGTGATTAAAAAAAAAAAAAATCTGGCATCTGACCAAACCGAAGAACTCTAGAAATGGACAATTCTGACATTCCTCCTGACTGCAAATTCTCACTTTGCTAACAGTGCCAAATGCCAAAGCACAATAGCAGTTGCATTATGCTATGGTTAGTGAAAGGTATCTTAGTAACTGCCTGTTTCTGCCAAAATAATAAAAAAGAAAAAGAAAAGGCAGAACTCTTGTTTCAAGGTGTTTTTGAAAAACAATGTCAACTGTAGTCCTTTCATTCACTTAGGAAGGACAGCTAAGAAAGATTAACAGTAATTAGCTCTCAATTAACTAAAATTTTTATTTCCTAGCATTTCTTCTTCAACCTCCCAGTCATATAACAAAACTGTTATTTAGCAAGACTGTAGGAAAATTTTTACTGATTGGTGGCTGGAGAAGACATTTAGAAAATTGTTTTAAAAATTATACTTTATAAATATAGAGTTGGACCAATTAACAGAATTTTTTCCCACTGAAATAATGTTCTTATAACTAGAAATTCAGTCAGATAAATATGTCAGGGAGTATGGGGAGATTATTAAATTTTTTAGACCTCGGCTTTTAATATAGTTGAAGTTTACTAGTCAATGAAAATGTAAAGTTGGGGATGGACAAAGAATACTTTTTTATTGCAATTTTCAAATATTCTAAAAAATACTGTTAGGACTTTGAATCCTGGATTAGATTACTTTATAAAATAAAATAACTATACTGGGAAGGTCAACAGGGTACTCTTGTAAACTGCACTCCTCTCCAAATAGTGTTTCTTTCTGAATTATTACTATTATACCATTTATTTCATTACTGCTATTCTCCACTAAGTTGCAGCATTATAGTGTAATAAGTCTACCAAAGTGCACATTTATTTCCCCAAAGTAATGCACAATGGATACTTTAATTATAATTTTACTAATGGGTAATAATTTAATCATCAAGTAGAAAAATTTAGCTGTCTCCATTTATTCCTCTGTAGGAAGGAGATGAAAACAAATCAGAAAGTTTATTAATATGAGTTATATTGTTCAGGAAAAATTTAGGTAAAATATTTGTGGTTAAGAAAAAAGTGAATTCTAATTTGGACATATAAATCCATAAAATCAAACTCAGATATGCTCTTGTGTTAAAAACTGAGGAAAAATGGGGAAGCTAGGAGGTGCAGTAGATAGAACACTGGCCCTGGCATCTGGAGGACCTGAGTTCAAATGTGGCCTCAGACACATAACGCTCACTAGCTGTGTGACTCTGGGCAAGTCACTTAACCCCAATTGCCTCACCCGGGAAAAAAAAAAAAAAAGAATTGAGGAAAAAAAGTTATTACTCAAATATTCAGGACCTAGGCTATAGAATATTCATGTCACAATCATACAAACTGATTTTCTTTTTGTGTTTTCACTTGTTGTAGTATTCATTCTCCTTCATGGTAGGATGTATCTATTTAATGTATTCAATATAACACACCCATATCCCTATATGGACAGGGTAATCCATACATAGAAGTTTAATAAATATTATTTGATAATAATAGTAGTATCCCTATAGGGGCCAATTGTGTTATATTTTATTTTTCAAAACTTGAATGCTAAAATAATGAAAAAGAAATCAGCAACTCAAAATTTTTCCAATGGTTTGAAAATTATTATAAGAATGTAATATATTATTATTATATGTAGCATGATATAACTTTAATATAGTATAATTATTGGTAATAATTATTAGTTATAATTAATAGCTACATATAATATATGATTATAACAACATGATAAACAACATAATACATTATAATTATTTATAATAATTATTAATTATGATGAATAATTATTATAAGCATTGGTTACACAAGTAGATACAAACATTAAATACTTCTGAGTATAGGTATAAATCTGTATGAATACTCACTTGGTTTGCTTTTAATGCTTGTTTTCCAGAAGAGTCATAACTCGAGAACAAATATTGTATTGTACTGAAACAATGTATTGAAAAAGTGCCTTTTCTATGACTGATATCCAGTACTGACCTAATGATACTGTACAAATATGGCAATTATATTCAGCATCCAGAACAACTGAATTCCAAATCTGACTAGTGGACAATAGTAGCCAGCACCTATACAAATCTATGAACATTGTGACACTAGAGGGAAGGGTATAATTTATGGCCTTTGCCACAAATCCTCAAACCCCGAAAAGTGCCTGTAGCCACTGCAAGTCCTAGTTTTTGGCTATCTTTTTAATGAACAAATATGTAATTAAATTAACAAATCTTTCTAAGGGAAACAGAAGTTTAGGGAATAATAGCACAAATGTATGAGAGATTTAAATATAAATTTAAAACAACTATCACATTTGAGTTTGAGATCACGGATATAAAAAGATCCATAATTTTATTAAACTAGGAAAAAAAAAAGATTAGATGTTGGTGGAAAAGCATTTTTTGTTGTTGAAATAATCTATTGGGTAAAAGTTATGAGGGGTCCAATTCAGTTATTTTCACTCTCCTTCCTTGCACTGTGTACCTCAAACTGGGAACTTGTTCAAAATTCATCATATGGAATGCATTTATTCAACCTCTTAGGAGTAATCTAATCTCTTCTACTTGATGAGATCAAGACCCACAAGAATAAATGAACCCCAAATTCTTTTGATGTTTCGGGGCAGGTAAAATGGGAAATTTTAGAATTCAAAGAAATCATTATATTGCCAAGAGTTCACAAATCAGGACACTCACTGATCAAAGGGTTACATTTTTCTAATACTCACTTTATCAACACCAGCACTCAAAATGTAATTCCCCTTTTTGTTCCATTTTAAAGCAAAGATGGGACCTTTATGTTGACCTAAGGTGCTTGCCAGGTTACCTGTTATAAAAAAACAAAAAAATGCTGACTATACAACATTAGTATGATCACCCAAACAAAATAAAAGATGTCCCACTATCTTTTACCTTAATAATATGACCACTGTCCAACTTACCATCTTCTGTCCATATTCTTGCAAAACCATCATATGAACCTGTAGCCAACAGTGTTCCATCACTCTGGAGAACAAAAAAAAAATTATTTCAGGAGGGAAAAGTTAATGAGAACATGCCATATTTCAACCCTAGTCCACATTTTAAAGTAAGAATTTAAGTTAAGCATCAGTTCATCAAATTTGATTACTTTGGACACTGGCACCTAATGAAAATATAAGTCACGAAAAAGCTACTGAGCAATAAAAACCCATTTCTAGCAATCTAAATTTTATGCTGCCTAAGATATATATTGTATTTCTAATTAATGACTTCATTTAAAATAGGCAGTACAAAATGTTATAAAAACAACTCTTGACAACTCAAACAGATGTGGTTTTTCTTAGCCTCCCTCAAGTAAAGGCAATAATGTTAATATTGGATATAATTCACAGATTTGATGAATATGGAATTTATCGTGAAATTGCAGAATTTGTGAAAACACTTAAAAGTACCTGAGGGAGGAGGGCAGGGAAAGAATATCAATGCTTGAACAAGGAGAAAATCATGGAAGAACAGCATATGCCACACACATAACTCATAAACAAATACACATGTACATTTGCTGCTAATGAAACATTATGTTTCCTCATCTGAATATAAAAACTTGGTATCAATTTCAAAACTATTTGTTGTGGTTTGACCTGGGCCGAGCTGTCCCATAGGGAGGCTTACTTCCAGAACCATCAGATCAATTTTTAAAGTATAGAGTCATAATGGAATCATATTGGGAAAGATGTGGATAATAAATTTTTGCCAATAATTGTTCAACTCTCTATAAAGGCTGCTCTTTCAGGGCTGTTAAATTATCTTTACGGTACTTACATTCCAGTCCAATGAAGTTACATCTTTATTACTAGGGACATCATGTCCTCCTTCTCGTATACAATGCCTCAAAACTAGCTGGGTAGAACCACCATTACTGTTTTCATTAAGATTCCATATTCGTGCAGTAGAGTCTCCAGACCTACAAAATGAAAATGCATTCACAATTAGTTTCTGGCCTTGGGGAAAGGAATATTGGTGGACAGCATCAAACAATGAAATAGTATATTTATAGTGGGTCTTTTTTGAGCTGTCACTCCACTAAACCTTACTCCTTTGATTTACAAGTTCTCTTCTTTGTTTTCCATATAATGCTCCCTTTCGGACATATAAAAACCTAATTTTTATGTACTAATTTTAAATGTTAGTATTCTATTTTTTTGAAGGAAATCTTGCCTCAGGTGAACTGCTGTGAGTACATTTTGTGACTAAAGTGTTCTGATTTTGGTGATGACTCCCTTCTTCAATGGGGCACAAAAGTGATAACAAGAACATGGAAGTACCATTGGCAAAAGGTCTGGCTGAACCTTATGAGGTCTGATCACAACTTGCAGTGAAATGTGCTGATCTAGAATCAGTCCTCTTGGACTTTAGCTTAATGTGTTCGTATTTGGTAGAAGTGTTAATAATAAGTATATTTCTGACTTCTCATACAGAGATTCATCACCTACATTACCATAGTTTTCTAATCCATGCCTGTATACCATTAAAGGAATTAATGTTTAAAGAGCATAAATATCTTTGAAGATAGCATTATTAAAAAAAAAGAGTGACTTATTCTAAAGTCTGGGTTCTAGAGGTGAATAATTATTTTCTAATCCTCTCTGGATACAAGATCAATTTCTTCTTTCTCTTCTAACTTTTTCTATTATAAAGAGATATAGAACTTTCCACTCTATAGCACAGAGAACTTTTTGATCTCCATCATGTTGCTACACATTTGAAAGACATCTGGAACCAGGCAGATGAGATTATGCTCCAGAAGTAAATACTTCCTAAAAGGCAATGGTTTGGATTTTAGTTTGTAAACCAAATGGCTTTGTAATAAGAGACCTTCTCCAGGGCTTTGAAATCAAAATGCAGTTATCATATAATCTGGGCATACCCTAAGTCTGCAGGGCATGCTGAAGTATGAGAGATATACAAGGCTGCAGTCATGGCCTTACCCAGATGCTAGGAGATCACTGACAGGGTTCCAGGCACAAATGAACACCTCAGATTCATGGCCCCTAAGGACTGTTGCTTTGTTGGGTGGAATTTCAACATCACCATCAATTTCCATTGGTTTTGAATGATTATCTGTAGTAAAAGATATAAAAAAAATACATGATTTAAAATAGTAACTTTAAAAATATAGCCAAACTTAGTCACTACCAGGCTGGTGGTCATGAGACCAGAACCCTCTTAGTTCAGGTTCAATGTTGGGATGAAATGAGGCATTTACATCACTGAACAGTTAACAAAAAATTGTCCTAATACAGCGAGGATATTCAACAAGTATACAATGGCACTTCCTCCCAGCCCCCCACTATCATCTCCACATGGAAATCTATCTGGTCAGCAGGGCAGGATATGATGACTTGTGTGGTCTTCAGACATCTACCACGTTGCAGGGGTTTTGACACTACATGGATAGGACTCTTTATACCCTCAGGAGAACAGAAAATTGGCATCAAGTAAAGTAGCAGGCAATTAAATCCCCCAAAAAAGTTTTTTTGCCTTCTAGAAAAAATTAATCGGTGATGTGGAGAAATGGGGGAACCCTGGTTCTGTCACATAAAATACCACTCTACCCCCCCCCCCGCATGATGTGATAAGGATTTTCTAGAGGACCTTCAATGATTTAAATGCTTTCACGGAGGTTTTATTGGACAATCCTCTTGGCATAGGCAATACTAAGGGGAAAAGAAAAAGGTGAAAAATAACCTCTCCTCCTTTTCAGAAAATAACTATAAAGAAAAAGAAAAAAATGGGAAGGACAAAACCCAGAAATGTTAGTCTTTTTCTCCCCCTTTCAGAAGTACCAAATCTCAGATCTCAACAATCTGGTTCATACAGTAGGTAATACCAGATCTGGGCAGTTCACAACGCCTCTCCTAATGCAAAGTGTAGAGGCTGGGCTAACTAATGAGCTGAAGCAACATAAGGAATAGCGGGGATAATGAAGGTATGCACCTGCTAGGCATGTAGAATTGTGAATATAATGTCAGACTTTTCTACTATATTGGTTTGTTTTACTGAACTATTAAAAAAAACTTTTATTCTTTTTTTTTTAAATAAGGGATGGATCTCTATAAATGCAGATACCTATATGTAGGTGATATAAAAACAGAAGATAACAAATTTTTTGATTTTTAAAGAAATGCAGCTATCTCCTTTTCTTGGAGAAGTGGGGAACCAGGAGTGTGGAATGCTTTCACACATGATCATTTATATAGGTTGGTTTTGTTTACATTGTTATTGTTGTTATGACGATCAAAGGCTCACTGGGTGGGGAAAGCGACATAGGAAGGGGAGAACGTATCCAAAAATTACAGTGATATTAACAACAAGAAGACATCCATAAATCTTGGGGGGAAATCGATATGACAAAGTTTATCCGATTTTTGCCCTGACCTGAACTTCCCTAATTTATCTGGACTGTTTGGACTGTTGATAGAATGTTTCATTTAACTTGGTACAAAACATCTATTCCGCCTGGTGGAAGGTGTTAAAGAAGATTAACGAAGGTTTGTTTCCAGCTCTGATGGATTTGTTGCTGGCTATGACGACAACAGAGCCAACTTTTACTTTAGCAGAGTTAGAGCATAGAGTACAAGTTCATAAAGATTCAGAGAGCCTTAATGTCCCTAGTAAAATTGCATATCTCTGGATCTCTTAGTCTGTTGCACCTAACCACTGCTTCTTAAATTAATCTGCCCATTAAGATATTTGTGTCTGTAAGCATCTCTTGCATTAAGGGTTACCAGGAGATGGAAAAAGTATTGATAATTCATGCCTTGCTTCAGAGAGTATGGTATAGTACAACACTAGACTTGGGACAGCAGACATGGGCTGGAATCCTACTTCCAACACATACTTAACCTCTTTGAGTATCAATTTCTTCATCTATAAGAGAGAAATAATATCTGGAATATTTATTTGACAGTTGTGCTGTTCACTCGTTTTACTCATGTCTGACTCTTCATAACCCCATTTGGAGTTTTCTTGGCAAAGATACTGGAATGATTTGCCATTTCCTTCTCCAGCTCATTTGACAGATGAAGAAACTGAGGCAAACAGGATTAAGTGTCTTGTCCAGGATCATATAGCTAGTAAATGTCTAATATTGGATTTGAACTCAGGAAGATGAGTCTTTCTGAATCCAGTCTAGGCTCTCCACCCACTGCCACACCTAGCTGTTCTCAAGTTAATAATACATTATGGTAAAGCAAACCTAACCCCAAGATGTTAAGTGAGTGCGATTAACTAGTAGGATGGCAAGTCATTCTCATCAAGTAAGTCCTAATCACACCCTACCTAATAAAATGGAATTGAAAAGTCATATACTTCATTATCACGTTAGTATTTGAAGACAAGGGATTTTGCTTCAATCCAGCTGATGTGATAATTCACATTCCTTCTTCATTTACCAGAAGCTTACTGGTGAACTGTCTAGATAAGGGGCTCTTCTGTCATGGGCTCTTTTGGACAGTCTTGTGAAACTTATAAACCTTTCCTTTTCAAAATAATGTTTTTTTTTAAGTACATAAAACAAAAGACACAGCATTACAAAAACCCCTAATTACACTAAAATTCAGTTATCAAACTATTTAAAAAAGTTCATAGAACCTAGGCCATGAGTCCCTGGTCTAGATCAGTGGTGTTAAACTCAATAAGGAATGGGGGTAACTAAACCATACATAAGGATCCCTGAAGGGCACATATTTATTGACTTACAAAACCACACATTTATATATTTATTTTTTTTTAAATAATTATTTTGTTAAATATTTCCCAATTATATTTTTAATCTGGTTCAGACCATACTTGGTTGCTTGGATCATGTGTTTGACATGCCTGATCTAACTGATCTACATGTTTTAATAATCAATCCATCAATCAATAAGCCTATTACTTGCTGGGCACTGTGCTAGGTGCTGGTGATAAAAAACAAAAATCAAACAGTTCCTGTCTTCAAGGAACTCAAAATCTATAGTAGGGACAATGTGTACATATATAAGTATATACAAAAAAAATACAAGCTAATTTTTTAGAAAAGATAATTGCATCTGTATAGGAAGGGCCAGGAAAGTCACATGTAATAGAAAATACTTAAGCTCAGTTTCAAGGAAAACTAGAGATTCTAGAGGGGGAGAAAAGGAAGGATGGGATTTTAGGTAAAGAGGACAGTTTATGCAAAGGCACAGAAATAAGAGACTGAAGTTCATCATGTGAGGAAAAGTAAGGAATAGCCACTGGAGTCTACAGTTATATGGATGATGGATTGGAGAGGGGTAGAGAACCGAAGCAGGGAACCCAATTAGCAGGCAATTACAATAGTTTAGGTGAGAGAAGATGAAAGTGAGAGGTAATAAATCAGGGACATGGCTTTGTGAATGGAGAGATGGGGTCAGATGCATGAGATATTTTTGGCTATGAGTGGCCATGGTAAGGACAGGAAAACATAGGGCTAAAAGCCAAGTCAGAGATGATTGTGAGTCCTGATGCTAAGGCCAAGATAAAAGTCTAGGGTGTCATGGACAAACTTCCAGCTCAAAGCAGATGGCTAAGGCTTGGAATTCATCAGTCAAATCCAAGGGAAAATGTGGTTAAAATCTATGAGCCGAAGATTGACATCTAGAAGAGCAATTTAGACATGGGGACACAGAAAAAACAGGGTATTTGAGCAGGAAGTAAAGTGAGTTGACTTCTAGAGATCCAAACTACTTAAGAGAAGAGTCCAAGTACATGGCTACTGGTCAGGGATTGAGATTCAGGCTAGGTAGGAGGAAAGAGAAAATGGAATTCAGACTAGGAATCTCACCAGCTCTCAGCATCTGGGGAACAGGGATTTCATTGTTGATCTCAGAACATGGGCAGTTTTCCTTCAGATATAGTTTTAAGCAGCCTTCCAGTTGTAAGCAGCATGTATGGACTACTTTCTGAGTAAGTTAGGGCTTTGCAGATATTGGCTATGTCAGCAGAAGGCTAGGTCTCCCAGGCAGCCTGCAGAGTTTATCTGCATTCTACTTTATCATTCATTGTTTGCATCGTGACTGAAAAGAACATTGTGATAACAACAATGAAATCTAGCCCAGTGATTCTCAAAGTGTGGTCCAGGGACCACTAAGGGATTCTGAGATCTTTTCAGGGGATCATTGAGGCAAAATTTATTTTTATAACAACACAGGACAGCTAGGTGAATAGAGCACTGGGCTTAGAATCAGGAAGGCTTATCTTCCTGAGTTCAAATCTGGCTTCAAATACTAGCTGTGTGATCCTAGGCAAGTCACTTATCCCTGTTTGCCTCAGTTCCTCATCTGTAAAATGGGCTGGAGAAAGAAATGGCAAACCATTCCAGTAACCTTACCAAGAAAACCCCAAAAAGGATCACAAAGAGTCAGACATGACAAACACCTTATCAGCAACAACAAAATAATAATATAATTTCTAACACTAAGTAATAATAGCCGTGTAAACAAAAGCTCTGTAGAGAATCTTCAATTTTTAAGAGTACAAAGGGTTCTTCAGACCAAAAAGTTTGAGAACTACTGATATAGCAATTCCTCTTGTAGGCCATAATCTCATTTTATAGATGATTCAGTGGAGAGGCCCAGAGAGGTTAAGTCGCCTAGAGTTTCACAGATAGTAATTTGCAGACCTAGAATTATTCAAACTAAGGGCCACTGATTTCTAACCCACTGTTCTTTGCACATTGATCTAGTACATATTGCCATACGTAGTTACAAATATCTCCCGGGTCCTGCCATGAAACAATGGCACCATCATTTTAGAGGTAAACAGCATCCATGACATATTTCTATTACTTGATATAAAAAAAAAGTAGTGGTGATATCACAAGAGTGCAAAGTTCATGACTCATATATTAAAAAAGCAATACTGGATCTTATATTATTTGAGGGTTGATGATTTTTTCCTTTAATTTTTTTTAAATTATAAGCTTAACTATTAAGAAAAACTAGCATTCAAATGATCATACAGAAGCAAGAGTGTAAAAATCTTAACCCAAATTTATCCTCAAACAAGGCAGAACAAACCAAGCAATCTAACAGATGTCTAACAAGCCAAAGAAAATGCTTTTGTTCTGGATCCCCCATGGGCCAGGCTAAAGATCAGCCACCTTTGGCCTAGTTTTCCTTCCTTCCTTCTTGATTTCTGTTTGCATAGTTGTAGTCGGTGTGTATGCAGTTCTGTTTCTGCTGACTTCATTCTGTTTGATGACTTTTCTATGTTTTGTTATCCCCACAACACATACTCTGAACGTCCCCTCTAGAAACCAGTTGAATCAGTTGTTTATGCTATTCAAATTCTTGCTAAAATTTTTTCCCCATCAGTCTTTTAAAAAATTAAAAATTGTGTTTTATTTTTAATTTATGGGACAAAACAAGCATTTCTATAACAGAGTATAATAAAAAATATTGCACATGAAACTGCAAATCTATTATTTACTACTCGCTATTCCATTTAAATATATAATAAAGTTATCCCACTAGTCTCAGAATGATAGGATTTCATAGCCGGAAGAGAACTTAGCCATGAAATAATACAAACTACTTTTTTTTTAAAAGGTAAACAAATACACAGAAAAATAATATATAGATATATAGTAATAAAGTGATTTGCCAAAAGTCACATAGTTTGATGGAGGCAGATTCTATATTTAAACCTAGGTCTTCTGAGTCCCGGTCTTCATTACAGTGGGCACCTCCATGTTGCTGCTGGTGAACAATAGCACCACCACCATCACCACCACCACCACCACCACCAGTTACAGGATCAGACTAATGTCTTGTCTGAGCAAATTCATACAGGCCCACTGGAAAGCTGTAAGGTAAGTGTCTGCCTGAATGTCATTTCTCTGAAAAGGTAAGATCCTTTTTCAGGGATGCTCTTCTCTGTGAGCCATCCATCAGCAATCACAACGTTTCTGATGTCAACACTCTCTATCTGGAAAGCTTTCGTTCAAACAGTACTGTTGTTTCTGAATGGCGGCTGTCCCCATTGTTTTGTGACGTCTTGATGGATGTTCTAGGATACAACAATTACTGTCTGTTTTAGGAACTTCTATATCATTTTCCTAAACAAAAGCAGAACCCACTAGGCTTTTTTAGGGAGGCAGTATTTAGGGCACTTAAAAAAACAAAAAACAAAAATCAACAACAACAACAAAAAAAAACACTATTTGTCAGGGACCAAGATGATGTTTTTGGGAAGACCAGATCTAAGAGAGAGAGGATTGCAGAGAGTTCTGGGTTCTGCAAAATGAGGTAGAAAATGAAACCAAAGGATAGTTTGTGGAATGAACTGCTAGGTACCCACTACCCTTGAATTTGAAGAGTCTGAATATCAGTGGTATATGTAAATATATTAAGGACCTATACTTTTCTTGGTGTGAAACCTTCCTGCCATCCCTGAGCTACAGAGGGCACTTTACCGATAGCAGCAGCTAGGTGGAGCCATGGATAGAATGTGGGACTTGGAGTTAAGAAAACCCAAGTTCAAATCCTGCCTCAGATACTTTGCTGTATGACTCTGGGCAAGTCACTTAACCTCTCTGTCTCAGTTTCCTCATCTCTTAAATGGGGATAATAATAGCACCTACTTCACAGTGTTGTTATAACATAAAGTAAAGTGTTTCACAAACCTTAAATTGCTATATAAATGCTATCTATATAATTTATAGTCTTAAAAGAGTGGTCTGAGGTTTATAGAGCTTAAGTGATTTGCCCAGCATCATATATTTAATAAGAGTCAAGGGCAGGAGGTGAACCAAAGTCTGCCTGGCTTCAAATCAGACATTTTATCCACCATGTAACACTGCCTCCCTGACATATACAGTGAATCAGAAATCAACTAGCCTAATAGTTGCTAGTTAATAAGTAATTTTAAATCAGTTCCAATATCACCTGTAATCAATAACATTACTGTCTTCAAAGGAGATTTCTCAAAGGCTTTCAAAGCAATATTTTGCTCTTTTCCTCTGCGCAATTTAAGATATTGCAGACCTTATCTGACTAAATATCCCCTATCCGTACTTAGACACACAGTCTTCAGAGGTACGCCAACGTGAATTGCTTTTCCTGGAGATTAAGGGAACAACTGGGTTCTCTCTCTTTCTCTTCTGGTGCCGCGCCCTGGAGCACGGCATAAAACTTCACTGTCTGGGTCCTCTATCAATTCATCTTATCTCATCTCAACTGTGCTTTGATTGCTGCACAGAAGTCTTTCCATTACTTCATGGTGAACTCTCCATTGCATTCCCACCAGCAGCTGTTCCAAACCATCTCCTCTCTTAAGCCCTGAGGATACCTTGGCTACTTTCTTTTCTCAGCAGAGGCCCCTTCCCTGGTTTTTGCTGACAAATCTGAAGCTGCATCCCAAGAACTCCCCCTCTTTTTCTACCTCACACCCTCCCACCTCATTCGCTCCCTCTCTGTCTCTGGAGGAGTCAGTGCCCCTTTTTCTTGTCAAGATCACTGGCTCTCCTAGTCTCAGAGTCCTATCTTTCTGGTCTCCTCTTCAATGATCACTACCCCTGACATCTTTGATCTTTTCCTATCTATTGTCTCCTTCCACCTTTGCTTACATATTCAGACCTATCCCATCATCATAAAAAACCCTTCATTTGACTGTCATCTCCTTAAATTATCACCTTATAGCTGAATGCCTAGGAAAACGCATCCGTATTTATCTCTTCCATTTCCTTATTTTTCCCAACTTCTCATGCCTGGTCACTTCTTAATCCCTCACAATTTGGCTTATAATTCTAACACCTGACTGAAATTGCTCTCTCCATGGTGGTAACTGCTCATATATTAACCATTAAATATGACGATGGCCTTTTTTCAATTGTCATTCTTACTACATCTCTCCACTGTTTTTTATAATGTTGGTCACCATCAATTTTCTCATCTGTTATATAAAAGGACCCTTAAGGTCCCTTCCAGCCCTAATTTTATGGTGCTACAATGACTGGCTGTTCTATAAAGTCAGCCTATTATCTCCTATCTCCAAGCTTTTCATGGGTCACCCCTCCAGTTCTGAATGATATCTTTTCTTATCTCTGCCACTCAGAACCTCTATATTCAAAGTTCCACTGAAGTGTTTCCTATGTAAAACCCTCTTTCAGAACCTTGCAGTTGTATTTCTTAAGTTATACTGGATTTAATTATGTTTCTATCTGCAGGATCCCTCCAGTAGACTATAAGAGTCCTTAAAGTCAGAAGTTGGCTTTGTACCTGTGCCTAGCACAATGCCTTTCATATACCAGGCACTTAAGAAAACAGTTTTCTTTAAAACACACAAACTTTAAGACACACACACACAGAGCCACTTAAGAAGAAAAAATTCATTTAATACAGCTTGGTAACTAAGAATATACTACCATACACAGGGTTAGACACACAATAAATTAAACCTTTCCTCTTTTATTTTTACCTCTTTCTGAGCACCAACCAAATTTTATCATTATTTCTCTAGGTGGTGATTGCACAGATGACTATTATCAAGTCTCCTTATTTTTACCCCAAACACAGAATCTTCCAAGCCAGGCTATAATGAGTTATATTTACTATTTGCGGTAAATTCCTGATCTGATTTGTGAGTTAGAGAAATGTTTTCTCTGAATTTATAAGTGTACACTTCCGCATTTTGGTCAAGCTGTTACAGGGTGTGGCTGCAGGCGTTGTCGTAATCCCAGACAGCTGTCAAGTGTTACATATCATGGGACCATAGGGATAAGGACTATGTTGTCTGAATGGTGTAAGCCATCAATGCAGTAATCAATTCAATTATCTAGTTCTGTTGACAGCTGTACAGCTGGACTGAGGAACACAATCTTCAAATAAGCAACACAGTTGTCATATAAGGAGGATAAGCAGACACGTAGATACATTCAGACACACTCATCCACACCCTCTGAACCTGATCCTGAAAGAAGAAATCCACTGAGATGATAGGTTTCACTAAGCTATTGATTACTGAGACTATCCAGGATAAAGAAGCGAGATGGAATTTGTGGTGAAATTCTTAGGTTGATTACTTAAGTTTTTTTAAACTGGGTAGTATGTGAGGAAAGGATATCTAAGTTTCAGAGAATGCATTAAACTAGAACCTATGAAGGTCTAAAACAAGAATATAAGAAAAAAATAAGGTATATTCACAGATTCTGACAGCTGTAATGAATCCCGTTATTAGAAGGAAAAGATGAGAGGTGGTGGCTGGTGAATACTTACTGAGGGGGAAACTATAGGACACAGACCTAACAAAGAATAGTAAATTTAGAGCTTAGAAGACATTAAATCCAAGTCCTCATTTTATACATAAGGAAACTTTAGGTGACTTGCCCATGGTTAAATATGCCTTCCTGAAGGTGGGTCTGTCAGAGATGTAATGGAGAGTCTACCCAAATTCTATCTTTTTTCAAAAATTATATTAAATCTTTTTCAATTAATAAAAATCTATTTTCTCTCTTTCACCTCATCCCACCACTGGAAAGGAAGAAAGAAAGAAAGAAAGGAAGAAAGAAAGAGAGAAAGAAAGGAAGATAGAAAGAACGAACGAAAGAAAGAAATTCTTGTAATATTTATGCAAAAATTAAGAAAAAAACTTTCCTCATGGGTCATGTTAAAAAAAAGTCATTTTGAATCATGAGTTCATCACTTCTCTGTCAGGAGATGGGCAACATGGTTCATCAACGGTCCTTCGGATTGTGGTTGGTCATTATTTTGATCAAAGCTGCAAGTCTTTGAAAATTGTCTTTATAGTGTCATTATGTAAATTGTTCCCCTGGTTCTGCTCACTTCACTTTGAATCAGTTTATACAAGTTTTCCCAGGTTTCTCTGAAACCATACCTTTCATCATTTCTAAGATTTATATATCTTAATCTGTCCAGTCATTCCTCACAATTGATGAGCAACCCCTTAGCTCCTAACTAGAAGCTGCCATTACAAAAAGCTATTACAAAATATTCTCTTTCCATATTGGTCCTTTTCCTCCGTCTTTGATCTGTCCTCCACATAGCTGCGAAACTGATATTCTTAGTCAGGTCTGACAAGGTTCATTCCTTTACTTAATAAATTACAGGGATCAAATAGCATCTCTAGTATCAAACAGAAACTTTTTTATGTTCAAAAGCTCTTCACAACCTGGCCCTAAATTACCTTTCCAGCTTGATTACATTGTACTCCCCTTCATGTACGCTATGGTTCAGTCAAACAGGCCTTCTTATGGCTTCTGATACATAAGGCTTCTGATACTATTTTACGTCTCTGTAGCCAATGCTGGAAGTATACCACTTCTCAGAACCCCTAATTTCCTTCAAGAGACAACTCAATGCCACCTTCTGCAATGAAGCCTTGCCTGATTCTCTTAGCTGCTGGTGATGCCCCCTCACTCTCACTCCCATTACCATGTACCTACAGAGGATTCCAAAAGTTCCACCTCCTGACTTTCCCCATCACAGTTGTGATACATCATGCGTTGTCATAAGAAATTAAATGGGAATTTTTTGGGAGTTTTGCAGAAGCTGCAGGTCACATGCGAAGGCCAGCAGACAACACAGAAAAAGTTTAGAAATTCAGAAATGCATAAAATATATGTATAGTACTGTATAATACCAACATACTTTATCTTTTAATACCATAATAATTCAGACTTCTTCTCTGGTACAAAGGGAGGGCCAAAGTATTTTATGCGGATTTTCCAGATTGTGGGGGCACTGTGCCCTAACCCCCACAACGTGGAAGAGCTAACTGTATTTTGTATGCCTGTCTTTCCCAGTAGAAGCAAGCTCCTGCTGGCAGGAAGTGCTTTTGTTGGACAGGGAGGTGGTATCACATTGGATAGAGCACCAGGCCAAAGTCAGGAAGTCCTGAGTTCAAATCTAGCCTCAGACACTTACAAGCTGTGTGACAGTAGGCAAGTGCCTTCACTTCTGTTTGCCTCAGTTTCTTACTCTGTAGAATGAAGATCAAAATAGCACCTACCTCAAAGAGTTGTTGTAAGGAGATAATATTGTAAAATGCTTAGTACTTTACCTGGGACATAGTAAGTGCTATATAAATGTTAGCTAGTATTATTATTATTATTATTATTACCAGTTTGTTGTGAGGATTAAGTGAGAAAATGATTATAAAGTACTTAGTACAGTACCTGGCACAATTATTAATATTATTATTATTATTATTGTTACCTCTAGCACCTAGCATAGTGCCTGGCCTATGGCCTAACTGGTACTTAAATGCTCATTGAGTGATTAATTATATATCAAGATAATAAACCTGCATGGAAATTCACAAATCTTAGGATTAAAGAATAAATGAGAGAAGAGTCTTTGGGTAAGGAAAAAAGGAATGAAAAACAGGATTGATATTAATGTATTAAAATACTACATATACCTATTGTTAGGTGAGGGAAATAGAGGATTCTTTCCTAATACAGATAAAAAAGTTTCCAGACAGGGAAGACACAGTGATGATAAAGATTTGAAATTTCTGTGTATGTAGATGTATGTACATATGTATGCATATCTCTGCACATATATACAAACATACATACACACTAAGATACATTGCTAAGATCATCTGATCAATGACTGATTTGTTTTGCTGGTAAGCTTCTTGCTATACCAAACTTAAAGGAAACTGTCTCAAGGACAGGAGTCTCTCAAAAAAGAAATTCTTAAAATAACAATTACAAAATGATCTAGATTAATAAAAGAGGAAGAAACCTTAAAAAAAAAAAAACTCCACTAATGTAACAGTGGAATCAGTAGCTTTCCAATGAGCTCGTATGTTAAAAGGATGCAGACAGAAGGAGGAAACAAGGGCACATTACTAAGGACCAGTAAAAAAAAGGGTGGTACAGACTTATCGGGAAGCTAGGTGGTGCCATAGTGCACACAGTGCTGGGCCTGGAGTCAGGAAAACTCATTTTCCTGAGTTCAAATCTGGCCTTAAGACATTTCCTCGCTATGTGACCCTGGGCAAGTCACTTAACCCGGTTTGCCTCAGTTTCCTCATCTGTAAAATGAGCTGGAGAAGGAAATGGCAAACCACTCTAGTACCTTTCCCAAGAAAACCCCAAATGGGGTCATGAAGAATCAGACACGCCTGAAACAACTCCACAACCACAGACTTTGTCAAAGCAGTGTCAGAAAGACAGAGTAAGCTGAGGCTTACCAAAAATGCTAAGCATGACATAAGCCGATTTAAAAATTCTATCTGGATTAAGAAGAAGAATATGAAAGTGTTAGGTCTTTAATGTAAGGCCAGATGGGATAATACTAGCAGGTGACAGAGAAGAAGCTGAATCACCAAACTCTAGTTTTGTTTTCCTCTTCATCAATGAGAATGGTCTTCAAATGACACGGCATAATGAACAGTTAAGAGGGGACTGAAGCTTCCAGACACATGGTAAGAGAATATTCCATGGCTTCACACAGCTGATTCAAGTCTCTGGGCCCAGATGAATGAGTACTGAAAGAACTTGCCCATGAGACGAAGGAAACCCCTGCAGCTAATTTTTGAGATATACAGGAGATAGACAGAGGTGACAATAAGGGAAAAGGTGGATCTTGGACAGTTTTCTTCTTTTTTTCCTTCTTTTTTTTGGGGGGGATGGACAAATTTTAATTATTAAGCAGATAACAATGATGATCACCAGCCATAATGACACAGCACTTTATGCCTCACAAGGTGTTTTATTCACAGCACACTTTGAGATAGGTTGTGCCTTTATTTATCATTCCCAACCTAGATGAAAAAACTCATGAGAGTTCAGAGGAATTGAGTTGCACAGTCATGTAACTAGTAAGTGGTGGTTTGTTTGTTTCTTGAGGCCATCAAGGTTAAGTGACTTTTCTAGTTAAGTGTCTACAGCCAGATTTGAACTCAGGTCTTCCTGACTCCAGGGCTAACACTCTATCTACTGTGCCACCTAGCTGCCCCAACTAGTAAGAGTTGTTGGAGACACTTGAACAGAGAACTCCTAACTGTGAGTGGTGATTATTTGCACAAAGTAAATGTACAAACGGGCACACAAAGAATGAGCTATGTCAAACTAAAGCTCATTTCATTTTCTTAGAGGGTGTTAAAAGGTAGATGAGAAGAATGCTATAAATACAGTATATTTTAGCAAATTTTAGCAAGGCATTAAAAAAATCTCTTAATGATATTTTCGTGCAGAAGATGGAAAAATGTAGACTAGATAACAGGAGAGTTAGATTTGGTCGGACAAACATACTCAAAGTGCTGGTTATTGGTCTCTCGAATCTTGTCACAAGACCAGGACCCTTTCTTTTTCTGAATCTTTATCAGGTCAACAAGCATTTAAGCACCTACGTACCAGGCACTGTGCTAAGTTCTGGAAATACAAAGTAAAACCGGCCCTGTGGTCCCCGAGGAATTCACAAGCTAACAGGGAGGCAATATGCCGATTACTACATAAAACGAAACACATTCTAGATAAATTGGAGATAATCTCAGAGGGAAAGCACTAACATTAACAACTTGGATAAAGATACAGAAGTCATCCTATCCAAATGTGTAGATGTCACCAAGGTGATGGAAAGCAAGTATGGACTAAAGATTCAAAAATATACTGTAGGAACAAACTAACAAGATGAAGTGTAATATCTATAATATAAATCCGTGCACTTAGGATAATATTATCAACTGTAAGTACAGGATGGGGAAAACTGGTTTTGAATAGTTCTTCTGGAAAAGACCAAGGGACTTTAGTTGCTTGCAATATGAATCAACAGTGCAATATCATGGTCAAAACAAGAGAGAAAATAATTCCACCATATCCTGGACTTGTCAGAATACATTTTGAGCAATGAATGTGCTCAGTTCTGGGTACCACAGTTTAAGGGAGACAATGAAAATGCTGACAAAGTTGGTGAAGGATCTGGACATCACATAAAATGAAGACCTGAATATTTAACCTGGAAAAAGAAGACTTAGGCAGAGTTATAACAACATCTTTAAATACCTAAAAGTTAGTTATTGGGAAGAGCAAATAAATTTCTTTTGTATTGTTCCATGTGGGTAAAACAAAGACCAAAATGGGTGAAATTTATAGGGATGCAGATTTGGGCCCTTCTTAGATATTCAGCTCCCCTTTCACTAATTATGTCTGAACAGAAGCTGGATATCATAGAAGGGATTAAAGTACTAGCTGTGAATTTGGAACAAATGACCCCAAGATACTATTATTCTCTGTTAATTGTCCAGTGTCTCCACTAAAATCCTGCTAAAATGCTTCACTGTGGTGGTGAAATGATCCTGGCTGAGCCAGTAAAACACAATTTCGGACTGTTACTCTAAGACTAGAAATGCTTTGAATATGGGTCTGGAAAACAACAGTGTATCTGCTGTCACAGGACCAGGTAGGTCAAATTTGGAAAGATGAATGATAACGACAATAATAATGTTTGTAAAATACTTTACATATATCATTTGATCCTTATACAATCCTTTAAAGTAGGTGCTATTATTATCCTTATTTTACAGATGGAAATCAGAGGCCCATGTCATATGACTTGCACACAGCTCTTATGATTCTGAGGGAGGATTTGAACTTATGACCTCTTGTCCTGAAGTTCAACATTTTATCCACTAGTACAAAGTGTGTGACTGAAATACAGTTAAAGACACTGAATCCAGATTTAGACTCAGTCACTTAACTAGCTGGGGGAGTCATTTAAGCTCTTTGGAGTTCAGTTTCCCCATCTGTAAAGTGAGAGCATTGAATTACTAGGTGGTATTAAAGGTTTCTTCCAGATGTATGATCTAAGATCCTATAATTTGTGAGGATTAAAAGAAGTAATATTTTTAAAGAGCTTAGCACAGTAGGCTGGCACACGTTAGGTACTTAAGTGGTTTCCTTGCTCTTTTCTTTCCTGTCTTCCTTCCTTCCCTCCCTCTCTTTCTTCTTTCCTCTCTCTTTCCCTCTCTCTCTTTTTTTCTCTCTCCTTCCTGCCTTTCTTTTTTCCCCCTTCCTTCCTTCCTTCCTTCCTTCCATCCATCATCTATCTACTAAGACCTAGGCTGGTACAGAAAATATTCATACTAAAGGAAATCTCTCATCTTTTCAGTACATGACACAGAAGGGTTGAACTCGAATACAGATTTTTAAAAAATAGATGAATTCTTCCCAACTTTTCCCCTCTTTACCACTTGAGAGCCATGCGGGTCCTGCACTTACTTATTGCATGTGCCCCATTCTCTTCCCCATTCACAGTGGCTTCTCCATTCTTTGGTGGGTTTTGCTGAGAGACGGCTGCTGGGGTGGCCGCCGCTGCCGCGGCCGTGGCGGCAGCGGCGGCGGCTGCAGCTGCTGCTGCTGCATTGGCTTGCTGCTGAGCTAATTTTTCTCTGAATGCTTGCTGTCGGGTCTGTACAACATCAGGCATCACGGCATCTATTAGCGACAGGGACTCTATGGGGCGGCCGTCAAAGACTGTACCATCCTGGAAGAGAAAACACGGTGATGGTTACAGGCTCTTTCCTAGAGTGAGAGAAGCAATTCTATGAGAAGGGTCAGTACAGAACAATCTCCTGGGTCAATTCCAGGGTCACAGGAGCACAGACTGAGACAGAGAGGCCTCCAAAGTCATCGTGTGTTATAGACAAGGAAGCCAAGACGTTAGAGGTGAGGTTACTGGCCCATAGTCACCCAGGAGCTAAGTGTCCCAGACAGGATCTTAAGCCGGGCCTTTTAATTCCAGAGCTAGAACTCTTTCTTCAATCAATAAAAATTTATTAGGTACCTACTTTATGTTAGGCACTGGACATATAATTACAGCAAGGAAACTGCCTGCTCCCCCAAGGAGTGACAATATACATACATACACAAACCACTACATATACTATTCTTCTTCTTCTTTTTTTTTTTTTTTTTGGTGAGGCATTTGGGGTTAAATGACTTGCCCAGAGTCATACAGCTAGTGAGTGTTATGTGTCTGAAGCCACACACCATTATTCTTATTGTTATTATGTATGCATACTACTACATACACACTACATGCATTATCATTAGGCATATCATATGTAGAAGTATTGCTCACACATACATGTCATTCTACATAGCACATGCATCACTATGCATATAGCAGTATTGTTTATATATGCACATAATCTATAATAATGCATGTAGTAGGTGTGTCATAGCACTGCTTATACATGTGCATATAATGTATAGATGAAATTTGTATAAGGCATGTAGTATATATAGTATTATTGCTTATATTATATGTTGTACTACATACTACATACATTATTCTGTATGTAGTAGCATTGTCTAGTATGTCTGTATATAACAAGTGCATATTATGTGTATATAATAATGTGTATAGTAAATTATGTAGAAGTATTGCTTATATATGTATGTATATGATGCATATATTATAACATAATAATGCATGTAGTATATGTAGTAATACTGTCTATAGGTGTATGCTGTATGACATAATGCATGTCTGTATATAATATTTATATAATGATGCATGTAGCAGATTATGTTGAAGTATTACTTATATATATGCATCGGATGTATACATTATAACATATAATAATGCATGTAGTGTATATGTAGTAGTATTGTTTATATATGTGTGCTGTATGACAACGCATGTCTCTATATAATATTTATATAATGATGCACATAGTAGGTATGCAGTAGTATTGCTTATATATGTATGCATATAATATGTATATATTTGTATAGAACAATAATGTATGTAGTATGCACGTACTGGTAATTGCTTATATATGCATGTTGTACCACATTGTATACTGTACCATACAACCTATGTTGTGTACTGCACTATATACATTCTTTAATGCTATATATATAAGTAATACATATACAAATATGAGCACACATATATTGTATATACATATAAAAAATAAACACATAAATATAAGGTAATTTTTTGGGAGAGAAGGCACTGGTACCTCAGGGAGTCAGGAAAGACATCATGTGACAAAATTTTAGAACAATACATAAAATTAAATATATAATATGTACACATATTATTTTATAAATGTCTCTCTACATAATATATAAAATTAGGTCACTGATTCTTTTGGTATGAAAATAGTAGCCAGCTGTATTTTAAAGAAAAAAATTAAAGGGGGAGCAAAACAAATGAAACCTTTGAGACAGTGGCAAAAGGTAAAGGCAGAGTTAATTTTTAAAAAGCAAAAAAAGTGGGACAGCTAGGTGGCGCAGTAGATAGAGCACCAGCCCTGGAGTCAGGAGGATCTGAGTTCAAATCCACTCTCAGACACATAACACTTACTAGCTGTATGACCCTGTCATACCCTGTCATGACCAAGTCACTTAACCCCATTGCCTAGCAAAAACAAAAAACAAAATAAAACCAAAAAAAGGCAAAAAATGTGCCTATCCAGCAATATCATGGAGAACTGGGAATATGCTGAAATGCTGTGCTTGATATCACGATTCTCATTCTGGCATTCTAGGACCTTTACAATTTAATTCTAATCTACCTATTTAGTTTTGTCCTTTCACCTCAAATGGTCTACCTACTGTTCCCATACTTCATCTGCCTTTGCCACTGCAATTTCTCCAAGTCTGATGGGTAGCTAGGTAACACTGTGCATAAAACACTGGGCCTAGAGTCAGAAGGACCGGAGTTCAAATTCTGCCTTAGATACTTCCTAGCCATGTGACCCTGACTAAGTCATTTAATCTATTTGGCTCAGTTTCTTTATCTGTACAATGGAGATAATAACTGCTCACCTCCCAGGGCTGCTGTGAGGACCAAATGAAATAATAATTGTAAAGTGCTGACTATAGTGCTTGGCATGTAGTAAGCACTACATAAATGTTAATTATTGGTATTATTATTACTATTCCCCCAAGACCCAACTAGATTTCAGCCCTTCCTCCACAAAACCTTCCCTCATCCCCCATGTGGAAGTAATCTCCTCTTCCTCAAATTTCTCACAGCGTTTTGTCTGGATTACTCCTTTGTACCATCATATTCTATTGTGTATTATTAGTTATTACTGTACAAGTCTTATACCGTCTATTGATTTGAGGACCACATCTTATTTCATCTTTGGACCTGTCATTTCACTGAGTTCAAATCTGACTTCAGACACTTGACACTTATTAGCTGTGTGACCTTGGGCAAGTCACTTTAACCCCACTGCCCAGCAAAAAAAAAAAAAAAAGAAAAAAAAAAAAAAAGTAGTGTCAGTCAACTAGGAGGAAGACCAACAAAAAAGCAATGCCATGAAAACAGAAAAACGCTTTACAAGAAGAGAGGATGCTTCATGATGTCAAACACAGCAGAGAGGTCAAGAAATATGAGGATTTGAAAAAAGGGCACTGGACTGTATAAATAAGAGATTTTTGGTTGATGATGCTAAGAGCATCTGGAGATTATATTACTTGCTCATGGTCCCAGAGTTAGGTGTTTCAGAGGCAGGCCTGGAACCTATGTCTGACTTAAAGATTTGCCCTCTATGTCCTATGCCATGTTATTTCTCACACAGTAAGTCCTACTGCCTAGAAGGTATTTGACAAACGTTTGATAAATTGACTCATAAGTACGCTCACTTATATTCTAAGGAAATTTAGAAACTCGTACACATTTTGCACTAAAATTGATATTATTTTTGGAGCTTAGGAAATCTCTATGAATAACCTGCCTTTGCATGTGCTAAAATTAGCTCTTTTAAGGTTTCAGATCCAAGTCACGTGTGTCTTCAAGAGTTAATTTACCCTGCATGAGTCCAGACTTGACTTCTACGGAATCTGTTTGTTACATATATTAAAATAAGTTATTTACCAATCTTGGATTAAGATTTTATTTGAGGTGAACGTGAAATCCATTCTTTGGTTTAGACCTTGACCAAATATTGATTGCATTAACGAAACAATTACAGAAATATTTAAATTTCCTATCTGGATGAGCTCTTTCTCCCAGCTGGACTCCTAGCTTGTATCTACATCAATTTAAGATTCTGATTTTGAGAGCCCTGCACAGTTCTCCACACACAGCAGAAAATTCCTTTTAGTCTAAGCACATTCACACACTGTAACCATATGAAATCTGAACCTGCAGAGCTGGCCCTGACTTGATGTATAAATGCATTAGAAAGTACATTTTGCACATGTTTTCACTGTGACATTTTCAGCAAAGAACTAAATTCAGTCAGCAGTATTACAAAAACCTAAATTACTTTTGAATACAAGCAGTAACTAAAGAAAGAAAAAAGAATATGTGCAAAACCCTGGCAACAATTATATTAGAAACCATAACTGCCTTTATTATTTATTTATTTATTTAATTATTAAAACCCCTCTCACTTAAACATTTTAAAAGTGTCTCTTTTTTTCCTTTAACTTTTAAAGACACCAGTGATAAATGGGGCGTTATTTCATTTCACCGCTCATTATATTGTCACTGTCCACATGACCTTGGGTCAGTTAAACCTGTGAAGGGAGTTCCGGGAAGAGACAGCATGGGACAATCAGTGGACAAGAGATCAAATCCCACCTTTAATGTTTACTACCTGTGTGACCACACAAGTCACCATCTTGCTAAGTTTCGATTTCTGCGTCTACAAGAGGAGGTAGGAGGGAGGGAGTTTAATTAAACAGCCTCGAGGATCTTTTCATTTTATTTATTTATTTTTAAAGTCTGGTACTATAATCCTGTAAATGGATGATCTCGTGGGCTCCATTCTACATCCCATGACCTATTGTAGAAGAGTAGGAAGGGAGATATGGGATAGAATAGAAACCCATTGAGCAAGCACTTAAATGAACAGTGGGAAGAGAGGAAAACAGAGGCAGTTAAGAGAGCATGGAGAAGACATAAGAAGCACCCCTGGATAAAGAAAGATAAAAGGAGGAGGAGGTCATTGAGGAGAAGAGATATAGCCTAACTTAGAAGAGGTATTATGGGGAAAGAAGAGAAACGGGCAAAAGACTTTACACAATTTAAAAAAAAGGGATTTGGGGGAGATTAAAGATCTGAGAGAAAGAAATTTCCTAAGTGGAAAGGACAGGGGAAATATGTGATTGAAAGTAAGAGTAGGAGAACTTGAAAGACATTAGGATCAGAATGCCAAGAATGCCTGGTCTGTCAATGCATCTGAAGGCAACACTCCTGAAACAAACAACAGAAGCTGCCATAATTGGGACTGTACTAAAAGAAGCATGCGATAAGGAAACAGCAAAGATGGGGTGATTATTTTAGGCAAACTGTCCTGCTCCTGAGTCTGGAGGGAAATGGAGGACGAGGAGATTTGTAACAAGATTGATTACTTAGCAGCCTTGGGAGGGAGGTCCGTTCAAATATTTTGGAGTACATGGCACCCTTGTGAACACCATCATACTTCAGCTTCAGAAAGAGTGGATGAGTGATTGGTTCTACCAGCTGTGCAAAATGGATTAGGGTGAAGGTTATGAAGATGTTTTTAAGTGTTCAAGGCAGTGATTCTGTCTCTGTGGGATAAGGATCTCTGGGGGTGCGGAAGGGATGCAGAATCATTGCAAGGGTTCCTCCCATCTATATGCACACCGAGGATGGTCATTTCATTCTTAACTGGCTTCTAACAAAATAATTTCACTAAATAAGGAAACATAACCTTGCTATACTGAATGAATACCTGATGTTGGTATTTTTATCCTGAAATTATATATAGATGTTGCTGTGATTAATAAAATACAAACTCATCTAAAATATTATTGAATACATAGTAACCGTTTGTCAATATGCTTTCTGTTGCACAGGACAGAGTGCTGGGTTTGGAATCAATAAGAGCTGAGTTCCAGTTCTGCCTTTGATACCAGCTGTATGACCTAGGGTAAGTCACTTAATTTCTCTCTATGTGACTCAGACAACTCTCTAGGACTTATCTATCACCTAAGTCTTGCAGTCTGCATCTGGATTTGAGTAGAAAGGTCCCCTTGTTGAAATTACAGAATCTTTGTGTACTTGCGTTATTTTTTCTCTTTTAACTTTCATTTTAAAAATTTTGAGTTCCAAATTTTCTCTACCCCTTCCCTATCCATTGAGAAGTCAAGCAATAATTTGTATTATTTTCTTAACCAAATGGATACCAATGATTCCACAATTACCATCAGGTTGGTGTCTATGAAATTATTTAACATAAAAAGTGATTCTTATACTCAAAAAGTTTGGGAACCAATGGTATATGAAATTGGTATCTGAATGGAAGACAGGGTAACAGTTAGTTAAGGTAACAGTTAGTGTAACAGGTGAAGGTACGTAAGTATATAGTTGAGAAACACAATTCTGCTGAAACTCTGGAAGGCCATGAAGAAGCTATTCAAATGAAAAACACATCTCAGAAACTCAAAATTAAGGCAGGACCAGAGGAAAAAAAAAATTGGTAAAAGTGAAGCAACCACCACAAAGGAAATCACGTCAGAGGAGTTTACTGAAGCCAAAGTGGCTTACTTTCATTTAATATTTTTAAATTATGGAGGAAAGAAGTGGGGAATTGGGTAGGAGGAAACAATTAAGTTCTTTCAGGTTTTTGTTTAAAACCATGCTTTACAGCTCTTTTTGTGGTGGCAAAGAATTAGAAATTGAGGGGAAGTCCAACAACTGGGGAATGGCTGAACAAGTTGTGGTACATGTATGTAATGGAACACTATTGTGCTATAAGAAATGATGAGCAGGCAGACTTCAGAAAAACCTGGAAAGACTTGCATGGACTGATGCTGAGTGAAGTGAGCAGAACCAAGAGAACGTTGTACATAGTAACAGTCACAAGGTGCAATGACTAACTTTGATACATTTAGCCCTTCTTAGTAACACAAGGATCCAAGACAACTCCAAATGACTCATGATGGAAAATGCTGTCCACATCCAGAAAAAAAGCTATGGAGTCCAAATGCAGATCAAAGAATATTATTTGCTCTCTCTCCTTTTTCTCTTTTTTTTTGTTTGTTTCTTCTTTCTCACAGTTTCTCCCATTGGTTCTAATTCTTCTTAATAACATGACTAATGTGAAAATAGGTTCAATATGAATGTATATGTAAAGCCTATATTAAATTGCATGCCATCTTGGGGTGGGGGGAGGGGAGAGATGGGGAGAAAATTTGGAACTCAAACATCTTACGGAAGTGAATGTTCAAAACTAAGATAAATAAATAAATAAATAAGTAAATAAATAATATATAAAACCATGCTTTAGTTTTCTGCTACCAATTCTACTCTTTTAAGGAAGAAATAATAATAAAATAATGCTGGAAAATTATTGTTAACCTTGAGATCACAACCTCTTCTTTATTGTGTTTAATTCAGGTAAAGCAGTACCATCTGTCTTTTTTCCTGTGAGGTCACTTTTTTACCCACCTGCTTGCAGAGTAAAAAGAAGAGAGACAAGACACTCTGTGAAGTGTGCTCACCAAATGAGCATAACATCAAAATATTAAGTCAATGAAAAGCCACTGTGTACTTTTTTACAATTTGAAAATGTGTTGTTTACATCCTAACCATGATCGCTATTTTACGCATACAGAAAACACAGATGTGTAAAGAGCACGGAAAGCTGGCTCCTATTTTTACTTCTAGGTAACCAGAAGTCCCAAATTTACGAAGCAAATTAAAAGTAAAGGTGAAACACTTAAAGTTTCTATCAAATACCTTTCTGGAAATAAGTATTTAATTAATACTTGTTTTCTGAGACATTAGGAGTTTTCAAACATTTCTCCCCAAATGTGCGATTGCTCTGGCTGGCTTCTAACTAAAGCACACCTGTAACTGCCCAAATGTATGTTCTGCTTGTGGTAATAAAGGGACTTACTTCATTGATGCTGATCTCAGCTTCCACATACTGCAGGCCTTTCTGAAGAATGGAGATGAGGGCAGCAGGTGGCACTAGTGTTCCATTGATATTGGATTGACTGATGTGACTTTCAATACCAAATGTGAAGGCCGAATGGGAAAAACCTAAAAGCAGGAGAACAAGCCATGACATGAAACCCAAGTTTATTGACAGCTGCATATCCGTTTATTTCTAAAGCTTTAACGTGTAGAAATTAACTCAGAATCCAGCAGTACTGGCTTTGGGTCATGTAGGTGAAGAAATAGCTGTGGGTAGGGGGAAGGGGAAAGAGGAGAATAGGGAAGATGGGAGTTTTTTTGGTAAATGAAAAACTGGGCTGTGAGAAGGAAAACACATTTAGGAATAAAACAATCAGTTTCAATATATATATATATAAATATAAGTAATTAAAAACCCAAAAAGAATGGGGAATACGTTCTGGCTGAATCTTACTCTGATAAACATTTGGCTCAAATCTCTTTTCCCCCTAGGTTAGTATCAATCTTTCCAGAAGCTAAACCCTAGGATCTTTTTTTTTGAACAGGTTGTATATGGCCCCAGTACTGCTGGAGCTCACACAAGGGAGCCATTCTTTCACAGAAGATAAGGAAAGGAAAATCCTCAGCTCAGAGCTACAACTGGACACGTAGAACAAATTAATTTTATGATGAAGCAACAGGAAAAGATGATACTCTCATCTGGATCTCTTTTCTGGAGTTAAGCATTTTTGTCAACAGAAATAAATGAGGAATTCTCCCTATTGCTGATATTAGCTGCAGGTTAACTGTGGGCTTTTCTCCTTTCTCCTTTCCTTGTTTCTTGAATTGTCACCTTCTTTGCAAGCTGGGGGGGTGACAAAACTCTAGCAACTTAAATATCCTAGAATTTGTTTGTTTTTTTTTTGGAAAGAGCTTGGATTTAAATACCAGGGGAAACAAGGTAGAACTGTGATGGTGCTTAAAGAAAAGAAGCTTGAGTAGTTTTGTGTGTGTGTGTGTATGTGTGTGTGTGTGTGTGTAAGTGGATGGCAAAAAACCCAATAATAATAATAATTGCTAACATTTACATAGTGCTTACTATGTTCAAGGCACTGTACTAAGTGCTTTATTATTTAATTTGATCCTCACAAAAACCCTGAGAGGGGAGGTTCTATTATTACCCCCATTTTATTTTTTAATGTTTTTTCTTTTTTTTTTTTCCCTTTTTGAGGCAATTGGGGTTAAGTGACTCGCCCAGGGTCACACAGCTAGCAAGTGTCAAGTGTTTGGTCTGAGGCCGGATTTGAACTCAGGTCCTCCTGACTTCAGGGCCGGTGTTCTATCCACTGCACCACCTAGCTGCTCCTATTACCCCCATTTTACAGATGAGGAACCTGAGACAAATAGAGGTTTAGTGACTTGCCCAGTATCACACACCTACTGTTTGTGGCTGGATTTGAACTCAGATCTTCCTGACTCCAGGCCCAGCACTCTACTCATTGTGACACCCAGCTACATAAATGGTCAGGGTTGGACTTGGTAGGTGGTACACTAGGTAGTGGCTATTATGACCTCTAAAGACATCCTCTGCCTTTCCCCCTTTCCCCCCAAATCTCCCCCACTTAAGTGTCACAGTGTCTTAAATTCTCCCATTAGAGAGATGGCTTCATGAGACATTCTCTTCTTAAAATGTTAATAGCCCATCATGGGATAATAAATTGTTTGGTTTAAAGGTAAACTAGTTTATTAGGTAATTTCCCTCTGTGATAGGGGGGCCAGTGTAAAAGTCATGGAAGGCTGAGTGTCAATCCCGAAGCCTAGAGGACAGTTCCCACAACCTTCCTTAGGGCAGACTATATACATATAATCTTAATGAACTTTTATTTAACAGATTAATCCTGAGTTGAGGTGGAGATGTGATTAAAGCTTTTGATGAGGAATTATTTTTCCAATGAGTTAATGCTGAAAATGAATGACAATCCATTCCATCTACAGTGAGTGACAAAGAAGGCAGTGCTTTAAAATACATTCTAACTAGATTCACCCTCTTACCATAAAGCAAGTTTAGAATTTATTAATTATGTTAGGGCAAATTTGTAGAATTCTCTATAGGTCATCCAGGTTTAAAATCTCTCTCTCTCTCTTTTTTTCTATCTTCCCAACAGCTCCCCCTCCCAATTAGTCATCAATCTGGTTAAGTACTCCTTTCTTGTGACCAGTACCCTTTCCTCCACCCCATCAACTTCTAAGTGTTCTCTGAGGGCACTCAGTCACTACTCTAGCTCAGGGGCTTTATCACTTAATGGCTGAATTACTGAAATAGACTCCTAAGGTTACCCTGACTCCAACTCAAGCTATGCACTACCATCAAGCTAAGCCTTGAGAGCAAGGACTGTTCCCAATCCTACACGACCACCGCCGGGACATTTTGTTATTCAGTCATGTCTAACTCTTAGTGACCCCATTTGGAATTTTCTTGGCAAAGATATTGGAGTGCTTTGCCATTTATTTCTCTGGCTCATTTGACACATGAGGAAACTGAGGCAAATATGGTTTTAAGTAACTTGCCCAACTTGCTATTAAGTATCTTGAGGCCAGATTTGAATTCAGGAAGATGAATCTTCTTGACTCCAGGCCCAGCATGCTATCCACTGTGCCACTTAGCTGTCCTTTTATCATCTGTATCACTTAGCATAGTGCCTGTTATGGTAAATGATGGTAGGCTGACTTGTGACATGTATAGAGTTTGAAAGATTAGAGTTCAAATTTCAGAGCCCCAGTTTCTTCATTTGTAAAATGGGCATTTTAGGTTGAATTCAGATCATTGCTCAATTTTATATGGTTATGGGGAAATTACCAAGAGGTGATTTTAAAGAAGCTATATAGTTTTAAAAGTCCTTAGTGGCAAAAAATGAAAAATAAGAGAGAAATATTACTACATGAAAATCCATCTTTTATTTCTGTCTTTTGTTAAGCCTTCCTATGCTTTTGTTTTTCTCTTGTAGCCATTCTTGATTATTTTTCTAACTCCCTCACTATCTCAACTTTTTTCACCATAATACATAATTAAATCTCTATCAATATTTGTTGCTATATTTAAGTTAAATGCTTCCTATTTTAATTTGAAAAATAAGTGACTTAAAATTTTATTTCTTAAAAAACCTTAAAAATAATTACTCTTTAAAAATAAACTTATGAGACTTTCAAAAATTGTTCTTTTCCAGGAAATAGGTGGCTCTTGGTTTAAAAAAAGGGATGGGGGCCTACCATCATACATATTTGTGAAAACCAAAGCTTTTCAGCCCTTAAAATTTCTCAGCTCTAACACTACCTCTCTCTTTACTTCCTCCTATTTCAGAGGAAAAAAGGTATCCCCATTCCTGGTTTAGTCTAATTCCTGTTACTTATAATTTTTTATCACATCCCCTATGCCTCTTTTTTGACATTATTTGGTCCTTCTTTCATGAATATCCAATCTCTTCCTCTGTATAACCTGCTTTTCTTCCTAGTTTATGTCTTTACCTACTCTCCACATATTCCTAAATTCTTGGCAGTCTGGCTTCCATCACTACTATTCTACTTAAAGTACTCTCTTAATGGTCACCCAATGGCCTACTAATTGCCAAATACAATTTCTGTTTTAAATTCCTTGGCCAAATATCCTCTCTGTAACACCTGCTGGTGGTGAAACCCTTCCTTCATGTATGTCCTCTATTCATGTGGGATCACTGACTCTGATTTCTTCTGTCCTTAGCCTTTCCCCAAACTCAAGATAGGGATTATCCAAGTTTTAAGATTTGGCTCTTTTTCTCTTCTCTTTCTAAAGTTTTTCCTTGAGTCATTTCATTCATTACTACGAATATGTGATATGAATCACATATTCATAGTATGAATATGTGAAAACATATCTCTGATGTGTAGATGCCTTTTTATTTAATTTATGGAATAAAACAAGCAATTTCACAACATAGTATAATAAAATGCCTTCTAAATCTCTCTCCAGTCCCGACCTTCTTTTGAGCTCCAGACCTGCATCTTTAGCTGCCTATAGCTTCATCTCACCTAAAAAAATGGGTTTCAATAGACATAGCTTTTTGACATTATCATCATTAAGGATTATCCATATTATGCTATAAGTCTGCCTGATTTCTCCTTTTAACAAGACTAAATTAAATTAAAGAGTACCAAGAGATATGACATTTTTCTAGAAAAGTTCCTATTCTCAAGAAGCTTATCACTTGGGAAAGAGGAGATAGATTCATGATACAATTCCCAGACTCAGCATTTCTCTAGGTAGATAGATGCCATGATTAATAACATGTTACAAGAACGTAATGGATCAGAGATCAGCTTTCCACTAATTGCATGACCTCTAACAGTAACTACTGTTAAATGAAGTTTGTGTTTCTGAGCCAACCATTCAAATAGACTGGAATGAGATTAAAATTCATGTTAAGAATTTGTTTAAATGAGTATCTCTAGATGTTTTTAACTTTTTTTTTTTTAAATTAGAGGCAACTACATTGCCCAGCGGAGAGCATTCTAGATTTGGAATCAGGAAGTCCTGAGTTCCTATCTTCAGATTATCTATGTGACCTTGGGTGAGTCATTTAACTTCTAGAGATTCAGTTTCCTCATATGTAAATTGGGGAAAATAATAACATCTACTGATGTTATAAAGATCAAGTGAAATAATCCATATAAAGTGCTCTGCAAACCTTAGAGTGTCATATAAATGTCCATTACGATAATTAATTTTTCTTGCTTCCATATTCTTATCTTAAGATAAGGATAAATTAACCATTAAACTGAATAAATGAAACTATTCCTACAAGGATTTTGGCAGAAGGCGGCAGTAAAGTTAAAACCTAAGTTACCTTGAATAGCAAAACTCACGACCAAAATCAATGGGAGTTATAAAAAGTATCTCTGAATATCATTCCCCCTGGGAGCGGAAAAAACCCAACTGGCAGCTTTCCCTAATTGTCCTATCTCTGAATCACCAAGCAAGATTTTTTTTTTTTTGCCAAGAAATCTAAAGAGCTCATTTTCTGATTCATTTATTCACAAATATTAACTGAACTCCTACTATGTTCAGAGAACTATTCATGAAGCTATAGAAAGCATAAAGAAGTGGACCATATAATAAGCCTTGCCCCTAAATAACTTAAAATCTCAAGGCAAGCCTTGTACACAGAAAAGGTAAGAAATATTTTAAGACTGTATGCATTAAGTACCACTGAGTACTATCGACCATGACAACCATATAAATTGTTAAATGGTATACATCATTAGACTGAGAGGTCAGGAAAATGTTTCATGGATCTGACCCTTGGCAACATTTGAATATTCAGAAGTGGAAAGATACTTGTAATAGAAGAAAAACACTAGCTAAAGTGTGGTATATTTTAGGAGAAAGTAAATAGACCAGTGTGGCTGAAACAGAGGGTTTGTTTTGGAGGATGGAAGAGAATAGGTTAGAAAGGTAGGTCATGGCCAAATTGTGGAGGTCCTTTAATGTAAGCTCTGAGTCAGTTTAATTCATTAGCACATCTTGCATGCAAAGCACTGCTCCAGACCTTGGGGGAAATACCAAATTTAGAAAAGACATGCATCCCTGCTCTTTTGAAGCTTATAGTCTGAATATATTCGAAGTGTTACATAGGATCTGGGGGAAGGGGGTAGCCTATTACTGGTCAAGGTGACTAGGGAAGACTGAACAGAGATGGTTGAATTTAAGTTGTTTTCAAAGATGGGTAGGAATTTCAGCAAGTAAAGAGGGAGGAATTATATTAAAGGGCTAGAAATCAGCATGAGCAAATGCAATGAGGTAAAAAAAATGGGAGGGGGGTGGGTGCATACATAGAAGATAACACAAGTGAGAAGGAGAACAGCTTTGAAAGTTACATACTGAATTTAATATATAATTAAAAGGAAAAGATAGCTGTACATAACAGTCACAGTTTCACGTACAACCTTTTTCTGTTCTACTACATATATATATATATACACTCATTTTATTTCATATTTTACATCAGAATAAAAAATCTTTTAAAGCACAGTTTTATAATTTTCTACACACTTTCTTTAATTTCATAGGATTTAAGAGTTGGAAGGAACATCAGAGAGCTGATTAAAACTCAAGTTTTGTATTCCCAGTTTTGTATTCTTTTCATTATACTACACTATCTCTTCCACTGTAATATAAGTGTTTTTTATCAAGCTTAATTTTTTTATTTAGCATTTTATTTTTCCCCAGTTACACGTAAAACAATTAACATTCTTCAGCTTAATTTTTATCAATCAACAGATATATATTGAGCGCCTACTACATGTAAAAAGTACTATGATAGCACTGGTTGGATGGAGGAGAATCCCAAAAGGGCATAAACATATGACCCTACAAATGAGGTGCAGGTCATATGGCTACCAGTTTGGCATTAGGAGATGCTGAACATCGTTGCTGAATAGCAATTCTCTTTTTGCATTTGACCTTGAGAGAATCCAAAGACAATGATCATATTAATTTTATATCTCATGTAAGGATACTACTACTCACATGTCTCCCTGAGTGACCACACTATTCCTGGCTGCTTATCAAAGTTGACAACATTAGGCTTTTCCACCCAAAGAGAAATCCCTGGCAGTGAAGAGCTAGATGTCACTGAAAGAGATGGAAACACTTACATCTGCCACAGGGAACAGGCAAGGAAGTCATTAAAGAGAGAGGAGTAAAAGAGCTTCCAGATACTTTGATGAAAGATCTGTGAGTACAATTGGTCAGAATGTCGCAGGTGTGTTTTGCTGTAAGCCTGAAGCATTTGCTGAAGTCAGCAGGATTTTTGCGAACTTAGAAAGTCACACGATGAAGAGCATTGTTATCTATAGAAAACTGACCCTAAAGCAGACTGATCACCAGTTCTAATCAATCAACATTAAAAAAAAAATCTGATATCTATATCTAATGTTGGGATGTTCAGCACTGGAAAAGCAAGCCATTCTTTGGCTGCAAAATTTAGATGCCAACATGTAGCTAGTAACCTAGAACTAGTTCTTACAAGTTGTGACGGAGAACAACCAAATGAGGTCAAAACATTTGCAACTAAGTACAGAGTGTACGGAGGACAGTGGGAAGGAGCCTATAGAGAACGGTTATAATTACAGAATTGGTAACATACGGATTCGGTTTTAAAAAGCCCTTTAGAATCTTCAGAAAAGACCTTTCCTTCTACAACTTAAAATATTATGCTCTGTTTGCAAGGTAAATATCTTAAAAATTAATTGGATTAGCAGACCTAAATTCTAAGAACCTCGGCAGTGCGCATATATCAAAAATGGACAATATGCACGCTTTGCTTTTCTTATAATTCTAAAATTGCTTAATAATTTCTTGTTCACTGCCTAGGAGCCTCTCCCTCCTCCCTCTGACTACTGACTTCCCTGGCTTCCTTTAAGTCCCAACTAAAATCCCATCTTTGAAAGGAAGCCTTCCCTAACCCCTCTAAATTCCAGTACCTTCCTTCTCTTAATTACTTCTTATTTATCCTGTATATAGCTTGCATTATACATATTTGTTTGCATGTTGTCTCCTCCGCTAGATTGTAAGCTCCTTGAGGGCAGGGACTGTCTATTGTCACTTTTCTTATCCCCAGTGCTTAGCATAGTATCTGGCACATAATAGGTACCAGTTGTATTAAACATTAATAAATGTTCACTGATTGATTTATCATTTATTTTGTGCAATATCTGAATCACATAGCTCTCTGACCAGTTCATGCTGCCTTTTTCCATATTAGAACGATTGTTTAAATTCTTGTTTTCCTACAAAAACATCATGCATTCTGCACAGGAAAGCAAACAACTGTACCTCCCAACAAAAATAATACCTAGGTGAGACATCTGAAGCCTTAAGAGCAACATACGACATGAATAAGTCATTTAACCTCTTTGGCCTCAATTTTCTCATATGTTTTCTCAATAAAAAGATCTGGAATGGATGGCTTCTGAAACCTCTTTGAGCTCTAAATCCAAGATTCTATGACTCTATATTACATAATAACTGCACCTTATACTTAAACATTACTTTAAGGTATGAGTTAGAGAACATGTTTTTTTTTTAATGAAAATACTTAATATAAATTTGTACTGATAAATTAATTGCCATGTAGTAATATATGCTGCATAAATTCACATAAGAATAATACAATCCAAGGCCAAACTACCAAAAAAAAAAAAAAGGGAACTGCAGCTAAGACAAAATGAACCTTGATTCTTTTAGAATGGCTTTCAAAGTCATTCTTTTATTCTTATTTTTGGTGAGCCTGAATATACTAATTCTGCTGTTCATCTGAGTCCAAGATAATGAAATAGTTCCTTTTTCATAAACTAACAAAAACTGTCACAGGGCCAAATTTTGAGACAAGGAACAAATAAGTGGTAATAAAAAGCTGAATATTTTCAAAAGTTTCTTCTAAAACTGTTCATAATCTTTGAAATACCTAGATGAACTTGCATGCAAAATCTGCGGATACTTTTGAAAAGAAAGGAAGAATTTAAAATTTTGTTTTTAGAAACCTTATTTTAATTCCCTACCCCTACCCCCATTATGACAAATTGTCCTTGAATGACATGGATTGCAAATGTTACCAGGGAGGTTATATGACATGACTTCTGAGGTTCTTTCAGTTTTTTTAATCCTCCTTGAAAAATAATTTTTATTTGGAAATAAAATGCGTATGCATACATATGTATTTTATATGTATATATTTTCATGTACATAGAAGAGCTGAAAAAGAGGATTGCACACAAAACTGCAGGTTTCTGTTATGTACAAGTTACTTTTCTTTATGCTTTATATTTCTTTATATATACTTTATATTATGTATGTATATGTATGTATGTATGTATATGTGTGTATATACAGATATATATATATATATAAAATTTTTTTTTTTTGGGTGAGGCAGTCAGGGTTAAGTGACTTGCCCAGGGTCACAGAGCTAGTAAGTGTCAAGTATCTGAGGCCACATTTGAACTCAGGTCCTCCAGACTCCAAGGCCGGTGCTCTAACCACTGTGCCACTTAACTGCCCCTACACATACTTTCTTTATCTTTCTTTTCCTTTATAAGTTCAACTTGTAGTTTTCAAAGCTGTCTTGCTTGTCTGTGTTTCTTTCTGGCCTTCCTTTTTTGTGTTCCTTGCATTTAAAAAAATACTACTTTATGTGTCAGATGGCAAACATAATATGTTATTACAATAGCTAGTGTTTAGCCTATAGGCTTAAAATACAGATATCTTAAAGAATAATTTTAGATACAAGACTTATTCTTATTAGGGGAAGAGAGGGCTCTTGAGAGAATATCTCTAACATTGGGAGACTAATATCATGAAGAATAGCCATGCTCTCCCAGAAGCTGTCATAGTCAGAGATGGAATGAATATGGGGGCTTCTGATTCAGTATGATATTTTTTGCATTTATCGGAGGTGAACTACTCAGAAAATACAAATTAGAAGTTCAATAGAACCAAAGATATCAGTTTTAGAGCTGGAGGTGACCTCAGAGGATATCTAGTCCAACTCCTTTATTTTGCAGATGAGGAAACTGAAGCAAGCTCAGAATGGTTAAGTGACTTGTCTAGGGTTATGCAGACATTGGGGGGATTCAAATCGAGGCCTACCTAACTCCAAGTCAGGAACTCTATCCACTACTATGCCAGTTCCCTCACCTACTAAACCTGGATGCCTCTCTTAGTTATTCTACCTCTATTGATCAAAGGGAAGATTTGACTGCAATGTGAAAGAAAGATCAACGGGGAAACCTGTGAGCAAACTACTAGAGTTGTAGGAAATGGGATACAGTACTTTAAGAAAGTGGATTAAGATTAGTAGGAATTAAGAATTCAGCTAGTCTTCCAAGTGGATTAAGGACCATCTTTGCTGTCTGGAAGACCTAAGTTCAAGTACTGCCCCTACTGCTTATTAGCTATAGGCAAGTCATTTAGCCTCTTAATGCCACGGGAAACCCTCTAAGACAATAAATTAGGGAAGAGTTACTGATCTGTATTGGTGAAGACAGTTTCGCTATCTTGCCTACTTGGGTCTGAACGCTCCCAGCAAAAAACCAAAACAAACAAACACACCAAACAACACCCCAAAATACTTCCACCTACCCACCCCAACCTTCAAAGAAACAAAAAATTCAGGCAAAATGGAGAATGTGTGGTACTTAAGAAAGAGACTGAATTTATAGCGCTTGGTTTGAATCCTGGGTTGGGCAAATAACTTAGCCTTTTTCCAGGTATCAGTCTGCTCATGTGTAAAATGAGGAAGTTGAACTAGATAAGCTAGGTCTTTTCTAGACCTAAATCTGTGAGACAGTGGAAGGAAAACAGATTCACCAAGAATAATGACAGGGACTTGGAATATGCTAAGAGATACTCATTCCCTGTGCTCTCTCAGAAGAAGCAGGCATTCCAAACACATTTCTCACTCAATATCTTTCTCCACTGAAGGCTCAGCGGTACAGCGATGACTTTGTGTTCTCAAAGATTATGCTGGTAGAGTTCTAGCATTTCCTACCAAGCTCCAAAGGCTTTGAATATAGGCATAAAAATGGTCTGCCCACCTGAGGACCAGTGTACCTAAATCTTCAGAGACTCATCACCAGATAACTAGCCACCAAGTTGTTATTATAATTATTAGGGTGTGTGAGAGAAACTGTTTAAACTGCTAATGGTAGGGAGGGTTTTAGTCTGTAGCTATGAATGCAAATCACTTAGTGTCTTTAATTACTAATGTAAATGTTTATTGGGTGGCTAGCTGATGCAGTGGATAGAGGGCTGGACCTGAAGGAAGGAAGACTCCTCACTATGTGTTCAAATCTGGCCTCAGACGCTCACCATGTGACCCTGGGCAAGTCACTTAACCCTGTTTGCCTCAGTTTCCTCATCTGCAAAATGATCTGGTGAAGGAAATGGCAAACCATTCTAGTACCTTTCCCAAGAAAGCCCCAAATGGAGTCACGGATAGTTGGACACAACTGAAATGACTCAACAACAATGACAAAAATGTCTATTAAGAGATATTTCCAAAAAAACACAATTTAAATTTTCCTCATGAAACCTTTAAAGTCTTTGAGTGAGATTACTTGTCAGCAGGAATAGACTTTTTCAGAAAGGAATGGACAAGAAGACTCCTTTCTGGATCTGGAGTCTGAGGAGCTGGGTTCGAATGCCAGCTTTTCTACACTCTTTAGGTCAATCTTTCCTCATCTATAAAACAAGAGGGGTCAGACTAGCTTTCCCCTGAGACTCCTTTCAGCTCTAAATCTATGATCCTGCAACCTTCACTGATATGGAAACTAATGAATGACCCAACCCCACAAACATTTATTAAGCACCTCCTATACAGCACTAGGAACTCTTAGGTTTTGGAGATACAAATACAAGAGTGAGAGTTTCTGACCCCAAGAAGCTTACTCAGGGGATTATTCAGAGAATAATGTGTGATACGTATAAAATGAATACATAGTTTTTTATACATATATTTAAGGGAGGGAGAAGGCTCACTTAAATGGGGAAAACAGGAAAGGTCTCTTGGAGTAAGTGGTACTAGAGATTAGCCTTAAAGAAGGAGCTTGGGGTTCCAAAGGATGGAGATGATGAGGGTGAGCGTTCCAGGTACAGAGGATAGCTTGTTCAAAGACATGGAAATAGGAGATGGAAAACATCTCCTATATGTAGGGAGATATATGGGAAGATAAGCTATATAGAGAGATAGATGGGATGTTACTGTAGTAGTCCAGCAAGAGGTGATGAGGGTTTGGACTAGGAGAAAGTCTGGGTGTGAGCAGAGAGAAGGGAATAGATGTGAGAGATGTGGAGGTGGAATTCCCTTGGGGAAGGCAGTGAAGGACTGAGAATGATTCAGGCTTCAAACCCGGGAGAATGGAAGAATGATGGCACTCTTAAAAAGAAAAAGAGGAGAGGATTTAGAGGAAAATATACTCAGTTCTGTTGTTGAATTTGAGATGCCTAAGGGACACTCAGGTGGAGATGCCAAAAGGCAGCTGTAGATTCGGGACTGGAGCAAGCAATAAATGAAGACAACCAGTCTGTATCATTTCCTTATGGAATTATAAAGAAGAAGCAGAGTTCAAGCTAGTTTTTTTTTGCTTTTTGGTGAGGCAATTGGGGTTAAGTGACTTGCCCAGAGTCACACAGCTAGTAAGTGTCTGAGGCCGGTTTTGAACTCAGGTCCTCCTGAATCCAGGGCCATAGCTCTATCTACTGTGCCACCCAGTTGCCTCTCAAGTTAGTCTTTAAAAGAAAGAAAAGAAAGAAGGAAAAAAGATAAAGAAGGGAAAAAAATTAGGGAGGGAAGAATGGGAAAAAAATCAAGACAAAATGGTGAATCAATACTCTAAGATATTCATTCCCTGTGCATTCTCAGAAGAGAAATGCATTTTTTTTAAATGCAGGTACAGTGACAAAGGAAGAAAAAAAATTAAAAGGGAGAATTACTTTATCCATCTTTAAAGGATAAGGAGAAGATATTTTAGAATGGAATCATTATGAAACGAAGCTGAGAAATCTAATTTTTATGCTTCTATCCCTTCTCCCATCTCTTTCTCTATAAGCACTGATAATTTTTTATAACATCCCTGTTCACAGTAGAATTAGCATGGCTTTTCTCCTGTCATTATTTCCTGAATCATAAAGGTGTCTCCTATAGAACTCAGACACTCATTGGAAAGTTGCCCACCTTCCACTGTAAAGGACATGGTGAAATTAGAGATAATAAATTTTCTAATGGAGAATGGGTAGGGAAGCAGAGAAAGAAAAGAAGGCAAAGGTGATAACATAAGGGCTAAAGGAAAGCCAATGACTTTGGCAAGGAAATGCAGCAAGATGAAAACAAGAGAAAAAAAGAAAATTATGAAAATTTTGGGGTTTTATTTTTCATTTAGATAACCTGATTATTTTATCTCATTAGAGATAGTTTGATAGTATGATAGTTACAAAATTTAAGTTGAAGTTAGACTAACATTAAATGTAAAAAGATTTGTTACAATTCTCTCGTGTATGGCAGTTCAAGCTACCCATTTGACCTCCATTTTGGTTTGACATAACACATATAGACCAGAAATCAAACTTAAGCTCCTGATTCTTACCCCATTTCTGTTATAGAATTTTGCTGAAGAAAATTACATGAAGAGAGAAATCATATATATATATATGAGCTATGCTATATCATGACTTGCTATAACATGAAATTCAGTATAAAAATGATTGTCTTGGACCCTGTCCAAGGGAAATACCAGAAAAACCTTGTTAAAACATGTTTTCACTTATAACACCTAGCCTGGATCTCCAGAGCGGTATTGCAGAAATGCTTAACTATATGATTATTATTGTACCATGCATCCCTTGCCAACATGAAGGATGAGCTAGTTAGGACCAAAGGGCAGAGAGGCAAAGGGACAGATTATATGGGGGGAAAGAAGCAATATATTTTCAAAATAAGGGGGAAAGACTTTCTAACAATTGGAGCTATAAAAAAATAAAATAGAATTCAAGGTGCCCTGAAAATAAGAGGTACTTAAAAGATATTTGCTAAACTGAATTGTACAGGTGGGTTAATGAGTTCCTCATGAATGGAGGTCTTTGAGGTAGACAGTACGTGGAACACCGCTATCATGGACATCGTACAGGTGGGGATTGCCTCATGAAGTTCTTTTCAGGATTCTTTGACTCTACAATATTTCCTAAATATTCAAAATACCCCAAAAGGAAACCTGAATATATGCTAAACAGCTTCCTTCTTGTATATCTGGGCATTTTTGTTGGATGTATGAATGGAGGGAGGGACGCATAAAAGACATGGCTTCCTGTTGTTGCCAGTTCCCCCTTCTTGCTCTGGCATGACAAAAGGGAAACGAAGTGGCAGACAAGCACGAAGGCAGAAAAGGATGGTGGGGAGAATGGGGTGGGAGAGCCAGCAGCCCCAACAGCACTGAGCAATATCATGAATTTATACAAGGATTATAGACAACCCAGCAGTTAAAGAAGAGTATTAAACGGTGTGAATGTCCTGGTATCAGGGGACTATGATTGGGTCTTTCTGGATCAAGACCAAACAGGCAATGGGTGTTGAATATTATACCCAAAGAATCACAGAATCTCTAAATGGGAAAGGACTTCAGTTTAGTCTACAACTTGAATAAGAAAGAAACCTTGCTCATTTAGCCTTTGCTTGATGACCTCTACTGAGGGTGAACCCACTTCCTCTAGATGCAAACTGTTAGCATTTTTTCTTTATTCTGCCTCTCTGTAACTTCCACCTTGAGTCGAACTTCTCTCTTCTGGGGTTAAGCAGAAAAGGACTGATCTCCCTTCCACATAATAGTCCTTGAAATTACTAGAGATGGTTCTCATATCCTCCACCCCCATGCCATCCTTTTCCCCACCAAGATCTTCTCTGGGCTCTATTCCTTCAAAAACAATCTTCCAATGAGAAGAATGCTGTTCTTAAAATACGTTGCTCAGCAGTGAACCGATACTCCGGATGTGGTCTGACCGAAGCAGAGTACAGAGCACATTCTGAATTATTTGATGTCTTCAGATTCAACTGTATTTTTATGGACGCCATCTGGGCTCAGTTTAGATTCAGTTTCAACTAACATTTATTGCCAAATGTGTACGAGACACTGAAGATACAAAGACATACATGAAGTGGTTCGTGCCTTTGAGAAGCTTACATTCTCCTGAGAGGACACCTCATGCACACAAAGAAAAAGTAAACACGGAGTAATAAAAAAGCCATTTGAAGAGTGAGAGAATACAAGCAACTGAGGTACCATGGTCCCTGAAGGATACTGGGCTAAGAGCATCAAGGAGGCATTGAGAGGGAGAGTCTGGGGAAAGGTGATGGTTGGACTGTCTTGTGGCAGACTGCTAGCCTGAGCCAATGACAATAATGCACATTTATATAGTACATCCTCAACTTACTCTGGGTCCATTTCCTTCTTGATGGAGACCCTGCTTCTCTGGAGAAACTTCTGCTCGGGGGCTCCTGCTATTTGATTGATGACTGCCTCTCCAGGACCCCAATTACAGAAAAGTCCCAACCATGCTTCACTTTAAGCCCTATTCTCCTAGCAATCTCCTCTTTGCCAGCCTTACCCCACTTCCCGCCAGATGAGTGATACCTGCCTTGGCTATCACCCCACCTTTGTATACTGTCTCCTTCACTATAATGTTAGCTCCTTGAGAGAGTGATGAAATGTCTTTACTTTTATAACCCCAGCACCTAGCACCATGCTTGGCACATAGTAGATGCTTACTAAAAGCTTTTCCATTCATTTAAGTTTACATGTCACTTTTTCCCAACACAACCTGTTAGGTGGATAGAACAAGCATTATTAAATGCATTTTTACATATGAGGAAACAGAGGGACTTGGCCATAGTTATGCAACTGTTAGGTATCAGAGCCAGAATTAGAGCTTGTCTGATTTCAAGTCCAGTGCTCTTCCCACTGGACCACACTGCCTCATCATTATACCTCAACTTTTTTTCTGCAAATCAGAATACGGGGAGGGAAGGGATGGCAGAGCAGGGTTAAGTTCAAGGTTGAAAGTAGAAGTGGAGGTGATAAAGCCAAACTAAGATTGGGTAGAAGGTATAAGAACATAAGTGATGTGATTTCATCTCATATGAAGATTGGTACGTCCAGCAGGGGAGCTGAGTCCAACTGGTCATGAAATAACAGGGCCTAAGGCAGAAATCACGTAGAATGGGGAAAGTGGGGGAGGGGAAAAGCTGGGGTAATAGGGTAGCCTGGCAGATTCAGACCAAGTGCATACCCCAGTGTCTTTCTTTCTGAACTCTGCTTGAAATAGACTAGGTAAGTAGAGGTCTGAATGAGCAATGGCTAGATTTTGTTGTTGTTCAGTTATTCAGCTGTGTCCAACTCTTCGTGACTCTATGGACCAGAGCATACCAGGCCCTTCTATCCTCCACTATCTCCTGAAATCTGTCCAAGCTGATGTTCGTTGCTTCCATGACAATATCCATCTATCAGAGGATTCTCTGCCATCTCCTTTTCCTTTTGCCTTCAATCTTTCCCAACATCAGGCTCTTTTCCAATAAGAGTGACTATATTAGGATTGTACTCTACTCTAAAGGCCAAAATAAAGTTTTTTTTTTAAATAATCTTTTTACATCTTTATTTGATAGTTTTGTATATAAATGGAAGTTAGGAAAATATTATATAAATACAACTCGTCAGAGTTTAATCTCTAATCCTGTCAACTCTGGAGTTCCTTAAATTTAAATTCAATGTTAATATAATCTAATAAGACACTGAAGGTTCTATTTAATTTAGGGAATAAAAGAAAAATAACAGCTTTAACTGAAAAAGCCTATTACAGAACTTAAGCCTTCCACCTTGTGTGACCTTACTTGAAATAGAAAATGTTAGGCTGAACATTACCAGCTTTAAACCGTTATAACTTTACAAATACTTAATGAATTTTTCATCCAATTTGCTTTCATTTCTCTAACAAACTGAAGGCTGTACTAAGGGCAAGTTTAAGTTTACAGTTTTATATTATAACCACAAAAAAGTCAGTCTTAGAAGAGCACAGAATGGAAAAGTGATTTTTCTCTATTCTGACATAACTTGAAAAGAACTGAGGGGAGTTTGCTTAGCCTTTAAACACACACACAAACACACACACACACACACGTAGAACAGCAACCTTAGAAAAAAATTAGCACATCTAAAATTGAACTGGAGATAGGAAAAGGTCAAGTCAGTTGTGAATATCTGGCAAGTATTTTACTACTGTAAACAGTTAAAATTAAAATACTTTTTTGGGTAGGCAACGGACAGTCTGTTAGGGAAACAATCTCCATAGGAGTTTCTTTTAAAAAAAAAAAAGCATTACAAGAGGTCTTGCCATTTAAATTATCACAATTATATAGCTCATTTATTTTTGAATCCTTCATAAACTGCAGAAATTCATGAATGGTCATTATAAAAAAGAAGTTTGCAATGGTACTTCCTGAACTTTTCAAGAAAAAAAAAAAAGGAACAATCATAGTTTGTGAGAAGAGTATGAGTAAGCAATGCCACTAAGTTAGTACTAACGTAATCTTTTATGTTGTTCTAATTGGAAGCTAGGTACTGCATTCCTTAACTACTATACCTAGTGTTCATGGCTGTCTTTTCATGGGAGAACTGTATCTATATGTTGGAGGGAACAGGGTACACGTACATAGTAGATAGATACACACAGAATATAGTAGATGTGCACTGATTACGATTGGTTGGTTTGATGGATGGAGGAAAGGACAAAAAACAAACAAGAAAATGAATTTTAAAAAAAGTTTTCCAAATAAAAGTTTTTTAGCCTTCTTTATGTCAGTCTAATTATAAAATGTTTATCACTAACATTAGAGTTGATATTCAAGAGATGTGGTCTACTTCGAAGCAGCTAGGTAGCACAGTAGATAAAACACTGGGCCTAAAGTCCTAAAGACATGAGTTCAAAGCTGGCCTAATAAACTTACTCTGGTTGCCTCAGTTTCCCCAAATGTAAAATGGGAATAATAAAAGCACCTAGAGTTGTTGTGAGGATCAAATGAGTTAATATTTGTAAAGGGCTTAGCACAGTGCCTGGCACACAATAGGTGACTAATAAATGCTTGTTTCTTCCCATTTCCTATGTCTTTTGCTTCTTGATTAGCTCTGTGAGAATTGAGATTTTGAGCATCACTACCTGGAACTGCTGAAATAGGGGCTTTATTCACTGATAAATGATGTGAATGACCATTTTTGTTATTTCCCTGATGAGCCCCACTAATACTAAATATCTGTTGACTAACTGAATGAAGATCATGGACACAAGAACACAAGTCCTATTTCTTCCATATAGAAAGACTTGCTGGGTTATTACAGTCTGTATGGGTTATCCTACCGATTCAGGAAGTATGAGTCAAATGTCATTATGTACAGTAAAAGTCTATGTAAGACACTTAGCCCATAATCTACCCAAGTGAATAGTGTTATAAAGGGATTCTACAAAAGAGCAAAGTTACTCAATACACTTGCTTCTCTTTTATATTCGTTAAATGAATAACAGACTTAACTGAAGTTTCTTGGATCACTTCTCAACTCATTGCCTCAGGTGCTCTTAACTCTTGTTATAATAAGGCCTAAGAAATCATTTTAAGGCAAGCTGTCAACATCATACCAATCAACAATTGCTTTTTAGAGCCCTTTTTTCACAGGTATTTGGAGGGGTTTGGAGGAAAGCTCAATCAAGTCACTGCTTAATTTAATCCACCATCTTGGCTCTGCCCCCTCCACAATTGATTTTTAAAATGACATTGTAACACTGAAGGTTATCTATCCTGGCATAGAATCAGCACTGTTCTGTTCTTTTAGGGGTTTCTCAGTGTCTTTGAATAAGATTACAGAATCAAAGATTTAGAGATGGAAGGGGCCTTGGAGGTCATCTCATTTTACAAATGAGGAAACTGAGACCCAGACTAGATAAGTGACTTGCTCAAGGTCACACAGGTAGTCCCAGAGGCAGAATTTGAATCTAAGTCTTTTGACTATAAATTTAGCACTGTTGCCATTGTATCATGCTGCTTTACTTTAATTAAATTTTTATATTATCATCTAATCTCATTTCTTTATTTGAAATGAGGGAGATGTCATATCTTAGTAATGGAATGTGTGGAATAGCAACATAAGGGGTGGGTCTATTGGCTTTACCAGAATACCAATGGTGTTCATGACACAAAAAATGTTGAGGTGATAATTTGTTGGAAAGGGGCTTCACCCACTGGATAAAGAATTAGAAAAGGTCATTTTCTTCTATGCTCAATGATTCTATCAGTGCTTCTGTTATACTTGGACTGATAAATAGAATTTTAAAATACATTTTTAGAATGAATATTTCTTTAAATAATCAGTTCAAAATTTTATTTTATGGGATTTTGTAAAAAAAAAAAACTTAAGCTGCTTCATTTAAATTTTATTTTCTACATTATGACTTTAATGGAATCATTTGCAGCCCCACTCCTCTCTGTAGGATCATAGATCTTACATTTAGATCTGGAAGGTAGATCTTTCAGGTCATCATGTCTAAGCTCTCATTTTACAGGTGAGGACACTGAGATCCACAGGAGTTAAGTGATTTGCCTGAGGTCACACTGGTAGTAAATGACAGAACTGGTGCTTGAACAGGGTTTTCTTCCCAACCCTTCCCTCTTTTTTCATTCTACCAATATACATGTGCGTCTAAGAAAAAATGCCAACAGACAACCTCCTACAAGGCATCATTAATGCTCAAGTCTCTTTCATCCTTCTAAAACCTTCACTAGACCTTGCCATCACCGCAAGCCATCAATCCTATATTTCTTCTCCCTTTCTCAGCTAGAGTCCTAGAAAAAAAGCTGTTTACACCTGTTGGTTTCTGACTTTATCATTCAATTGAAATTGATCTCTTTTAATTGCTCTCTTAATTGCTAAATGTAATAAGGATCTTTCCTCTGTTCTTTTCCTCATCTCCTCTATCTAATATCTGACACTGTTGACCACCCATTCCACCAATATAAAACATGTTCTCTTCTGGTTCCCCTCTGGTCTGATTACTTTTCAGTCTCCGTCGCTAGGTCAGTATCACTAGCATGGCCCCTAATTGTGGGGTCTCTGTCCTAAGCCCTCCTTTGCTCTCTCTCAGTGGCCTCATCAGCACTCAGGAGCTTAATTATCATCTCTATGGAGATGACTCACTTGCCTATAAGTCTAGCTCCAGTCTCCTTCCTGAATTTCAGGCTTCAGTTCTGCATCACCAAGCGATTATTGGACATTTCAAACAGGATGACTCAGACACATTTCCAACTCAGTGTATCCAAAACAGAACTCATTATCTTCTTCAAACTCCCTCCTCTTCCAAATTTCTGTTTCTATCAAGAGTCTCACCATTCTTTCAATCTTCCAGGTTTACAACCTTCAAGTTATCTTCACTTCCCATGTCACGCCCCATATATTCAATTACTAAATCTTGCCATTTCTACCTCCATCAATCAAAGGCTACCCCTTCTGTCTACTCATATATCCACCACCTTAATCAAGACCCTCAATATCTCTCTTCTAGATTCTTCCAATAGTCTCCTAATTAGTTTTCCTGACTCAATTCTCTCCTCACTCTATTCCTTCCTCCACTCAGAGGCTGTGATTTTTTTTTTTAAAGTAAGATCATATCACTCCTCTATTCAGTAAACTTCAGTGGTTCCTTTCAGCATTTAAAACCTTTCACAACTGGTCCCAACTCATCTTTCTAGCATTACCCTACCCCCACTCCCATATTCTGCTCTTTGAACGATATTCTGTATAAACTTCTATATGTATTTGTGGTCCCCCCATTATAATGTGAGATCCTTTAACTCTGGGTCTGTTTTACTGTTCTTTTTGTATCACCAGTGCTTATCTGAGTACCTGGAACATAATAAGTATTTAACAAATAATGGCTGACTAACTAATAAAACAGAAGTAACTTCTGGCTCCATTAGAGACACCTTAGATGAACAAAACTTGCGATGAACTCCATGCCTTCTATAGAACTTAGCATATGGTTAGCATTCAATAATTATTAAATGACAACAAATAATAATTGGCTAGTACAAGCATACATTCTCAATCTCCCTCATTCTCTCTCTCTCTTCTTCCTTTAAAATAGCACATTTGCTAGCATGGAGACTATGGGTTACAGTCTTATAAAATATAAATTTTTAAGAGTGGAAGGTATACTAAGAAGTTGACTGCTCCTACATTTCGTGGAGCCATTTATGGGTATGAAAGAAGGCAAAAAGTCATCTCTGTTTCCCAAACTGGACTTACATAAGGATCTAAAAGGAAGGTAGCAATTTAGCAAGGTAATACATTTTGTAAAATTTTATAATTCAGTTAAAAGGAAGTGGTATTCATCAAGGCAAGACAGCCCACACAGAGACTTCTGCAGTCTAAGCATGTCACCAGTTCTGAATAATACCAATTCTGACAAGAAAACTGCTCAAAGCTTCACCCCTCAAACACCCCCCCCAACCAGTTGCCACAGCTATTACTAGGAAAATACTTTACAATCTGATTTCTGAATTTTGAAGATATTATCTATGAAAAATAGGAAGGCTGGTATGCGAGATAGCTAGTAAAAAATGAAACAAAGAGTGAGCCCTTTCTACCATCTTCTGGAGAATCATCGGAGAAAGGGCTAAATGTCAAGGCTTAAAACATATTTCAGTAAAGGACTTTTAAAAACATAATTGAAAGGACTAGATTATTATAGTAAGAGGGTATATATGTATAAGTAGGTAAATATACATATAAATTTTTAAGAAAAGTACTATAAAGGTGTTAAGTGAAAAATACTTGGTATAAGGTGTCAAAGCATATACTTTTTCAGAACTTTGTGATTCCTTCCAATTATAATTTTATATTATTCTCAATAATTATTACACTGTTTTTTAAGGACTCCCATCACTTTTGTTAAAGTTACATTATTAAGATTTTCCCCCCAGTCTATCTCTCACTTTTATTTACAGTTGTTAGGTTGGAGATACAGAAATTCTCTATGTTCCTCAGTGTTTAGAAAAGTATTAAGCATATAGGAGATACTTCAGCATAATTAATCATCAAGCATATGTTAAGGACCTACTATGTGATGATCACTGTGTTAGATAGTGGGGAAACAGACAAAAATCAAACAATTCTTGCTTTTGAGGAGTTGACATTCTAACAGGGCAGACAACGAGCATATATGTGGGCATATACCATCCCATACTGAACAGAAACAGGGCAACCTTTGTGGGTAGGAGGCATTTGCTACTGCAGGGATGAAAAAAAGCTTCATGCAGGTGTCAGTCAAATTGGGTTTTCAAGGAAACCAGAGATCTGAAGAGGTAGATGCCAGCAGGAGGGGTGTTCTAGGTTTGGAGGAAAGTCAGTGTAAAGGAATGGAGATCAGAGATTGAAAGCTGTGTACAAGAAACAGCAAGTGAGACAGTATGGTTGGACCACAGAGTTCATGGAAATGAGTAACACATTAAAAGATTAAAAGATAAGGGGCTAGGTTGTGTATATTTTCAATTTACACATCCCCGTGCATGTTACCTCAGTACAAAATAAGCAATTGGAGGTCAAGGGCTGGCCTCACTTTTTGTTTTTGTATCCCTGCAGAGCCTAGTACAATGCCTGCCACTTAGTAGGTACTTAATAAATGCTTGTTGATTTATAGATTGACCTCGTTTTCTTTTTTGACATAGATCAGCAGATCAGTAGAATGCTGGTGGTATTTGATTTCAATAAAGCAATGATGAAATATCTCACAATATTCTGGTGGAAAAAATAAGAGAGATGTAGATTAGATAATAGCACAATTAAGTAGACCTGAGGAACTGACAGACTGAACCCAAGAATGCTGATTGGTGGACTGATGCCAAAGTATAGTTCTCTACTTTGGAAAGCTGCAGGGCACTGGTCTAGCCTCTATTCTGTTAAACTTTTTTTTTTTAAGTCAATAATTTGAATCAATAATTCTAAAGTTTGCAGATAACAAATAGCTGGGAGGTAAAGCCAGATGAAAGAATAAGAATCCAAAAAGAATGACAACTTATAATTACAGTTTAATGCTAATAGGTTGAAATTTAAAGTCCTGAATGTGGGTTTAAAACAAACACTTAAGCTCCAAATATGTATGGGATATATGCTACAAAGCCATTCCTATGCCGGAAAAAAAAAAAAAAGACCTCAGGATTCTAGTGGACTGCAAATCTCAGTATAAGTCAAGTGTGTGCTGTGGTAGCCCAAAAAGCTAGCATGAAGTTAGACTGTATTAACTGGAAATACAGGTCCTACATTGAGAGAGTACAGAGTTATTACTGGTCATGTCACACACAAAACATTAATCTCAGTTCAGGATGCCACATGTTTGAAGGGACTTTGTCACCAGCAAGCTGTTGACTAGAATGATAAGGGGGCTTTAATTTATACCATAAAACATATGAAGGTGTATGTATCAATAAGTAAGTCTATGTGTAAACAGGGTTGTAGGAACTAGAAATATTTAGTCTGGAAAAGAGAAAACTTAGGGGGAATATGATAGTAAGCTTTAAAATATGTGAAGGGTTGTTATGTGGAAAAGGGATTATTAGACTTGTTCTTCTTATCCCCGGAGGGAAGAACAATGAATGATATGTGGAAATTGCAGACTGGAAGATTTTAGCTCAATATAAGGAAAAACTTTCTAACAAGTAAAGTTGTCCAAAAATGGAATGATTGTCTTGGGGAATCATGACATATCTATCATTGGAAACCTTCAAACAGATGTTTTTTGAGTATTTGTTTGAGATAGTGGAGACTACATTCATGAACAGGCTATGGATCAGGTCCCTTCCAACTCTAAAATTCTATGACTGTAATTTAAGGAAGGGTATTCATCCTTGTGGGACAAGATACGCAGGTATTTGCCATTTTTCAAAGGCTACATAAAGGTTGCACGATGTTTCCCAAGACTACACACAATTAATGTGACAAAACTGTCATTGTGAAGCCAGGCTGCCTCATAATCTCATGCTATATCTGCTATGATCACAGGCCTGGCTAGTATTTTTCAAATAAGAGAAAACAGCCATATCACTGGAAACTGTAAACGTTTACTTTGAGCCATTGCTCAAGTGTGGGTGACACAGAAGATAGATTAGTCGCCCCACTTAAAACTAGCATCGCATGAGCCAAGTGAAGTTACAAAGAGGAGAGATGGTGTCTGGATTTTGTAATTCCTAGAATACTGGACTTCTGACCCTGGCTGTGGCAATCCTCCATGCTAAAAAATGGGTTTAAGCAGGAAAAATAACAGGTTCCTTGTAGTTAATGATCTCTGAGGTCTTTCTGAAATCTAAAATTCTGTGATACTATGAAGGGTAGCAAATGGTGCTGTCATTAAGTCAATAAGTATCAATAAGGGTCTAGCAGGGGCCCTGGGGAAAAGTAGGTTGACCCTTGACTGATATGATCTGATCATATTTTAAAAATAAATTTTAACTTAAATATAATATTCACCCAGTGGTTTGTTCTGCAAATGTTAGCTAGTGTACAATATTTTTCTTTAAAATACCTCAAAAATTAGTTAAAACTAGTGTTCCCGACACTTTTTAGAGGTGGGTCTCTGCTTCCCAAATATGAATTCCAGAAAAATATTGGGAGAGGAGATAGGGCAGTGAAAGTGGAATGGTATTGGCCAACAGCCTAAATATCCGTTAAGTAGGACTTTGACATCTATCCAGAGATTCCCATTTATACAGGTAGCCAGTATCCATTTGAACTAGCAATCAAATATCTAGCTAGAGTGTTAATTCAAATAATTTTTCAAAATGGGGTTAGTTCAAGAGGCAATTTATATGTTTTACCATGATGCTGTTATGGCTTTAGAATGAGACCTCCATGTTGGTTGGAGTACTTACTGCATGACCTCCACATGCTGAATAGGCTATATTTCCCCCCTCAGAGGACCTGAATTTAGAGTAAATAACCTATTTTACTGGCTGCAAATTGCCTTGTTTACACGACTCTTCCAAGTCTCTGTCATGCAGTCTTTTCCCTACTCTCATCTGATATAATTACTGATGCCAGCTGAATTTAAGGCCTACCATTTATTCTTGCAATTCTGTGGGAAATTTTTTTTTTTCAAAGAGCCCTCTAATCTAGAGCAACCTTGGAAACACAAATAACATAAAGTTGCTTAAAATGGAGAAAGAATAGACTGCTACAATCACAAATGAAGTCCTTGCACCCCTAGGTGGGCAGTCAAGGTACAGAGGTCATTATTATATTTGCATGTATTTTAAAAGGCCTCTCAATATACAGCATGAAACACCAACTGTTCCTATTTTCTTAATTATTATTGGGAGAGAAAATTTATATTTTCCTTTAAGAGAAACTTTATCATTTCTACAGGCAATCCTACAACCATCTAAAAGAAATGCTTTACCTTAACTGTTACATAAAGGCTTTTAATGGGGACACACATTAGCAATGTAAAATACGCACTGCAGTCAAAATATATTTTTAGAGAATCAGCTGAACAATAAGCTCTGTACTTTTGTTTAAATTAAGATAGCTGAACCATTAAAATGATTTCCAGAATCCTTGGAAACGTGTCTTGCATAAGAAGGCATTCCACAGTCCCTAGGAAACACAAAGCATTCGACACTGTAATTTGTCAGCTGCCAGAATTACAGAGTGCATCATTGCCTAATACGTTTTGTAGAAGCAATTATTCACAAATATTAAAAGTCACACCCCTTTTCTGGGATGTCCAATCCACTCACCAGGAGCCAAAAATTTAGATTGAATGTCTGCTACCCAAAATTTTTTTGTTTTTAAAATATGCCAAAGAATGCCTTTTTTTTTTTTTGGGCAAACTTTCCTTTTATACAAGTGGGGAAAATGCACTGGAAAAGATTAATAAAACTTGGAAAAGATCCTTTGCTGAGCTGCGTTTCACTCACTGTCTATTTGTGCACTATAACCAGGGGAATAAAAATATAACACAAAAGGGAGGAAAGATAAAAAACCATTTAAAAAAAGATTTGCAGCTAAACAAACAGGGTTCAGAAATACTGATTTCCCTAATACTTTACTTATTCATATCAGCAAACCTGAAGCGGGGATAGCTGTTGAACAACTAGTTCAGATGCTTAGGAACAGAGGTTTTACATATTAAACCAAGCACTGGTCATTCAGAATCTTTCACGTAACCAATATTCTCCAAATGGAGCACTATAGGGGCAGCTAGGTGGCACAGTGGATAAAGCACCAGCCCTGGAGTCAGGAGGGCCTGAGTTCAAATCCAGCCTGAGACACATAACACTCACTAGCTATGTGACTCTGGGCAAGTCACTTAACCTCAATTGCCTCATATAAAAAAAAATTTTTAAAAAAAGGGCACTTTACTTGGCTAACTTATTTGCATACATCTACAAGGATCTTCTGAATTCTAAGCAACTGGAAGATTAAAAAAATATAACATTTTAAGACTTCCAGACAGTTTGGGAAAAGGAGAAGCTATCTAGGTGCAGCAGTTTTTCCTTATGAATTGTGTTCTTTTTTTAAAAAAATAAGTTTTTATTGACATCTTGTTTTTCACACCATCACAATTATCCAAAGTATCCCTCCTTCTTCCTCTCCCAGAGAGCAAGCTCATATAATAAATACTATATTTTGGGGAAGGAAAAAAGTCAACACAACTGCGTAATACTCCCACACTCATCAGGAGTGAGTTGGGGTGTCCTCTCATATCACTTCATTCAAATCCTGCTTGATCTTTATAATTTCGATACATTTACTTTTGATTTTTTTGGGGGGGTATGCTGTTCTTTCCATTTACATTGTTGAAGATACTATGTATACTGTTTTCGTGTTTCTGCTTAGTTTCTTCTGAATCAGTACATATAGCTCTCTCCATGTTTCTCTGAATTCATCACATATATCATTTCTTACAGCACAGTAATATTCCTTTATATTCACATGTCAAAAATTTATTTAGTATTCTCCAATTTGCAGGTATCTACTTTGTTTCCAATTCTTAGCCATCACCAAAAAAGTGCTACTAGAAATATTTTAGAGTATATGGGGTCTGTCTTTCTACTGATGGCTTCCTTGGGGAATAAGCCCAGTAATGAAGGCTCACCTTCAAAGAGTATAAACATTTTAGTCAATTTATTTGCATAATCCCAAATTATTTCCCAAAGTGGCAGTACCATTTCACAGCTCCACCAACAAAGTATGTCTGTCATTCCACAGACTGCTGCCATTTTTGCCAATTTGCAGAGTGTAAGATTTTGAAACCTCAGGGTTATTTTGATGGGAATTTCTCCTATTATTAGTTGGAGCTTTCTTTCATAGGATTGTGAATTTTGCAATTCTTTTGAGAACTAATTGCTCATATCTTGACCACTTATCTACTGAAGAATAGCATTAATAGTCCTGTGTCTGTGTGTGTGTGTGTGTGTGAGAGAGAGAGAGGGGGAGAAAGAGAGAGCGCGCAAATATATCTTGGATAACAAACCCAAATTTAGTATAAAGACTTTTTTTTTTCCAATTCAACCACTTCCCTTCCTATCCTACATGCATTAATTTTGTCTGTACAGAAGCTTTTCAGTTTTAACTAACCAAAATTATCTATTTTATCTTTTGTAATTGTCTCCATCCCTTATTTCATTAAAAATACAACCAGGAAATCATTGTGCACAGTAACAACAATGTAATGATGATCAAGAGACTTGGCTACTCTGATCAACACACTGATCTAAGACAATTCCAAAGGACTTATAATGGAAAAAATGTTACCTCTAGAGAGAGAACTGATGAACTCCGAGTGAAAACTAAAGTATAATTTTCTCCCTTTATTTTTCTTGCTCTTTAAAAACAACATAGCCAACATTGGGAATATGATTCTCAGTGAGTTTGGGAAGGAATGGAAGGGACAGAGATAACTGAAATTTAGGAAATTTAAAAAGAACACTAAAAATAAATAATAAATTGAAATATTTAAAAAAGAATACATCTCCTACTGATAGCTGTGAGAAGTGTATGCTCTGCTTCTGTTCTAACATCTCTTCTAATTTTATGATCTTTAATAATACTGTCATATATCCATTTAGAGGTAGTTAGGTGTCTCAGTGGCTACAGCAATGGGCTTGAAGTTAGTACGACCTGAGTTTAAATCTCACCTCGGACATTTACTAGCTATGTGACCCTGGGCAAGTCACTTAATCTCTGTTGGCCTTAATCCATTCGAGAAGGAAATGGCAAACCTCTCTAGTATCTTTGCCAAGAAAAGCCCATGAAGAGTATTGTCCATGGGGTCACACAGAGTCGGACATGACTGAACAACATATACATTTAGAATATGTATTGTGGAATGTGGTATAAGATGCTGGTCTCAGCCTAATTTTTGCCATACTGCTTTCCAGTTTTCATAGCAATTTTAATCAGATATGGAGTTTCTTCCCTAGGTAATTATGTTTTCTACTTTATCAAACACTGGGTTATTGAGTTTTATTGTTTCTAAATCTTCCTTGCCTAGTCTGTTCCATTGATCCGTCTCTATTCTTTAACTAATATCATATGGTTTTGATGACTGCTACTTTATGATACAGTTTGAAGTCTGGAAATGCTATTTCCCATTTGTCCCTTCTTTTTATCATTTCTGCTGATATTCTAGATCTTCTGTTTTTCCAAATGAATTTTGTTATTATTTTCTCAAGTACTATAAAGTTTCCCCTTGGTAATGTGATTGGTATAGCGTTAAAAGTATACATTAATTTTGGTGGTACTGTTAGGCATAGCCTAGCCATGAACACTGACTATTTCTTGAGCTATTTAAGTTGTTACTTCTTTAAGGAGCATTGTGTAAATTAATCTACACAAGTCTTGTGTGTGTGACACCCAGGTATTTTATGTTATTTCATTTTTATTTGGAATGAGATCTCCCTTGATATTACTGTTTCTTGTGTTTTGTTCCTATAGAAATGCTGCAGATTTCTAAAGACTTATTTTATAGCCTTTGGCTTTGTTGAATTTATTGTCTCAATTAGTATCTTTGCTGGTTCTCTAGGTTTTCCCCAATTAACAATCAGCAAATAGGGACAGTTTTAATCTCCTCTTTACCCATCTTTATTTCTTTAATTTTTTTCTCTTGTCTTACTGCTAGTGCTAGTATTTCCAGAACTATATCAAGTAATACTGGGAAGAGTGAGCATCCTTGTTTCAATTCCGTATTTACTAGCAAAATATCCACTACATATTGATGCTTGCTTTTGGTTTCAGATAGATGTTTTTTATGATATTAAAAAGAGGTCTCTCAGCCAACACTTTGTAAGGTTTTTTACCACAAAAGAATGCTATACTTTGTCATAGGCTTTTTCTACACCTATTGAAATGATTATATGGTTTTGAAGGCTTTGGTTTTGAATATGATTAATTATACTCATTGTTTTCTTAATATTGAATCATCCTCACTCCCCTGGTATAAATCCCACTGGGTCATAATGAATGATTTCTAGGATAAATCATGGTAGTCTGTTTGAGGATTCTGGTGAAGTGCTTTCCTTCTCAGTTTTTGAGAACAATTTATGAAGCATAGGTACTAATTATTATTTAAAAGTTTGGTATAATTCTCTTGTGAATCCATTAGGATCAGGAGTTTTTTCTTTGGTAGTTCCTTTTCAGCTGGATCTATTTTTCTTCTTCTGAGATTCAGTTATTTAAGATCTCTATCTGTTCTCCTAATAGTTTGGGTATTTTATATTTTGGAAGGTATTCCTCTATTTCTTTTGTTTGCATCTAACTATATGTTCAGATTATTCTTATTTCTTCTGGTATTGCTACGATCTTACCTTGCTCATTTGCTATTTTGTTGATCTGATTTTCTGTTTTTCTTTTTAAAGCAAATTAGCTAAGGTTTTATCAATTTTATTAGTCTTTTGAAAGAATCAGCTTTTTATTTTATTTATCATTCTATGGAATTCTTTTTTGCTTCCAATTTATATATTTCCTTTCTAATTTTAACATCTCTTTTGTGCTTCTTTTAGGTTTAATTGTTGACTTCCTAATTTTTTTAAAGGCATATTCAGTTTGTTAATTCTCTTTTTCTATTTTGTTAATGTATGTTTTTATTTTTATTTTAATGTATGTTTTGTAAAGATATGTTTTTCCTGAGGAGTGCTTTAACTATATCCCAGAATTTCTGCTATGTTATTTCATCATGATCACTTTATTTTACATAGTTGTTGTTTTTATGATTTGTCCTTTGACCTATTCATTATTTAAGATTTCACTAGTTAAGTCTCTATTTGGTTCTGTATCTTCTGTTTGTGGTCTGAACCAATTGCTACTTTTATGTTATGGTCTGTAAAGAATTATTAACTATTTCTGAATTTTTATGTTTATTTGCAATTTCTCTGTAGAATATACATGGTCAATTTTTGTAAAGGTTTCATCAAGTGCAAAGAATTATGTGTATCTTTTTGCTGTCCCACTGAGATGATACTCTAAATCTTTTAACTCTAGTTTCTCCAGCAATTTGTTCAGTTCTTTATTTTTTTTTTTATCTTTCTGTTTGGCTTAATCAAAAATTGAGATATAGGAATAGAGAGATTAAAAAAAGGATATTGAAGTCTCCTGTCACTATTATGACACTATTTCCTATTATAGCTCAGATAATGTTTCTTTTATGAATTTGCATGCATTTTATATGCATTTGGTGCATATTAGTTTGTTGTCTATAGCTCCTTTCAGTATAATACAGCACAATTGCAACTCCTGCTTTTTTGGATTCTCTTTATATATAATACAAATTTTTTCCCTGTCCTTTCAGTTTTATTTTATGTATTTCTTTGTTTATTAAATGTGTTTCTTGTAAGCAACAGATTGTAGGACTTGTTTTCTTATCCAATCTGTCATTTTTTTTTTTTGTGGGATTGTTTAATCCATTTACATTTAAAGTTATGAGTTAAGTTTATGTTTTCCTTCATCTTAAAAACGGTTTTGTTTTGTTTTTTCCAGGTTATGATCCACTCCCCGCCCTCCTTCTGCTGTACACACAGTATTATGTTACTTCAAACACTTTAATCTTTTAAGGTGGTCCTGTTTCCACTAGCTCTCTTCCCCTTATTCCTGATCCTCTCCTATCATTTCTCATCCCTTTACCTTTAAGGTTTTGCTTATTAGTTTCTATTTCTGTCCTGCTTTTATCTGGTTATAGAGTTTTTCATCTCCTTTTTTTCCTCTCAGTCAAGTATGTTTCCCCCTTCCACTCATCATCTCCTTCAACTAGTCCTATTCATTAGTTTTAATTAATTAATTACATTTTGAGAGGGAAGAGAATGGTACCTATTTCCAAAAATGATTCCTTTCATTTGCTTCTTTATCTACCCTCCATTTCTGTCTACCCTAGACCCTCATTCTCTGATTTATGATCTCTATTATCATCTGGTCTCTTTTCTCTGTATTCGTCATGCAATCAAAGCTTCCAAGGTATCCATTCTAGGCTCCATCCTTTAACTGATTTCTGACACTGCCTTGTAGAGCCTGCTCCATGGATCCCCTTTTTCCACTATGGCTCATATACAAAACAATGCCAAATATTGCAGGTATCAGAGAGGAAGTTGTCCCATGGTAGGATCCTCCTCCAACCACATTTCAGATCATGAAGTCCACTACTGATTTATACCCATTCCCAGTAACATTCCCCCCCCCCCCACCATTTGCCTCAAAATTTCCTCTCTAGGTCTGTGCTCTCCCATCCCCCCAGGTGACAGTTGCCTCTGGGAGTTCTGGCTTTCCTTATCTCTAATTAGGACAAGAAGAATTTTTAAGCACTAAATCCTCTAGGCTATTCCCAGAGCAAGGTCGCCATCTCCCTTCATGAGAGCCTTCATCAGTGGAATCCCTCCCCACAACCAAAGCAAGGCCTCTTTACTTTAATCCTCATTTCAATCCTTCCCTTCTCTTCCTCCCCCCCCACTCTCCTGTAGGCTCTTCATTTTCTGAGAGCAAGGTGTCACCTTCTCCTCACTGCTAACCTTCATTCTAATCTGGGCACATTACACATATCTCTCTATCCTGCTGCTCCCCTCCCTCTCTTTCACGTACCCTCCCATACTGTAATGTAGTCCAACAACACTCCTTTCCCCAACTGACTCCCATAGAGCCAGGGTATTGCCAGGTTCTGACCACTCTGCCCCAGGCCCGCCTCTTCACTGTTACCCCCATTAGTCTTCATTCAACTCCTTGTGTCCATTTAGAAAGAAATTTCTTAATGGTCTCTCTAATACCACTCTGCTGCAATTAAGTCCTTTGCTGTTGCAATTATTCAATTCTGCATTTCTGTTGTTTGGGTGTTCAAGAAACAAATAATCTTTACATTTCTAGTTTTCTTTAAAAAATGTTGCAAAGGCCTCTTTATTATTGAAGGTCCATCTTTTTGCATATACTATTAAGCCCAGATTCACAGGGCTCAATTAATTAATTAATTAAAGGACACTCTGGGCTGTACTAAGCTCCGTTGTTCTTTGGAACACATTCCCTCCTACCTTTTCTTGTGGGTGCAGAATAGACTCGTGTTATTTGAATTTTATTTCCTTTATATTTGAAGTTCTTTCTCCCCATGGATTGCAGAACTTGTTGTTTCTGAACTGAACTGTTAATTTTAACTATGATATTTGCGTCTACAGTCTTCTTTTTCTTCCCCAAAGGTGATCTGTGAAGTCTTTCAATTGATATTTCATTTTCTATATTCAGAAGTCTGGACAGTTCTTTTCTATTATTTCCTTCATTATAGTGGTAAGGTTTTCACCTTTTTTTTTTTTCTGTCCTGTCATGTTTCTCTCACAGACCTATAATCCTCAGGTTGTCTCTATGCATCCTGTCTTCGAGCTAAGTATGTCTGGCTTGTGTAATGAGCATTCTTTCTCCTTAACGTTACTGTTTTTTGTTCTCTTCTTCTAGATTGTCCTTCATTTCTATTTACATTCCCAATATATTTTTCTCTATTTTGTTTCTTGAGTGAAGGTTGCCACTGCAGATTCGAGTTTTTCTATTTTGCTCACTATTTTCACTGTGCAGGCCATAAATTCTGCTCTTACAAATTCTCATTTCTCTTTTGAACCTCTCAGGAACAACATGTTGTGGTTCCACATTTTCCTCACGTTCCCTTGGGTCTCCTGTCTCATAAAATTTTGGATCATTTTCCTTTGTTTTGTAGTATTTATTCATAGATGCCTGAACTCACTTACTAGACCTAGAGGTCATATTTCCTTCTGTTGTTAATATTTTCCCTGTTGATTTATCTGTTTATGTTGAGTTTTATTCTTCCTGAGATCTTGGGTAATTTTAGTTTCTTTTTTTCTTTTGAGTTTCTCCTATTTATTTTCTGATTCTGTCCTCCTCCGATGGTGGTATCCTTGGGGGAGATGGCTCTTAAAGCATCTCAGCTCCCTCCCATGCTGGGCAAATCACTGTTCTCTAGCCCCAAGTGACTTCTGCGGCCCCTAGTACGCTTTTGTTGTAGCCATGCTGGGTTGTAGCCATGCTGGCTGTTCTGTCATGGCCTGGTGCAGCCTGGAGCCGGGATCTCCACAATGCTAGAAGGAGGGGTGGGGGATGCAGGGTATATGAGCCTGTGCCAGGTACTTGGGTAGTGCTGCTAGTGCAGCCTTGCTGCTGGTAGCATGGGAGGCTAGGGGAGAGGTGCCGAGTGATCTCAGGGTCAGTGAGTGGATATTCATGGGTTTTGTTTTTACTTCTTCGTTTGAAACTTTCTTTTGGCTTCCAGGTGTCATAGACCACAGAGACAGGTAAAATTGCTTTATCTTTGGTGCACTGTTTCTGTATTAGAAAGGTCTGGGGTTCAGAGAAAATCCCTATTCCTCCATTTTGTTGCTCATGTCTCAACTGTGTTCTGCCAGTCACTCTGATCACCTTTCATCACATGGCAATGGCACAGCATGATAACTTTCAATGATGAGCAAGCCAGGTGCTCAATACATGACACCACCAGCACATGCTCAATTCCCAAGGTTATGCCACAAATTTATGTTATAACTTTTTTTTTACCCACTTATTTTACAAGATTCTGTAAACAAAACTCTAAAATATATGTTCACTGATGCACTTCTCATTTAATATGGTTGATATTTGACTCCATTAAACAAAAGAAACAATAACAAAATTCAAGACCACAATGTGTCTAATGACCTGAAAAACATAATTAAAATGTCTATTATGCTTTTGTGTTATTGATCACACTTCTCTTCTTCATACCCATACAATGTATCCAGAAACAATAGCTATTATGTAAATATTTTGCATGATTTCACATGTATAATTGTTATCACACTGCTTGCCTTCTCAATGGGTCGGGAGTAAAAGAGAATTTGGAACTCAAAATTTAAAAAAAATGTTAAAAATAAAATCTTAAAGAATCAAATGGAAAAAAAAGAAATAATAGCCATCTAAAATTATGGTTTTTACCTAACTCTTAAAAAAGACCAGATTTTCATGGATGACATTCATGCCAAAGATTTAACAATACATTTTTTTCAGCCTTACCAAAGCCCTTAAATGTCATTAAGTACTGATGACAAGACAATTTTTTTTCTCTTCTTTCCACAACAAGCCTACTTTTCAAAACTGTGGAATAAAAATCTTAAAAACGTAAAGGAAAATACATGTGACTATCACCTTACAACATTGCCATTTAAAAAACAACATTTTCTTCACTTCATTAATAGCAAAACTGATTATGTGGCCACTTAAAGGAAGAGATTATATCTTTTTCCATGTCACTTTGTAGCTTGAATTGATATAACGCTTTACATTTTTCAAAATGCTTTCTTTATAACAAGAACAGCAAGAACCACGATAAGCAAAGTATCTCCAATATTACTGTTCTCATTTTACAGATGAGGAAGCAGATTCAGAGGGATTAAGGTCACAGTGAACATCCAAAACTCATGTCTCTTATTATCCAAGTCTTTTTTCTATTTTTGCTAAATAGTACCTGCCCTATTGCGGATGTTCCACAAATCCAATCTGACTAACAATAATATAAAACTTAGCTAGGACAAGAAAAAAAAAATTAGAACCAGCACAGACAATTTGAACTGCTAGCAAGCAGAAATTTTTGTAGAAATGAAAAAAAAAAAAAGAGGTCAATCCTCACAGTTCACTATAACTATTTAAACCAATGATAGCAGCTGCAATCTGATCCAGCACTACTCAGAAACTAGCTGGTTTGGCAGACATTAGAAATCTGGGAAAAATGAAAGGTGCTTGTAGAAAATTTTTTTTTAGGTGCAATGACAGATTTAAACTCTACACGCAGTCTGGACTTTTTTTTTTGTTTGTTTTAAGTTTCATATGGCAATAGAATAGAGTTTGGTCCTGACTAAGTGAATGACTTGGCAACATCTAATGCACTGATACATGCCTCATAAAGATTGGGGCTGCTTGGAAAACAGGGTCTCTAAAAGTAGAGACAATTATATTCCTGGGTTAATATCTTGACCTCTCCTACTGTTTAACATGGCTGTTAAAAATGGCTAACGGCTCCTGCTTCAATCCATCCTCCATTCAAGTACTGAAGCGACTTTCTGAAAGTGCAGGTCCAACATCATTCCCCTACTCAATACACTCAGGAGGCTCCCTACTGCCTCGAGGATCAAACAGAAACTGCTTTGTTTGGCATTCAAAGCTTTTCATAACCTAGCCCCCTCCTACCTCTCCAGCATGTACTCTACAATCCCATCACTTTGGCCTTCTGGCTGTTCCATGAACAAGACACTCCATCTCTTGGCTCTGGGCATTTTCTCTGATTTCCCATGCCTGCAACTTTCTCCCTCTTCTACTTCACCCACTCACCTCCTTGACTTTCTTAAAGTACCAACTAAAATTCTTCCTTTACTGGAAGCCTTCCCCAACCCCTCTGAACTCCAGTACATTCTCTCTGTAATTACTTCCTATTTATCCTACATACAGATTTGTTTGCATGTTGTCCCCCTCATTAGACTCTAAACGACTTGAGGGCAGAGACTGTCTTTTGCTTTTTTTTGTATCACCACTGCTTAGCACAGTGCCTGGCATATAACAGTTGCTTAACAAAGGACTGACTGCTACAAACAAGTTGTTCAAATTGTCAAGGTATTTTTCAGAAAACAAAACAAAACAAAACAAAAACCAACACAGAACTCTGATCTTACCAGAACTTTTTCCTGTATTTGTATTGAAACTGCCGCATGTCTATCTGTGACTATCTGGCTAGGAAGCTAGCTGGTCAGAAAAAAAGCCTCCCTTTAACATAATGATAAAAATAACAGAGTAAAAGTGGCTACTGCATTAGAAATTTTTTCTCTCTCCTGTCACATTAAAAAAGAAGTCCTTGCTGTTCAAGGTTCCTTTTGAAAAAGATAGAATCTCAAAGAAATTCCCAAGAAAAGGCTTCCAGATTTCATGTGGAATTTTCAAAGTATGGGGATTTGATACTGTTGCATGCTCATTAACGATAATGACAAATAACATATAATATAATGACATACAGAAATAAACCTTAAACCTCACTTTTTTCTTTAAGAGCTGTCCAGATCTATGATTTCATTAGTGAAGGGAACTCAGTGGTGACCAGAGAAGCTTATCAATGAAGAAACTCAGAAACTTATATTCATTTTTGAGTTTTAGAACCTTGTCTCAGGCATGGACAGGTTAAGTGACCTGCCCACTAGCTGGCTACTCAGTTAGTTTGTGTCAGGGCAGGACTGGAACTCAGGTCTTCTTGATCACAAAGCCAACCTTCTATCTAGTAAGTTCATATCACTCACCTAAGCTGTATTTAGCATTTAAATGCATGCTGTAATTATATCTGAGTAGACAGTTATTAAGTATACACATAAGCCCATATACTAACAATAATAAGTTTCAACAAGATAGAATTATTCCAGAGTGAAAGGGCTCGCATCTGAAAATCGCTGTTGCTATTGGCTGTGAATGACCCAGGGATAATGATATTAACAGCAAACCCATTGACAGGATAAATCACTCTATTACCTAAAGAAGATGGCAAACCATCTAGATTCTGAGATCTAGTATTTCATGAACTACATATCAATGTCTTCAAGTCAGACTCATCTTTAAATCTGTATAGTTAAGTATGAGATTACTCTTTCAGGTCAATTATAATTACTACTGAGGTAATAACTTCAAAAAGATTGTTGCCTTTATAATTAAAAAAAAAAACATACCAGAAGCAGAATAACACCCTTGAAAAATGAAATACAATCACAGTTGTCTGAGTAGTAACATATTGGCACATGGTAATAATATGTGACCTAAAATGCATCAATTTCTCATTTAGCTTATTGTTGATCATGACTATAAAATAATATTTATGAAATACCTGCTTACTATGCTCAGAATTGCTATAGCCAGGAAACAAGAGGAAATAATTGACTATACTTCAGATTTTTATTTAATACTCTGAAAGCAGGGCTCTAATATACTCAAGTTGAGCTAGCTCTACTAATCTAAGTGCCAAAAAGTTAGGGTTCTCTTTATCTGAAGTAATGCACAGAAGGTCATACATCTTGGCTCAATACCCTGCTGACTTACTCAATGAAAATTTGGCAGGGCAACAGCAGCTTTTTAATTCTTTTCTGTGAAGGCTGGACCCAAAGCAGTGCTTGAGGAAGGGAATTTATGTAAACGGGTATACTCTCTTGCTAAGTATATCTCTGCCAGATTCATCCTGGCTATAGCACATGAGCCTAGACTACAGACCTCCTGAAGGCTAATTTTAAGCTTTAAGAGGATGCCTTAAAATCAATCAACATCTAGCAAATACAAACTGGAGTTAATTTCTTTTTGCCTACTTTAAAAATGCCTTCACTCATGGAAAAAACAACTCTGTAGGCCTAAACAAATATGTAAAGTCATATTCAGTTTCGTAAGTGCTTAGGTCTACTGGCTGTTGGGCTGGAGGCAGAAGAAAGGATGTAATGTGGTCAAGATATCCATAGAGCAGGTTATTCATTCCTATGTTCATACAGTCTAATGAAACTCAGTTACGTTATAATCATCACCACCATCTTTAACAAATATTTACTGGGTCCCTACTGTGTGTGTAAGAATCAGCATGGTACTGGACAAGGTGATGGCCTTCAAATTATTAAGAAAAATATTATTTCTGTCTGGGCAAGTTGCTTATTAACCTTTGGCAGGCCATTTAATCTTTTCTGTCTCAGTTTCCTCATCTGTAAAACGGGCTAGAGAATGAAATGGCAAACTACTCCAGTATCTTTGCCAGGAAAACCCCAAATGGGGTCACAAAGAGACAGACACAACTGAAAAGTCGGAACAAATAAGTTATAGAGCATATACCAATCTACACAGGTAGTGGGAGTTTCCTCACCGGAAGATTCCTATGAGAGGTCTGGTCATAAAACAAAACCAAGCATAAAACACCATGCAAAGCACTTGGGAATGCAAAAACCCAGCAATCCTTTTCCTCAGGGGTTTTATATTCTACTATCAATGTCAACATCTACAGATGGAGATACTGGCCAAATGATTTCTCTTCTAGTACATCTGGGATTCTTTTTAGAATGAACCATGACCCCGGTAAAAGAGTGATTTCCCCCCTCTTTTTTATCAGAAGGCTGCCACCAAGTTTACGACTTATAAATCTTGACTGGTTAGTGTGAAGAATCACCAAAACTATCCAGCTGGCTCACCAGTGCCCTGGAGATGATTTGGTTGTAATTGCTGTTTTTTTCCCTACTGTTTTAAAAATCATCTTCCACTGCTGCTGTTATCACTTTTATCCATGCCCTTCATTTACTTCCCTTGCCTCTGGTTCATATTTCTTTTTTTCATTTTCTCTGCTTCCTAAATTCTGCACAATCCTTTCTCTGTTGAGGCATCTGTTCCCGTTTCTTCTGACTTTCCACAGGAATAAACAGCACAGCCCCAGCCTGGTGCCAATCTTCTCTTTTAAAATTCATTTGATGAGTGTCTTTAGCTACTGGCAGTACCCCCTCTTTTCTTCTGTGCATCCGATTGACCCTTTCAAGCTTCTCTTCAGCTATATTTAATTACAATTTGTGATTTGTGATCACACTAGATTATCCATGCAGCTTTTCTAGTCTGTGTGAAATTATCACTTGATTTGTGCTTTTAAAAAAAAAAAAAGGAAAGCGATTTCTCTATAATGTGGATTCTGGAGGAGGTGTGGAATTATAGTTATAAAGGAAACATAGTCACTATGCTTACAGTTAATTACTTGATAAATCACACCAAGACTTGTTGAGTTTTTCTTCTTTCTATAAAGAGAGAGAGACAGAGAGAGAATGACAGCAGACAGAGACCAATAGAGAAAGGGACAGAGAGAGACAGACAGAAAAAGACAGACTTCACTGGCACCTCTCTGGCTACAATTATGAACAAGGAAACAGGCCACAAAAAAATCCATTATACTTTTGGAGGAGCTCTCTCATCATAACAACCTGTGTGTAAGATGGGTACTATGACCCTCTTGTGAAAAGGAGAAACACAAAGCATTATATATTTATAAAGGGTTCCCCTGTCTGTCTCTTCCTGGTATTGCAAAATGATATTGGGAGGAGTGTGGGAAATGCAAAATTACTATCAATCAAGCTTCCTAGGAATCACAAAAGAGATAGCAAAAGAGCACTCTATTAACCTCAAGAAGACAAGAGTCAGCAGAGCTTTATATATTAAAGCCAGACTGCCATAACTAATTAAAAAATAAATTCAAATTCTGTTGGTGCTACACCTGGTAATTATGTTAACTAGGTTTTACAGCTCCCTCTCTCCCAGTAAGACATGGTTTCCAAACTATTTTTATTCTTTACACAGGCATAAAGAGGACATAAAAATATGCAATCAAATCAATAAATATGTACTGAAAACCTAACCTGTGCAAGACACAGTAATGAATAACCATCACTAACAACCAACAACAAAAACCAAAGAAAGATAACATAAAAAGTGAAAGAGAAGATTTTTTAAATCCTGGAGAACCATTAAGGATTTAAGGATCATCAGAGTTGTGTCCTCCCTTGGAGGCATAGGATGGGACAAATAACTTCCTGAGATCCTTTCTAGTCCTTTGATAAAAACAAAACAAAACTAAACAAACGGAGTTTTTTGTCTTGCCAATATGTCTCTGGGGAAGATATTTCACCCTGCAAGTGTCATGTTGTTATTAGGGGTTCTCAATGAAAAGCTTGAACTACATGCTCTAAGGTCCCTTCTGGCACTTAGACTCATGTCTGTGTGTGTGATTTTTTTCCCCCTGTGGCCACTGAAGTTAACTCTCACCTTGTTCTCTGGTCCTTCTTTCTTTCCTCCCATATTTCTCTCTCCCCTTTTCCTCATCTCCCCCAAACCCTCATTTTTCTTCCTTCTCTTTCCCCTCTGCATGCTTCTCTTGGTATTTTTCTCATTCCCTTCCTTCTCTGGTCCTCACCAAACTCTAGTCTATAATCTTTTATTGGGGGGCACTTATTTCCTTGGATTTTCCTAGTAGTAGTAGTAGTAGTAGTAGTAGTAGTAGTACTAGTAGTAGTAGTAGTAGAAGTAGAAGTAGTAGTAGTAATAATAATGATAACAATATTTATATAGAGCACTCACTTTGTGCCAAGCACTGTGCTAAGGACTTCACAATTATTATCTGTTTTGATCCTCATAATATCCCAAGGACGTAGGTGCTATTATTATTATCTCCATTTTACAGATGAGGAAACTGAGGCAAACAGATGTTAAGTGATTTGCCCAGGGTCACACAGCTATTACAGTTCTGAGGCTGGATCTGAATTCAGTTCACCCTGATTCCAGGATCAGTACTCCTTTTGCCTTACTCTTCCTGACATTCTCTCTATTATACCTCCCTAACCACTCTTCCTTTAACCCTTGATTTTTCTTTTCCTTCTTTCTTTCTATTAGCAATACTTAATACAGAAATATTGCATAAAGGCAGGTGAAGTAGGAGAGAAAGAACCAAAATTTTAGAGGCAGAGAGGTCATCAAGAGAGCATCTTCGCCAAGGTATTTATCGCTAATCCTAATTTATGATCAGTAGCTAATTTTTATATAGCATTTTAAGGTTTGCAAACTGCTTTACAAATATTATCTTGTTTGATCCTCACAACTACCCTGAAGTTAAGTGACTTGCCCAGGGTCACATAGTTAGTGAAGTGTCTGAGGCCAGATTCGAACTCAGTCCTTCTAGACTCTAGGGCCAATGCTTGATCCATTGTCCCACCTACGCTACCTTTTAAGACACTGAGTTTCAGAAAATCACACATCTATGAAGCGGAAGAGGATATGGAGCTCTTGCTTCTTAATTCAGTGTTGTTTTTGCTATACAACCATGTTTTCATTCTGAGTTTTAAAGACTAATGAAATGCCAAATCACACCTTTTTCCTATCCTCACCAAACAAGATTATTTACTCTGATTTTTTTGTACAGACACTCAATTTTACTGATTATTCACTTCTCCCCAAATAAACAAAACGATGTTGTTAATCTTGTCATTCATATTTTCATGCAAAATGACAGACTGTAAAAGGATGAATGAAAAAGCATTTACTGAGAGCTTACTGGGAGTCAAATTCTGTGTTAAGCCCTGGTAATACAAAAATGAAATTAGCCCTTCCCTCAAGGAGCTTAACTAAGGAGAAATAGAATATTTGGGGTCTGAGGGGAATTGGGTTCAGATTCTGACTCACCCACTTACCACTTCTGTGTGACCTTAGGAAGGTCACAACCTCTCCATACTTCAGTTTTCTCATCAAAGTTAAGTGGTTGAGCTAAATGACCTTTAAGGTTCAATTTAGCTCTAAACCTATAATCCTGTGGCATAATCTGTGTTATGTAAACTTACTTTCATCCTTTCATAAATACCTTTTGAATGAATGAATCTAAGATCTTGTCAAAGTGACTAAAAAATCTGAAAAACTGATTAAAGCGTTGGTGATATTTCACAATTTTCTTGCTTTGTTTCTTCTGTATCGTGAGAATATGTGTGGATTTTCTTTTCCTATGAGTTAGAAAGATGTTCTCAGGTTTTTCCCAGCTTTATAAATTTTTTACGATGAGATACTAGAATTGGAAATGGTCTATTAGAAATTAATTCATTACTTTAAAAAAAAACACAAATGTTAATTGTTTTACCATATAATTTGGGGGAATATTATTAATAAAAAAGATCTATTAAATCACCTAATAAAAATAACATGTCATAGTAATACAGAGAAATGGAAGAGGCACTGGCAGTGTGGCCTAGTAGATAGAGATCTGGCCTTAGAATCAGGAAGCTTTGTGTTCAAATTCCACAACTTCCACTTATTGAGGTGACCCAGGGCAAATCATTTATTTTCTTAGAGCCCAAGGAAATTCTGTAAGACTGCAAATTGCAGGGCCACTTGCATTTTCTCACTGTTAGGTCCTTGTACCAAGAAAATTACAGGTTTAGTGAACAAAAAAAATAATACATAAAAATTAAATATTATAAAAATGGAAAGAAAAATAATGTCTTTTTACTTTTTAAAATTAATTTTGCAAATTAGTGATTGGATCAAATGTCCATCAACTTTAGATTTCACAATTGAAGATAATCTAAAGGACATCTAAATGTATACAAACACATATGCAATATATCACTCGCACGTACGTATATAATATATTCATGATATACACACATGCCCCGTCACAGTTTTATCATCATTATTGCTGTTGCAAAGAATAAATTCACACACATGTAATTTTAAGATTTATAAAGTGCTTTCTTCAATTCAGTTAATCAGATATTTATTAAGCACCTATTACATATAAGATACTGTGCTAGTTGTTAGATTGACAAAAACAAAACATGGAACAGTTCCTTAAGAAGCTCATATTCTAGTGAGGATACATATTATGTACAAAGTACAAAAATATGAAATATATACAAGTTGTTGTTCAGTCATTTTTCAATCACGTCCGACTCTTCGTGACTCCATTTGGTGTTTTCCTGGCAAAGATACTGGAGTGGTTTGCCATTTCCTTCTTCAGCTCATTTTAAAGATGAGGAACCGAGGCAAACAGGGTTAAATGACTTGCCCAAGGTCACACAGCTAGTAAGTGTCTGAGGGCACATTTGAACTTAGGTCCTCCTGACTCCATGCCTGGTACTCTATCCACTACAACACCTATCTGGCCCTAATAAACAGCTATTCCAAGAGGAAGAAAATACCAACTGCACAGTTTATTAGAAAAGTTTTCCTCAGACTTAAATGTTACATGTCAGGCTAAATTGAAGAGATAGAGTAAGCCAGACTAGCACATGCTTCCTCTAAAGAGAAGAGAACACAACTGGAAAAACTAGGTCTACTTAATTCAATCAATTAACATGTAAATTATTAATTGCCTATGAGTATGCCAGGCATTGCCATTATAAAAATAAAAGTGAAACTTTAGCTCCTGCCCTCAAGGAGGTTATATTAAATTAAGAGAGATAACATACAAATATACAAGTACGTATGCACATACACATGCAACCATAAAAAAAAGCATAAGCAAGAAACATTTCTTGCCTTTCTTTTCTTTCTAGTTTTACATATCTCTAAGTGCATGTTTCAAAGATGACACTGGTGTATAGGACTGGTTAAGAATTGATAAGTAAACAACTACATACAACAACAGTGTGTACTTATCCCCACAGAATGTCTATTTGAAAACAAACAAAACTCCAAGTTTTGGGGCCATACAACAGTCATAAAACCACAGCTTATAAACAGCTTATTCAATATGCATAAGCTCAATTTTTCTAATTTTTTTTAAATCAATGCAAATGTGAAATATGGCTTCTTTCTTACTTTTTCTTTTTGTTAGAGTGGCTTTATTTATTTCAAACCCTAAAATAAGGACAGTTCTCAAAACTTTCATGCCCATTAGTAATAATACCAGCAATTTAAGCTGTGAGATACACAGTACAACTAGAGTGGGCAAGTTTTCCCTATTATGTAGATAAAAGCAACCAAAGCTGAGGGAATTTAAATGAATTACTCTAAGTCACACATGACGAACGCTGTTTTTTAAACCTAGGTCTCTTTGAACCTAAGTCCAATATAGTTAACAATCTAGAACAATTGGCCAAATGTTTTAGTGGAAAAAGTGATTAACTTGAACTTCTTTGTTGGAAGGCCTCAGTTTCCTCATCTGTAAAATGAGGAAATTAGACTGGAAAAAACTCCAGATTTTCTCCCCGCTTCATAAATACTATAACTCACCTCTTAAAAAATTTTAATATACTGAAAACAGATGCTAAATATTCTCTTTTAAAATTTGCTAATAAACTAAAACATTGTAGTGATCTATTAAAATTATCTTTAAAAATCTATTTACTTTCCTTAGCTTTTTGGAAATTAATATTAGAATGTATTAATTGCATTAATTCTTACTAAACATGTAAAGTCAAGGATGGATGGACTAAATCCCTCAAATTTGCAAATTAAAGCATTCATTTAAAACATTCAGGTTTTCTTGTTCTAAAAAGGTTTCATTTTTATGGAGCTTCAGAAGTGAGGGCAGTTTCTTGGTAAAAACACAAACTTTAAAAAGAAAAACAGCTGACAACACTTTTAGGGCAGTTCAGAAAAGCAATGGCTTCCTTAAAACAGATGTGCTGGCACCACACTACCTGTCACACCCAATTACTACATAAATTTCTAAAACTTGATTGCAAGCAAATTTGTCTAATAATTATTGAGGGCTCTCCAGCAAATTTTAATTAAAATATTAAGGACTCAAAATTTCCTCAAATACATTTTCAAAAGTATAGCATGAGGACAATTGTTTCTCAAAGGAAAAGGCAACAGTGGTTTAAATCAATTTGGTAATCTATTGCTAAGACAATAATAATAAATTTTTTAAAGGCAGAAATAATTTTCCAGTGCAAGTAAGACCTTTAGCTGGAAGGAGAAAAATTATGTGCTTGTTACTTTACTTTTTTATTTTATTTTTAATTTATGTAATAAACATTTCCATAACATAGTACAATAAACTGCAAGTCTATTATGCACAACTTGCTCTTCCTTTCAAATATACAACAAAATTATCATGTACATTTTTCTTCCCTTCCCCCACTCTCCCAGAGATGCTTATTACTTTAAATAAATGCTTGTTGAATGAGCTGATTATGTCTGAATTTAAGACCAACATATCACACGACCTACCCACATACATGAATACCTACATAAGACAAAATCCCTCTTTTTAATAAGAAATCAGCCCCCAAATTCTATTTGATCTTCTATGTCAGAATCAGAATATATATATAGTGTTTAGATTAGAAGGCCTGAGACTCTCTTGATAAATACAAATTCAATACATGGCTTCTTTTTAAAATTAATTATAAATCAGAAAATAAAATCAATGTTATTTCTAAACACTAAATTCACATTTATGAGCCATACTCAACAACTGTCTTCAAAAGCACTGTACACAGATGATAAACAAATGTAAACAAATACAAAAAAAAAAAGAAAGAAAAAGGGGGGGTGGAAGGGGCGAGTTAACTCTTCCAAAACTCATAGGAAAAAGAATTCCTTGTTTACTCACAGAAGCGTGCTGCTGTTTGTACCTTATTGTTAAGGTACAATGTGGCAGCCAAGCTCCCTCACCATTCTCTGCATCCAGAGAATTTACTGTTCTCTGTCCAATCAAAATGAAAACAAAACTAAACCTCTTTCACTCTCTGTCCCCTATCAGATATATCACAAATGCCAACGGGCAAGAAGAGTTCCGGTCTTTCACCTATAACGTTTTGTACTATGTCAAGTGTGATTTTATATCTAGGGATTGAATGCTTTCAAGAAAGGAATATATCTCTAATTACTGGAAAATGCTGAAAGTCCAAAAGGAAGTAATACTTTATCTAGAGATCTATGTCTGTCTATCTATCATCTACCTATTTATTTATGTGTGTATAAATGTACACACATACACACACATATAAACCTGCAGTGAATGTATCTTTGACCTCAAAAATCTCATTATAAGACAACATATTTGTTATTTCCCTATGAAATACTATTTTCTTAGCACAGGGCCTCATATGAAGAGAATGGCCAAATGTTTATTGAATCTTTTAAAAACTTGGACTGAATTCTAATTTGATAATACGCATATTAATGGAGAAAATACTGTGACACAATATTAGAATTTTGGTGCTGGGAGGGAGTTCAGAATCTCTTTGTCCAATCTCTTAACTTTATAGGTGAGGAACCACATGTGTACAAGGTCACAGAGGTAATGTCATGGCCAGAATTAAAATTTGAAGGTTTTGCCTTTCTAGTCTAATAATTTTTCTACCATACCACACCAATTTGCTCAGTGATCAGTGGCAGAGAGAGGTTTGTCTTTGCCTATAAGCAAATTACAGAGTCTATTTACTTCCCATTATATATAAAATCTTGTTGAGAAAAACCAAAAGCACAGTTAGGGAAAAAAAGTAATTAGACCACCATTGCCAAAAGCCCTGACTTCTGGGAGAAGTAGAGGAGGGATCACTGACTAGATGATGATAATAATAACTGATATTTATATAGTACTTTAGATTTTGCAAAGTGCTTTACAGACTGACCCTCACTGGATCTCCAGAAAAACACTGTGAGGTAGGTACTGCAGGGCAGTTGTTATCCCCATTTTACAGATGGGAAAACTGAGGCTTGGAGAGATGAAGTGGATTTGTCCAGACTCACATGACTAGTGTCAGGAATGGGATTCAAATATAAGTATTCCTGATTCCAATTCCACTATCTGCTATAGTATAGAAGTCTCCCTACTAGTGCAATGAGGAAATCAGTGGAAAATGAGACAGCTTCCTCCCTCCTTCTCCTGGTGCTAAAAATTACTTTAAGAGATTAATAAATATAGAATGTATTTCTTATATTATTTATTAATATTATTACATTATAATATTTATAATACGTATAGAATCAATTCATAAATTTCTTCATCATCACCCCATCCTTTAACAATGCACATACTTTATTCAGGATGCTTTCTATTTGTGCTTTTTATTCTCCTCAAAGACAGCCCAAAATGTGTGGGAATGGGGGATCCATGCCCCTTGTCGTGATCTGGGTCCTATACCTAGGCACAGTCATGGAAAATGGATACCTTTTATTTTATCCTCTGCTTTAACCTAGTATCATTTATAACAGAACACTCTGCATACAGTTGACTTCACAGATGCTGCTTACTGACTGAAAGAGGAATAATTTACCTGACTCCTGGAGATAACGATATACCAAAAAATTCACTTCGTCGCTGGTTATGCTCATCTTAGCCCCACCTCAAAATGATGAGGTTTATAAGAAGTGTGATCCACCCTCTGTTAAAAAAAAGGAGAAAAAAAGAACAGCAATTGGTACACTACCTCTTCTGATTGTATTTACCTTAGGAATTATGGGAAAAAATGAGAAACATGAGTACGTACACACATTGAAATTATTAGTGTCTGACACGAAAGTGTCTACTTAGTTCAAAACTCCCATTCTGGGATGTTATTTGTATATGCCCAGATATGTTCTACACTGAGGTTAGGTATCACTAATAAGAAAAGTCTGTATTTCATAAGCATAGAACTCTGTAAGAAATAAATTCCACCCCCCCACACACAAATTTATAAGCATTGAAGATTGAAAACAAACTAATAAAAATTATGTTTTCACTGGGCTTTGTAGATTACTATACTCCAAAGTGACCATTAAAATAGTACTTTCAAATGTCTGTATGCAGATGTTGCTGTGTTAGGCATGAAACAGTTTTTTGGCTAGTATTTTTATTATACAAGATAAATGATAACATAGAGATATATTACTGCCCCCTCCCCCCTTTCTAGAGCACATGCTAAAACTGAGATAACATTTTCCTAAGGGCACACACAACGACAACATCTCAATTCTAAATGACACCACAGGCCATCCAGTCCAATTTGTTCACATGGGAAAAATTAATCTCTCCTAAGCATAACAGGCAAATGGTACTCCAGTCTCCGTTTGAAGTTCTCCAGTGAAAGGAAACCTGCTCAAGTAGTTTATTCTACTTTAAGGCGGCTCCAATTATTAGAAAATTTTTTTCCTCACATCGAATCTAAGTCAATCTCTCTCAGCAGCTTCTACCCATTAATCCTAGGTCTGCCCCCTGGGACGCAGGCGAACAAGTGTAATCCTTCTTCCACATGACAGAGCTTCAGATGCTTAAAGAAACCTATCCTTATTCCCCTAAGTCTTCTCTTCTCCAGAATAAATATTCTCAATTCCTTTAACATGAGCCTCACGTGGCAGGAGCGTTTCTGTTTATCCTCTTCTCGACACATTACAGCTTATCAATGCCTTTCTTAAACCGGAGAGCCCCAAACTGAACACGACACTCCAAATGTGCATAGCCTGGGTAAAGCAATCACCTTTCTAGTCTTAGATGATGCCTCTCTTAATGTACTTCAAGTTTACACTGACTTTTGGGCTGCCACATTATGGTGCTGAAATCCTACTGAGTGATTACAGCATGCTAAAACTTTAATCTTTTTCTGATGAATTCTTGTTTTAGCTATACCTCCTCCATCTTGTACTTATGAAGTAGACATTTTTGAACTCAAGTGCAGTAGAAAATTTTGAACTCAAGTGCAAAACTCAACATTTATCTTTACATAATTTCATCTGATTAAATTCAGTCCAATGTTCTAATGTATTGAGATCTTTGGGCACCTTGACCATATTATCCAACATGTCAGCTATTTAACCTCTACGATTAATTTATTGAAGGCGACAGTCCTCATTTGTAGTTATATTTATTTAAAACCAGTTGTATTAACACATATAAGAGGTCCTCCTCTGAAAGTGATAATAATAGGCAAATGCCATTTAAAGTGAATCCACTTAAAATAGGGACCAATGACCCCAAGAAAATAATGAACAGGGTCGTTTCTTTTGGAAAACAAAGTAAATTGCAAAACTAAGTTTGTGTTGTTTAACATTTTAAATTATGATTTCAACTGCAATAACTCTTAGAATGAACAAAGAATGTACCAACTATTGATCATGTAATTTTGTTTGTAAAATTAAATTGCATGATATAGTACACCTCAACATTTTTCACTGAACTCTTTTACAGCAGGAATATAAAGAAGGTCATTTTAATAAAAGTATTCTGGGGTTTCATCAGTTTTTCAAAGGATCTTTCTCAAGAAATGATTAATCTTTTCTTTCAAATGAAGATCTCTCTGTCTGTCTCTCTCTCTCTCTCTCTCTCTCTTTCTCTCTCCCCCTTATTTGTACCCTTCTTTCCCCACATTGGGAAAGCAAGAAAAACAAAACTCCCTATTACAAATATGTTTAGTCAAGCAAAACAAATTTCCACATTAGCTATATAAAAAAAGTTTCATTCTGTACTCTAAATCTTTCTTATCAGAAGACAAAAGTCTATTTCATCATAATTCCTACTGTGACCCAAATTCCTAAGTCTTGTATTATTATTGTACGAATTATTCTCCCAGAAAATTTGGAACTCAAAATGTTGTGGAAGTGAATACTGAAAACTAAACATGAATAAATTAATAAAATCTGAAAAAGAAAAAAAGATGAACTATTCTCCCAGTTCTGCTAACTTCAGTCTGCATCAATTCATACTGGCTTTCCCAGGTTTCTTATTATCTTTAGTGAAATTATTGATTGTTTTTATGATTAATTCTTTGACTCATCCATTTTTTTAGAACTAGCTTATTTAGTTAATAATTTTAATTGTTTCTTAAGTGGTCCTTTATCGAATGCAATTTTATTGCATTTGTGGTCCATAGGATGTTAAGTATTTACACATGAGGTTTTATGTCCTAAGATCTGGTTGGTTTTTGTGAAGGAGTCACATACAACTGAGAAATACGTATACTTCTTTCTATTGCAACTCAATATTTAGTCAGTTTTTGTTAAGGAGTCACATACAACTGAGAAATATGTATACTTCTTTCTATTCTCACTCAGTAATCCACGGGGTTCTATTACGGCTAATTTTAGTTCTCCCTGTAATCCATGTTTAGTGTATATATGTTTAATCTTTATATTAATTCATTGTCAGTGGTACCTTACAGCAAAAAATGTAGTTTCTTTGTTGTATCTCTTTTAATTGTCTTATTTTTGCTCCTGTTTTGTCTGAGATCATCAACACAACCTCTGTCCTTTTTTACTTTAGCTGAAGCATAACCAGGATATGCTGGTAAATGTTTAACAACCCAATACTCAAACAACAATGACAACAATACAGATATATACATGACACACTTTCAAATATAATATGCAAATATTTGCATTTCTCTGTCACTTTCTTAACCAACTGTCATTTTCTATACAACCAACAAAACAATAAATCAAACCCTGATTTGTTGCATTTACCTATTCTCAAGGTATAAATAAATGCTTACGCTGAAAATTTAACAATGAGCTCTCATGAGCTGGTAAAAAGCTGGCTCCGACACATTCTTGAATATAATAAATTTTGCTCCAACTTCTTTTTGTTTTTCTTTTAAGTATCATATTGTTAGGTTTTGTTTTCTAATCCACACTATCCTATTAAATTTTGTAGTTGAATTCATACTATTTACAATCACAGTTATGATTGTCTATTTCCCTCTATCCTGTTCTCTTATACTTTTCCTTTCTTCTTTTTATAAAGAAGAGAGGAGTGAGTTCAATACCAGTGTTCTAGGTTTGCTGTAATATGCTTACTCCTTCTCATCTTTCCTTTACCCAGAGTCTAATAATAGGATTCCCCCTCCCTTTATTCTTTTCTTTTAAATCTCTCTTCAAAATTTACCCAGTCTTCATTTTGTTTCAGATTAATCCAATGATGTTTCTTGAGCCTACAAATTTTACTGGAATTGCTCATTTGCATTTCCTTTAGAATCTACATCTCATTTTTTAATTAAAAAATTTAAACAGTAAAAATTAATGAAAACATACCATCAAATAAACTTATAAAACAAGGGACTGGATCTTACAGAAACCTTTTAGTCTTTAACAAAGACTGACCAAACAAATGGATCAGTATCAGAAGCGGGTGGAGGGAGCTTCTATTTTCCTTCCCTGACTGCTCTAAGTTCCATTACCTTTGGCCCTGTTTGGTTTTTTTCTTTCTGAGTCAGTCAACAAGCATTTATGAAGTGATAACTTTGTGCTAAGTGCTGGGAATACAAAGAAAGGTAGATACAGAAAGGCATAGTTCCTGCCCTTCTGAGAGTTCACATTCAAATACAGGAAAAAAAATGTATACAACTATGTATATACAAGATTTATACAGTGTGAATTGTAATCTCAGAAAAAGAAAGTGGAGTTGGGGGTGTTGGAAAAGGTCTTTTGCAGAAGGTGGTATTTGAGCTGAGTCATGAAGGAAGTGAGGAAGCAAAGATGAGGAAGGAAGACATTACAGCCAGGAAGGACAGCTAGTGAAAAGGCAGGGAGAAAAGACATCCAAAAAAAGGGAAAAGGATCTATTTGTACCGAAACATTCATAGCAGCTCTTTTTGTAGTGGCTAAAAATTGGAAATTGAGGGGATGTCCATCAATTGTGGAATGGCTAAACAAACTGGGTATATGATTGTGATGGAATATCATTATGCTATAAGAAATGACAAGCATGATGATTTCAGAAAAACCAGGAGAGACTGATACATAGTGAAGCAAACAGGAGGACATTGTACACAGTAACAGCAATATTGTTTGATGAAGAACTCTGAATGACTTAGCTATTCTCAGCAATACAATGATCCAAGAGAATCCCAAAGGACTTATGATAAAGCATACTATTTGCCTCCAGAGAAAGAACTGATACTGTCTGAATACAGACTCTGAAGCATGTTATTTTTCCCTTTATTCCTTCCTTCCTTCTAATGTTGTACAAAATAACTAATATGGAAATGTTTGACATGACTGCACATGTATAAACTACTTTGGATTGCCTACTCTCTCAGGGAGGAGGGAAGGAGGCAGGAATAGAATTTGGAACTCAAAACTTTTAAAAATGTTTAAAAAATTTTTTTAACATGTAACTGGGGGAAAATAAACAAATATACATATTTTAAAAAGGCAGGGAGTTGGGAGATAAAGAGACAGCAAGATGGCTGGTGTCACTGGATCATAGTGTACATGGAGTAAAGTGTAAGACTGTAAAAGTAAGAAGGGGCCAGGTTGTGAAGAGCTTTAAAAATCAAAAAGAGAATTTTATACCTGATGCGGGGGGAAATAGGGAGCCACTGAAGTTTACTGAGAAGGGGGAGGAGGAATTCCTTTCCTTTTAATATCAACAATAATAATAGCTGAAATTTATATAGTGCTTCAAGCTTTGCAAAGCACTTTATGTATCTTATCTCATTTGATCCTTGATTATTATCTTTATTTTAGAGAGGAAACCGAGTCAGAGATTAAGTGATTTGTCTAGGGTCACACACCTACTAAATGTTTTGGGATTAGATCTCAGGTCTTTCTTATTCCAAGTCTAGGGATCTATCTACTGAGTCACCTTTAGGGATTTTAGCCTGAGTCATGATTATAGGATTTAAAACTGGAAGGGATCTTGGAGATCATGGAAGAAAGAAGGAAGAAAGGGAGAAAGCGAAAGGAGAAAACAAGAGTAAGAAAGAAAAGGGAGTAAGGGAGGGAAGGAAGGAAGGAAGGAATGAGAAAGAGGAAGGAAGAGAAGAAGGGAGGGAGGAAGGAAGGAAAGAAAGACTGCTATGAGAAATGCACTTTGTAAACCTTCTCAAAATACTATATACATGCGAGTTATTATAATTATAACCTAGCAGGGAAGATTAAAGAGGCACACAAATAAATTATGTTAAGTGGGTTTTCATTTTCCATAACCAGAATAATCTCTCAGACTCGCAAAAATATTGTTCTTCACTCTTGTAGTAAGTATGTAACAAGAAGTGGGTGCATCAACAGACATACATCAACAGGTCTACTACACACATTTCCTTGCCCCTCTCCTTTTTTCTCCTCATGTCTTAATTTCTGAATCTGGGCAAAAGTTATCACTGAAGAAAAAGCTATATTATAAAACTTTGGATTTACTTATATGTAATACAGTCCCAAGACCTATAGGTATGTCAATTCATGTAACAGTCATATTCTTGAAAAGTAATTTATAAAAGGGATTTAGATGCAACAAGGATGCTCAATTATTTTTATTATTAATGGATTTATATAATTATTACTTTTCAAAATCCTATGTCTAGTCCTATCATAAAGGAAGCATTATGTCCTCATTTGGGTGTTAAGTCATCTCTCTATATAAAGTTCCTAAGTGTCAATGACTTTCTACTATTACATGGTACCTACCATTGTCTCACAGTGTAATAAATGTCTGTTGAATGAATGCAGAACTAAAGATTGTGTGTACACCGTAGGCACGAATAATAAAGTACATGCAAGTCCACTGCTCTTGGAAGAGGGCTCTTTAAGATGAGCCAATACCTGGACATCATTAGTATACTTTCCTTATGCATCTTAAAAAAAAAAAAAATCAAAGTGCTCTTATCCACAGCAGATTACTCTTGCTTTCCTTGGGCAGATTAGTTTTGTTTCCAGATTTAAGTAAGGATCCCGGGGCTAAGTTGTTTGTTCAGATATGGTATTAACTCTATAGTGCTTTCAATTTACAAATAACTTGGGCTACACCTACATGAGGTACTTAAAAGTCACTGTCAGTAATAAACATGGAGTTAATCCTATGAATAGGCTGCACCTGAAAGCAAATTGCAAATACTAATCTTTTTGGTCCAAAGGTTTTCCATAAAATATACCAGGGATATTCAAAACTGTTGGACTGGAACTTCGAAACATTATCATAATTGACTACGCACATAAACCAATATTTGACTCAGATTAAGTTCCAGAGCTACATACAACATCAAAACATGCTGTTCAACATTCAGTAAATCATCTAAGGGCTTTGTATGCTGAACTCCAAACCACCTGTTTGCTGCTTTCTTTGGATTAAAAAAAAAAAATGAATTCTTGATGAAATTTGGTTGTGAGTAGTTACTGCTTCTGAATTAAATTCATATGATTTTTATCTCACCAACATTCAACTCTAAGGTTGGAAAACAAAGTTTCTCCTTTCAAAAATTTTATCTGCCAGAATTAAATTCCACAGACAGTGCCATAGTAAAATTATATTTAACCATCTATTACAAAGAAGACAATTCCAGGATTCTGCTGGTTGCTTTAATCCATTTGAATGTGTTTTTGGCTGGCAACGTGGTCTCTCATTCACTGAAACCTCCTTTGGTAATTAGTAACTCCGGTTGCCTAGGGTAACACCTGCTCCTGCAAGCAAAGCTCATCAGCTAGAGTTCTTCCCACTTACCACATCACTCAGCAGGCCCTTCATAGCTCTAACAGATGTCTCTGGCGATCTACGGATGAGGTATTTCTTTTAAAGGGCCTGTTATACCTTTTATCATTTCTGCCACTGTCCTTCAGGCACCGTAGTTTGGTACCAATTTTGAGGCAAATAAATAATTTGACTGTCATAGTTAGATCAGTCATTCCCCTTTAACAACCTCCCCCACTCCCCATCCACTTTAGGTATCCTACATAAAAAGTCAATTTTTTGGAACAAAAGGAAAAAAAGGGTTGTGGTTGAGTCATTTCAGTCAGGCCTGACTCTTTGTGACTCCATTTGGGGTTTTCTTGGCAAAGATACTGGAGTGATTTGCCATTTCCTTCTCCAGCTCATTTTGCAGATGAAGAAACTGAGGCAAACAGGGTTAAGTGACTTGCCCAGGGTTATACAACTATAAGTATCTTAGGCCAGATTTGAACTCATGAAGATGAATAGTTCCAGATTCCAAGCCCAGCTCTCTATCCACTGTGCCACTTAGTTACAGTCTGTTAAAGGGAGACAGTGTGCTAAGCAAATAAATAAAATAGGCCTCTAGTGTCTGATGAACTCATTAATATAATAAACATTTTATCTGTTTTTGGACTGGAGTTGTGATTTCACTGGCATAGAATACTCCCAGAGAGGAAATTCCCTCTGCCAAATCAGTTCATACCTGTTTTGCAACTTGCAGTCTGAAAGAGTTGGCTGGGAATTGGTAGGTTAAGAGATGTGGCAGGGTCACACAGGTATTATGTGTCAAGAGGCAAGAATTAAATAAAGGTCTTCCTCACTGAAGTTAACTCACTACCCACTACTAAATAAATAGTTATTAAACACTCAATGGGAGGGGTCAGTGGATAGAGTGCTGGGCCTGGAGTCAGGAAGACCTGAGTTCAAATCTAGCTTCAGATACTTATTGGCTATGTGATGCTAGGTAACTCACTTAACTTGTCTGCCTCAGTTTCCTCATCTGTAAAATGGGGGATAACAATAAAGGCACCTACCTCCCAGGTTTGTTTTGAGGATCAAATGAAATCATAGTTGTAAAGCACTTAGCCCAATGTCCAGAACATGGTAAGTAATATATAAATGTTAGCTAAAATAATTAATAATAATAATTATTATTATTATATCTTTAAATCATTTAATTTATGGAATGTTTTGGAACCATTAATTTGAACTTCACTAATTTAGAATAATAATAATCATTATTATGGGGATAAATCCAAAGATAAATATGACAATGCTGTAGCCCTTGGGGAGGTTACAGTTTTATGTATTTTAATACATTATTTTTACAATATCTTAATAATTAAACTACTTTTTAAAGAAAAAAAGCTGGGTAAAATTAATCATAACTATGCTATAATCCTATACATTAAAGGCAAAGTCCCTTTACCCACAATAAAGCCCTGCCAACATCAACCCTCACAAATGTATATAATGTAGTTAATTTATCAGGAATTATTTTGACATGTGTCAGATGAGGTCTTTATAAATGTTGCTAACCTTAGAAAGAAAAAAACAAATGCAAGTATTAAAGACCTTCCTTTCCCTCAGTTTTCCCATTTTTCAGGAAACCAGGGGATATAGAGAGGAAAAAAGTTATGAGAATAGAGTTGGAAGTAATTATCAAAGGGTTCCTAGAGGAGCTGAGTTTTTTACCAGGCTTGAATGAAAAGTTAGGGACAGGTAAAAGGCCTGGTACCAAGACTTTTGGAGAAAAAGACATTCTGGAGAAGTAATGAAAGGAAAAAAAGAGAATCACAGAGGCTTTATAGTAAACTCTTTTCTTTAGCATTTAAAAGTATTTCGGATAGAGTGCTGGAACTAGAGTGAGAAGACAGAAGTTAAAATCTGCCTCCGATACCAACTAGCAATGTGACCCTGGGTAAGTCATTTAACTTCTGTCTGCCTCAGTTTCCTTATCTGTAAAATGGAAATAATAATAGTACCTACCTCTCAGAGATGTTGTAAGGATCTAATGAGATCATAACTGTAGTGTGCTTTGCAAACCTTAAGGTACTATATAAATGCTAGCTATCATTATTAGTATTATTACTCACATTTAAATGATTCTGCTACTTCCTAACAAGGTAGTTACAGCTTATTATGAGTAACTTGCAATCTGTCATTTAATTTATGGAATATAATGGAACCATTAATTTGAACTCCACTAATTTAGAATCCAGGATAATGTTGCCTAGCTGGAATAAGGTTTACCTTTGTTTCACCTGTGAAAAAAAGCTAAGACCAGATTTTTCAAAATATCAACTGTTTGTCTAAGAAAGTGTGTGAATGAATCAGTGCAATCTAACACTGCTACTTCTTAAAAAACAATTCTAAGCAAATGTCTTCTTGATGACCAATTTGTCACGCTGTGATATGAGAAACAACATTGTGTTTATTGATAAAAATATCCAATTTCAATAGCTGAAAAAACCTTATGTGATCAAGGCTATATTTGGAGTCAAGAAAATCTGAGTTCAAATTCTGTCACGGGATTGTCAAATCCTGTCACACTAGCTGTGGCCAAGTCATTTAAACTCTGAGCTTCGGTTTACTCATCTTGAAAAAGGGGACAATAACACCTGTTTGTGAGGATCGAAGAAGATAATTTATGTATAATGCCTTGTAAACCTTAAGGCATAACATAAATGTAAATTATTGTTGTTGTTAGGTCAAATTGGTAAGCATTTATTAAATACCTACTGTATGCCAGGCACTCTGATAACGATTAGGTATAGAAAGACAAAAACACCACAAGGAGCTCACAATCATAGGAGGGAAAACAACCATGCAAGCAATTATGTAGAAACAAGATACATACAAAATAAATTGTAAACTATCTCAAGGGGAAGCATTAGCATTGAAGGATACTGGGAAAGGCAAAAGGTGAGATCTGAGCTGTGACCCTAAAGAATCAAGGGAAGCCAGGAGATGGAGACAAGGAGGGAAGAATTCTAGGCATGAGGGGCAGCCGTTGAAAATGCACAGATTTGGGAGATGGATTGTATTTTTTGAGGAACAGCAAGGATCACTGGGTCACACGGTATTTAGGGGAGAAATGAGATATAAGAAGACTAGAAAGGTAGGAAAGGGCCAGGTTATGAAAGTCTTTGAAAGCAAAACAGGGTTTTATATTGAATAAGAAGGTGACACAGCTAGACACGTGCTTTGGCAAAGGCACAGTATACACAAAGAGGGAAGTGATAGTTTCACTGTTCTCTGACCTGGTTAGAGTATTTCTGCAGTATTGTGTTCAGTTATGGTTGACACATTTCAGGATAAATTTGGGGAGCATAGAGAAAAGGGCAGTTAGGATAGTGATGGGAATGAAGACCAATCCAATAAAAGAACCAGAGATATTTAGCCTGGAAAAGGGAAATTTAGTTTGGGGAAAGGGAAAACTTAGGAGAACATGACTGCCCTCTTAAATACTCTTCAAGTATTTAAAGTACCATAAAAGGGAAGCAATATTAGACTTATTTCTCCTTGGCCCCAGAGAGCAAAACCAGGCTCAAAGGGTGGAAGGAAGACAGAGAAGCAGATTCTGAGAAAGTTCGAGGAAAAAATTTCTCACAATGACAACTATCTGTAAGTTGAATGGGCTGCCTTGGGAGATTCCTTATGGTTGGAAGCTACTGAGCAGAGGCTGGTGTGTACCCTGTGGGGAATGGGAAGAGATTCCTCTTCAGACAGGATTTGCAATATATGAAAGCCCTTCCAATTCGGAGATACCGTGAACCTTCTGACCACAGCTGATTTTCCTGAGTCCATTAAAGATTAAAAAAAAAATCACTTTCTCATTAACCATTTCTTCCCCCTCTATATTCCAAGTGGAATCCATTAGTTTGGTTAATTTACTTCTTTTTCACTCTTCAACTAATTTCCTAGCATGTTTCCCAGCTCTGCCAGTTCAAAAGTGAAGGAAATCAGTCAAACCTGCCACTGAGTGGGAAAAGGGCTTTCATTATTAGTAGTTGGTTCATTTTCCTTCTTGACCTATGTTACTGAAGATGCCTTTAATTAAGGTTGATATGAGTTGCAATTTTTCATAAAAAGAATAACTTCCCTGATATCTCTTTCATCATTCAAAGTTGCAAACACAAAGGTACTTGAAGAGATGGTAAGTCAGGTTGACTGCAAGTCTAAAGTTTCTCTCTAGAAATAGGTATTGTCAAAGGAGCATTAAATAAGAAATAATGAGGAAAATTAATTAACCTTAAATAATAACAATAACAGCTACCATTTATATATCCGTTACCATACATTAGCCATTGTGTTAAATGCTTTATAATTATTTCATTTGATCCTCACAACTCTGGGAGGAAAGTGCAATTATTATTCCCATTTTACAGATGGAGGAACTGAGGGATACAGATGAAGTGACTGGCTGGGGGGGGGCCGCGATGTCAAACAGCTAATCAGTGTTTGAGGCTGGATTTGGAGTCAGGAAGATCTGAGTTCACCACTGAGACACCTACCTGTCCTATATATTATAATATTCATTGCTTCTTATAGTTATAGATAAAATACTACAGTTTAAAAATCTAACAGTAAAGTTCTACAGTATTTTTAAAAATCATCTATCTCTACATACACAAAAATATATATCTCACAAAGATCCATGGACTACGTCTCAAATTTTACTTTAGTTAGAACCAGTTTTTGAAGCACTAATGAGTTTCTATAATAAGGAAAGGGAGTCTCTTTAATTTGAACTTTTTTAGGAGTGTCTTCATTTTAAAAAGCAAAATTTATTAGCCAATTCATAACTCATTCCAAAAGACAAAGTGGTAAAAATCCAATATGAATTGCTATGCCTAGTAATCAAAGAAAGAGAAAGGATAATATATTCCTTATGATTGTTGCTTTAACTGGAGACTTAAAATATAATTAAGCAAGTGAAGTTCATTAAAGTTTTATGTATTTTTAGCAAAAATAATTTTCCAAAAGTAAACAGTGTTGGAAACTGTTGCTTAAAAAAGGAGTAATAAACAACATGAATGATGAAACACTTGTGCTCTTTAACAGATCTTACACATGAAACCTTAAAAATGGCACTTACCAGATTTCTGAAATATGAGTTTTACTTTGTTTTATATGGCACCTGAAAGTTGCAAAGCATTTTACAGATGTTGTTGCATCAGAACCTCACAACAATCTAGTGACATAGGTATTATAATCCCCATTTTGGTTTTGTTCAGTTGTGTCCAATTCTTTGTGACCCCATGGACAACAGCACACCAGACCCTTCTATCCTCCACAATCTCTCAAAGTCTGTCCACGTTCATGTTTGTTGTTTCCACGACAATATTTACCTCTTCCTCTGCCATCCCCTTTTCCTTCTGCCTTCAATCTTTCTCAATGTTAGGGTGTTTGCCAATGAGTCCATTTTCTCATTATGTGGCAAAAATATTTAAGTTTCAGGTTCAGTATTGACCTTCCAGTGAATAGCCTGAATTAATTTAAGTACTGAATGATTTGATTCTCTTGCTGTCTGAAGGACCCTCAAAAGTCTTCTCCAACACTACAATTCATAAATGTTGATTCTGTGGCACTCAGCTTTCCTTAGTCACCCTTCTACAAATTTTTAAATCTTGACACAATTGATACCGAGTTCCTTTTTCACCTTGAGCAAATCACTTAATGTCCTTATACTTCCATTTCCTCAATGAGTGGGTGGAACTAGATGGCATCTGATGTACCTTCCGGCTCTAGACTCACGATCCTAAGTATAAGCAATGTCATTTGAACTCAGGTCCCACTTGACTCCAAATCCAATATTCTTCCCATTACTCTGCTCTCCTGTTTGCTGACTACCTCTTCAGAAAAGATGTCAGCCATGTTTCACTTGACTTTGGACTCTCTCGCCTTTTCTTTTTTCTTTATCCCTCTTCTCCCCCTTCCAATTTTGGAACCACCAAGGAACATGACTGAATCAGCTCTGCCATTGTTACTGTCAATCAATTCTCCCAAAGTCCCCACTCACTATCCTCGACACTTTGAGTACTGCTCCTCAGCACCATTACCCTTAGTTAGATTTATTTACATTTATAATCTAACATTATAATGCTAGATTGTTAAGGGCTTTCTTGTATTTGTATTCTCATCACTTAACACAGACCTTGGTGCAGAGTAAGAGCTTAATAGATTTTTCAATTAATTCATTAATTCATTCATTCACCATCATCATTCCCACCTTGCCAGTACTCTCCTATAAGCTTCACTTCTGACATACCTCAAGAAGAATTTGATTTCTCGCTGACCTACTTGATAGTCCAAGTATCTGATAATTTCAAAAATTATACATTCAACTAAGTCAATTAAGTGATTTGCCAAAATCCACAAGGTAAGACCTCTCATTCAGGTTCACTGAATAATGATTATCAAGGTATTCCTTCTATAAGACCAAAGAGGAATCAAAATAGGAGAGGCTTATTCCAGGATAAAGTTTGAGTAAAAGAGCTAAGAGCCAAGAGATCTGGGTTCTATTCTGCATGACTATGAACTAATCACTAGGCATTCAACAAGTTACCTTACATGTTTACCTAGAAAAGAGAGAGATATCTACCCCTCTAGCTCCTACCACAAATCTTTCATCAATTTTACAGAATCTGCGAAGATCAAATAGACATAAGGAATACACAGGGAAAAGTGGAATGACTAAGAGATCGTTCCTAGGATGGTCACTTTTTTTTTTTGGAGGCAATCAGGGTTAAGTGACTTGCCCATGGTCACACAACCAGTAAGTGTCTGAGCCACACTTGAACTCAGATCCTCCTGACTCCAGGGAGCTCTATCCAAGGATGGTCACTTTTTAAAACATTTTGTTCCAGGTTTCAAAAAGTATCATTAAGTGAAGAACTAGAAAGTACAGTGGAAATAACACCTGCTTTGGAGCCAGAGGTTTTGTTGTTGTTCAGTTGTTTTCACTTGTGTCCAACTCTTTGTAACCTCATTTGGAGTCTTCTTGGCAAAGAGACTGGTGTTGTTTGCCATTTCCTTTTTTTTTTTTTTTTTTTTTTTTTTGGTGAGGGCAACTGGGGTTAAGTGACTTGCCCGGAGTCACACAGCTAGTAGGTGTTATGTGTCTGAGGCCACATTTGAACTCAGGGCCTCCTGACTCCAGGGCGGGTGCTCTATCCACTGCACCGCCTTGCTGCCCCTGCCATTTCCTTCTCCAAGTTATTTTACAGAAGAGGAAACCAAGGCAAACAGGGTTAGGTGACTTGTACAGGGTCACACAGCTAGGTAACTGTCGGAGGTCGGATTTACACCAAAGAAGATGAGCCTCACTCCAGGCCCAGTATTCTATCCACTGAACCACCTTGTTGCCCATCAGAGGACCTAGATTCAAATCTCTAGGTCTTAGTTTTCTCAAATGCAAATTGAAGGAGTTGGATTAGATAGCAAATCTCTACAGTCTTCTTGAGTTCTACATCTATGATCCAGCAAAAGGGCTGGTACTTTATTCCTCATTCCTGGTATTAAATCTGTTTACTTTAAGACTTAATATGGGACCGAGGCATTTTGGAGGATGTTTTCTTCAGAATTATGGCTGAAATCCAGAGTTGGAGGAAAAGGGTTCTTCAAATTACATCACAACTGAAGGGAGTTTGGGGGATTCTTCTAATAAATTAGCCAAAATTGGATATTTATATTACCTTTTAAAAAAAACTAGTCAAACTTTATTCATGCATTCTCTATAACGACAAAGATCTTCCTTTCTTCTATATGTAATGAAATACTGTGAGGTATAATATTTTCAAACTCCTGTAATCTATTGAAAAAATATTCTTTGTGTTAACCGCATGAAGATCCTACTTCTGTTAGAGTGTTAGAGTGTCTTTTTTTTTTTAAAGGACTTGTCCATTCAACAGACCTCAACAGTTCCAACAGTAAAACATGTTCTCTTTGTAAATTTGTTCAACTTAATTATTCTAATCTAGGTTATCTGAAAGGCTGTGAAACATTTTACTGATTTTTAGGGCATTATTTGAACAGAAAAAAAAAAATCAGCCCAATACAATTACCTCCCACTAGCATACATCACTGTCCAAACACAGTTAGGACTTATAGACTTAATTAGTACCATAGATCCTCACACAACCAATAAGCAGGAATTGAGGGCTTGGATTTTAGAAGACCAGAAGGTACGAGTTTTGTTAAAAACAAAACAGAACAAATAAAACACAATACTGCTCTTTCACCCCACGCCCCCCTTCTCCAACTGTCCATGCTAAGGAGTTTAAAAACATTACTTTGTGCTAGTTATAGTCCTACCTGCCTCCCTCTCCTCCCGGCCCAATTCATTACTTATTAGTTGGGGACCATAAACCAAATGCAGTTTATGGATCAATGGATGACATAGACATAGGACAAGAAAAACTTTTAAGTTCGGAGTCAGTACAAAAAGACAGTAGTAAGCTTCTCTAGCACGAGAAGTAACAAGTGTTTTTGGAATTTCCATTGTCCCAAGTGTTTGAAGAGGATTGATCTACAGTATTTTACTGACCACACAAAGGGCGCAAACTGCATTCACAAATGCTGTTGTTAAGAATCTAATTTTGATAAAATTGAAATAATGTTAAGGAAAATTTATAGCACATGAAACATAGATAATTTAAGTAAGAAGAGGGAAGCAATTTTCCTTTGCTAAAAAAAAAAGTCCTCAGAAATCAAATGGGGTTGGAATGGGTGAGTATATCTTAAAAAGTAAATAAAACTGCTTACTGATTTTTTAAAAAAACAAACTTATAATCCCTCTAGATAGCACTATAAATCCGACTCTGGCTGGAAAAATAATATACAACTTGGCATTTTCCTTCTAACTCTAAAATAATGCTTTGATACTTTTAAGTGAATACTGGGGGCAAAAAAAGAGAAATCTTTTGAAATGAAGTGCATGCACAAAGGAGAAAGTGTTAAAAACATTATGGTCCTCTACTGCCATGACTTGTGGGATTATCTGAAATGAGCAAATCAGAATTTGTATTTTGTTAGGTATAGAAAAACAATTAATTTGGAGGGAAAACATTACCTACTTGTCTATTTTCTTGCCTTTTATTGACCATTAATCATTTCGGCCTATTTACCATTATGTTATCTAGGCCTTTTAATCTATTATAAGAGTAAGAGTGAAAATCTGTCCTAGCACTTTTTCACTTAAGCCACTAATAACTAAAGCTGAGGGAGCTGGATTTGAAAGCAGAGGAATTGGGTTCAAATCTTGACTCTTCCAATTAATACATGTATAACTGGTGACACCAGCTCCCTCTGGGCCTCAAGTTTCATCTATAAAATGAATGGATTGTACTTGATCCTTTATGTCTCTTTACTCTAAATCTATAGTTTTATGATCCTCCAAAATGCCTAGATTTGGAGTCAGGAAGATCTGAGTTTAAATCCAGACTCAGATACTTACTAGCTGTGGGACCCTGGACATGTCACTTAATCTATGCCTGCCTCAATTTCTTCATATGTAAAATGGGGATAATAACAGTACTTACTTCCACAGTTGCTGTGAAGATCAAAAAAGATAATATTTATAAAGCACTTTATAAACCTTAAAGCACTATATAAATGTTAGCTATTATTGTAATTATTGTTTTCTTTGGTCCACTGAAGAATAACAAAAAAAAAAAAAAAAGAAATTTCAGAGGATTGGGTTTTGGATAAATGATGATGAACACTATTTTAACCACGGTAAATTGGAGGTTTCCAGGACGCCCAGCATGAAACGTCCAAAAAATCATTAGTTGGTGATATGGGACAGGAGCTCAGCAGAGAGATGGGTTAGATATAAAGGCATCTGCACAGAGGTGATAATTAAACTCATGGGAGTCAATGAGATCACAGATAGACAAAGTAGAGAGAGAAGAGAGCTCAGAACAAAGCCCACAACTGGGTTATGATATGGATGACAATCCCGCTAAGAAGACTGAAGAGTGGTCAAACAACCAGGAGACATTACTGTCACAAAAACTCAGAAGAGAGGTTGTTTACATATGGTCAGCACTGTCAAATAAGGGATTAAGACAGATGAAGTTTGAGGGAAAAAAACCATTAGATTTGGCAATTAAGTGATTGTTGGGAAGGTAAGCAGGGACGTTCTCAGTCAAGTGGTGAAGTCTGAAGATGGATAGTGGAAGGGTAATGAGTGAGAGGAGAGGGAATAGGAACAACAAGGCTAGGTAGGCTTTTCCTAGGAGTTTGGCTGAGAAAGGCAATTGATGCTTAGGATGATAGCTCCAGATTAGAACATAAGTCACATATGGCTCAAACAACAGTTCTGAGAGTACAATGAAACAGGGAAATTAAGAGATGAGTCTCTTTACTCTGTGCTCCTCATCCCACACAGGCTCTAAGGGAAAAGAGAAAGGTTGAAGAAAAAGATGCTACTGGATTATGCAAAATGGAGAAGAGCTATCAATTATGGGGAAAAGGGGTTGCTCTAAGGACCGTCTTTAAGATGGTAAGGGAACTAGAGCTCAAATCCAAACTGAGATATTTACTAGCTGCAGGACCTTGGACACGAAAAAAAAAAGTCTGCCTCAGTTTCTTCATATGTAAAATGGGGATAATAATAGTACCTGCCTCTCAGAGTTGTTGTGAAGATCAAATAAAATAATATTTGGGAGGGATCTGATCCCCCTGCCTCAAGTGTCTCCTACTAGGTGCTTGCCACATAGTATGTACTTAATACATGTTTAATGACTGACTGTGTATGCTAACTTCATACCTCGTGGATTCCTTTTTCTTATTTAATTTTATTTTATGGTTTATATTTGCCTGACTTCAGACGAGTAAAATGTTTTATTGACCCTATCTCATGTTGAGTGATTAAACTGCTCAAGCTGAGGTGCTTCTCCTGTATCTAAGAAGAATCAAGTAGAAGTTGGTGGCAATCTTTCATTTGGGAAACCCCTGATAAATGGAGGATAAGTTAACCAGTCAACCTCAGTGAAAGATTATATCACAAAGTGAGTAAGTTAACGAAACCAGACCTATAGCCTGTGACATGTTTTGTTTTGTTTTTTTGGTAAAGGTATAAGTCTATTTTCATTTTTATTATCATTGGTGAAGAAATGGTCGGTAGGCCTACTTAAGTACCCATTCTCTCCAATATCCAGTAAAAAGAAAAAACAGAAAAATCTCTTTCCCTTCCTAGCTGTTGTAGACTTACTTTCCCCTTCTTTCCCTGCCTCCAATTTCATTTGCCCTCCTGGCAGGTAGAAGAAAGAGAGGGAGAAGAATAGGGAAGTTTTCTGGACTGGAAGCAAGAAAACATTGGTTTGCAATCCCACTTCTATACTTATTAGCTTGATGACCTTTGTTGTTGTTACTAATTAATAAAAGTAACAAAATTTCCTGTTGTTCAATCATTTTTCAGTTAAATTTGACTCTTTATAACCCCATTTGCGGTTTTCTTGTCAAAGACACTGGACATTTTACAGATGAGGAAATTGAGGCAAACAGTTAAGTGAGTGCCCAGGGTCATACAGCTACTAAGTATCTGAGGCCACATTTGAACTTGGGTCTTCCTGACTTCAGGCCCTATGCTCCATCCACTGTGCCACTTAGCTGCCCCCAGTGTATTTCTTTTTTAAATAGAAAGTTACAATCTGGCTAAAGACAGTTCCATAACTCCCTTCCCCTTGTATTTCTTCTGTTCCTTCCCTCTCCTCCCAAGTTTTCCACTAGTTCCACTCCCCCAAATCTCAGGGCTCCTCTCAATCGCCCATGTCCCCATACCCCTAGCCCCTGGTAACTTCTCCAGCTGCACTCTAGCTCCTCACCGCCTTTTCCCTGACTCCTCCCCAGAGGCTGTTTTGCAATGAACAGTGCTGTTGTCTGGTATTCTGTTTCATGAGGTTTTTCAAACATGAGACTTGGAGACTGTAAAGCTTAATAATAAATGATCTTCCCTGATCTTCATTTGGCTGTTGGCAGCAAGTGTAGCAAATAGCTAATAAGAAAGGTTTGCAGTAAGTACTTTGTAGTAAGTCCCCAGCTGGTAACCCTAAAAGCCCTATGTAACCGTAAGTTACTATTTATACAGCTTTCTGAGAGAGTCTGTCTCTAATTTTTCAGATACCAGCTACATGTTGGGAAATCTTGTTTTAAAACCAACTGTTAAAAGGAATATGCTACTTAAAAACAGACTCCAAGAAGAGGCAGATCTATTTAAATTTTTTCCTTTGGTTGTTTCATCATTCAATATTTTAAAGACATTTTTCATATAATCACAATGATTAAAAGGTTATAAATTGGTTGGCTTCATTTAGTTACTTGGTCTCTATGAAATATTTATGTAAAGTACTCTGAAATCCTTGCACTATAATCTCTATTATAATAATAAAAATGGTAGCCAGAATTTAGATAGTACTTTAAGGTTTCCAAAGTACTATATATATGTATATATATACACACACACACACATGTATATATGTATATATGTATATGTATATATGTGTGTGTGTTACATATATATGTGTGTGTGTATAATATATATGCATATATATATAATATACATACACACAAATCTCATGTGCTACTCCCAACAACCCCGGGAGGTAGATGCTGTTATTATCCCCATTCTACATTAGATTGTAAGCTCTTTGAGGGCAGGGACTCTTTTTTTTGCCTCTTTTTTTTTTTAATCCCCAGTGCTTAGCAAAGTATTTGGAACATAGGTGCTTCATAAATTTTTACTGAATTGAGGAAACTGAGGCAGTCAGGTTAAGTGACTCGTAGCTAGTTAAGTGTCCATGGTGAAATTTGAACTCAGGTTTTCCTGACTCCAGGTCCAACACTCTATTCATTACACCAGCTAGCTAATTTACTTCTAGATATATTTCAAAAAGCACAAATTAAGGTACTATTGATTTTGAAACGTGTTGTGAGGTGAAATCAATGAAGAGCCCATTGGTTTAGGCAAAAGTTGCCGTGCTCTAGTTTGGACAACAAATGACTAACGATTATTATTAATTACAAACCTAAATTAAAGTCTTATTACCTTGAACACATACTGGTTTTATGACTCTGGGCAATTCCCTCATCATCTCAATTCTCGTGTAACTCTGACTTAAAGTTCCATAGAAGGTGCTGACCTGCAGTGCTAGAGGGGGTTCCCTCAGTTATACTAATGAGGCCATATCCCCTGTGAATGATTAGATTTTAAGGATCTCTAAAACAGAAAAAGGCTCACAAAAATGTTTACCAGCCTTTACCATTGTGACTGAATTCAGAGGATCAGAAGCTGGTTGGGAAGGAAATAAGCATTTTAATAGCACCTATTAGGTGCTGGGCACTTATAAATATGATTTGATCCTCACCACAACCTTGGGAAGTGAGTGTTGTTATCCCTATTTTACAGTTAGGGAAAGTGAGGCAAACAAGGTTAAGTGACTTTTCTAGGGTCTCACGAGTTAGTGTCAGAGGCCAGATTTGAACATCGGTCTTTCTGATTCCTGACACAGCATTCCATCCACGTACGTAGCAGCCTCATAAGGAAGATGGTATAAGACCTTTTGTCTTAAAGAGGAGGAAACTGAGGCTTAGAGAGGAAAAAAAAATAGCCTGTCCAAAGTCACACGAGTATTAAGTGGTATACCTGGGATCTGAATCCAGTTTTAAAATTAGAAATCTAATGATCCTTCCATTTTACCACAATGCCTGCTCAAAGAGATGACAGGTTGTTATACTGATGGGAATCTATTCAGTAGCATAAAGGGAAATTTTATCCCTACCAAAAACCCCATTAATAAAATCTCTAATTTTCTATTAGTGGATAGAATGCTGGGCCTAGAGTCAGGAAGACCTGAGTTCAAATCTGGCCTCAGACACTTACTAATTGTGCCCCCAGGCAAGTTACTTAACCCGGCTGCCTCCGTTTCCATAATTGTAAAATGAATATAATAGCATCTATTTCCCAGGGTTATTATAAGGATCAAATGAGAAAATAACTGTAAGGTGCTTAGCATACTGGCTGGCATATAGTAGGTGCTATAGCTAATTATTATTGTTTTTACCTTTATTATAATTATTATTCCTTCTTAAACTTCTTAAACTCAAAATATGGTTTCTTTTTGTTGTGAGCTAATTCCTTTCTGTCATGCATTACTTCTTTTCCTTCCTGGGTCCTACTGGACCAGTGTTAACATGTCTGCTTTCCAGCACTTAGCACAGTGCCTGGTACACAGTAAGTGGTTATTAAATAAATATTGATTGACTGTTTATCCACATAATGCTGAATCTACGATTGTGAAAAATGATCTCTAAGATCTCTAACAGAATAAGAACGATGGAAGTTTTCTTTGTTGGAGTGCTGAAGCGTAGTATGAATCTAAGATATTGCATACAGCTGTCGACAAAATAGACTGGCTCTGGCATCGGAGTACCCAGGCTCCAGTCCAGATAGATAACCTAATTATGTGTGTGATCTTAGGCAAGTCATTTAACTTCCATGACCCTCAGTTTTCCCATCTGTAAAGTGAGGTAAGGGTTGGATTAGCTGCCCTCCCTTCTACCTCTAAATATATGGCATGATCTATGTTGTAACTTCTGTTGATTTGTCCCATTTTGATTCTTTAGCATAACTAAAACAAAAGCCCAGCATACAGAAATTAAAAGGTCCCTCCACCACATACTAAATAAACACAACCAGAAGTAAGCTAGCATTTATATCAGCGGCATTGTTATACTCGTATACACATGTGTGTTTTAAGATTCATAATTAAAGTAAATCACTCTGCAACTTAACTTTTCCGTAGTTCACAGAATCTGGAAGTATTTAAAATACATAATGAAATACTAACTGTAGAAGCTACAACTACTCTATGGTTCCAGCTTCCCTGTAAGTCATAAGGCGGATAGGACTCCCACGTTCTTTTTTCTAAATCCTGTGGCTCCAGTAACATCTGCCAGGCCCACAGTGAATAACCACAACTCGGTGCTGTGTCTTGACCACATCCCCTACCTCAGCCCCAGGTGGCTGCTAACTGAAAAGTTGTTTGGGAAATTCAAAGAGGCAGGAATAAGGCAACGATGTCCCCTCTTCTCTAATTTTTCCTATTGACACAAATGGTGAGGATGGATCAATGCCCACCCCTACAAGTACTTGATGTATGCACATGGCTCCCAAGCATCCCCTAGGTAGGTAGGTTAGGTAGAGAGAAGAGTGCATGAATAATTCCCTTCCAAACCTGCTGGACTAGTTTAAAGCATACACCTCTGCACCTTCTTAGAATGGACTTTGAAGAAAAGAGGAGAATGGGCTTGTGTCATTCTCTGAATAAATCCACTTGATTTCACTGAAACTTTTCCCTCATTTTTTGGATGTTTAACAGCTTCCCCACTGGAGAACTAGCTCTGTAAGGGCTCATTCTGTAGAGAAGGAAATCTATCTCTCTTGGCTGGTAAGAAAATGATAACTGTTTTCCCCCTGACACATACCAAACCAATAAACTAAAATACAACTCCAAACCAGTCAAGAATGCGTATTTGAGGAAGCATAAAGTAAGAATAATGAAACAATGTTAATGAAAAAGAATGGGTACTTTTTGTCCCAGTAAATGGATTAAAACGTTCAAAGAGATGTAAATCATAATGTAGATTTGATTTTTATCCTTCAAGACTTAAGTAATTTTTCATCTAAGACTATCGGCTTTTTAGCCCCCAAATGATAATATGGATGAAATCTCTTTGCAACGAACTCCATAGGGTCTTCAAATTATATGATTATTATGGAACTTATCCAACATGGATATACTGCTAGGTACTACATTTCCAGTATGCAGTTTTTCAGCAGTGCAGTAGATCACAATAAAGGCAATAAACCTAAGCATCTTTTTCTCTTCCTTATAGTTTCAACACTCAGAAAAAGAATTTTTTTGGAGTGGTGAAATAATAGCAGAGAAGTTTAAGTGAGTCTTCTTCAGAGGTGTCCGGGTTACTGAAGTTGGGGATAAGTTAAGAAAATTGAAGGGCAATTGACAGGACAAAATAATTATGAAGACATCAGTTTTCATCACCATGTACAATACAAAAAACTTGTCATTAATTACAGAAAGTGACGACTGATGGGTAAGAGAAGCACTTATATACAATAATGTACTGTGAAGAATTTGTCATAACTACATCAACAAAGTATTCTTTCTATGGATCATAGAAATACCTTCTTTTATTCAGAACCTCTGAATTCTCTGTCATGGGATTTACTAGCACCTACATATTTTTTTTTCTATCTTCATGTATAGATTTTAACTCTTGGCACAAGATAATTTACTCAAATGTGAATGTAGATGCAGATAATAATATCAGCTACTGACATCTGAGATTGTAGAAGGAAATTCTGTGTCACCACTCTGTTGTGGTTTGCTTTGAAATGAGAGTCTAATTTTAGGTTGTGTAATTTTAATGGGCACCATCATTAGATTTCACCTACAATTTGTGGCATTTAATTTGGCCTGAAAAAGTATTTAAGTTACAGGTTGTTCCCCTGTGAAACTGGATTATATTGTATACTATATTAACATACTCCCCAATCATTAGTAAATGGAAGCTTAGTTTCAAGGGTCTGAGAGTAAGAATTTAAGTGCCAATTCTGTTAATAATCTCAAATGAACACTTAACTTGGATAATTTGCATGAGATATGCAATCATATACTATAGTTCTCTTAATGACCATTAAAAAATTGTAAAACACTGTATAGTCTTTAGGTATTCTGCATCTTCTACTTTTTACAAAAAAAAAAAATCTTCTATGTTTCAAGTACAACCAGATCTCAATAATCATAGAATGAATTGATAGAAGAAATCAAGAAAGCCCTATTATCTGAAAACATATTTAAACCAATCATTTTAACTTATTCCTCTCACTGCCATTTTGATTAGGATTGCTAAAAAGTAGCAAAATTGACTGCCTGCCATACTGACAAAAACTGAAGTATTAAAAAAAATTTTGTCTGTTTCAAGGAAAATGGTTCTAGGAAGTAAGATGAGATAATTAGCCAATTTATGTAATTTATATATCTCAGCCAAGAACCCACATACTAACACACTCTCCTGATACGGACAACAAATTTTGTTGAATGAAAAATTCTGTACATGTTTCTTCCTATTTAGTAATCAATCTGTCTTTAAAAGATGTTATCCTTCTGGAAGATATTTATATATTGTTATACATAATTTTATTTACCTGTGAAAATATTAAATATTCTTAATAAATTATGACATATTTTTCAAAATAAGTTGGTGATTTCTTTTGGATTTTATAAATGCTGTGTTAATTTTAGTAAAGAATGCCAGCTGCTGGTTAATTCATTGGTGGGACCTAGGCTAGAATTCTGATCCTAAATGCCATCCTAAAAGTAAGGTAGTTATTTCTTGGGCAAGAGCAAAAAGATTGCTATCAGTTTAATGAAATGTTAGTTGGTAGGGATAGAGTGGAGGAGGAGCTGTAAAATGATAGGGCATCGGCCAGTTCAGAGTGGTTATCTTAGCTCTTGCAGGTAGCAGGATGTTGGGGTTATATATATGTCCATATCAGAAGGTATTGGGTGTCCCAGGATTGGGTGTCTGAAGCATTTGGAGAAGATGGGTTGGGAAGAGCAAAGGGGGAAAAGGTCAAGTGTAAGCAGTAAGTGTGGGAGAAATCTCATATCCTTAGATGGAAAGGGGCAGTGGGACAAGGGCATTCAAGCCATATGGACCTATGCAAAGTAATTTAGACCTACTACTTTAACGCAGAAGTCTCAAGAGTTTTTTTGGGGGGGAAGAGTTGTGTGCTTTTGGGGAGACAACTTGTACTAGATAACCAAGTCCCCTCATTGCAGACAAACATTGAAATGTAATAAATTGTTCCATGAATTACTATAATGAATATTATGCTAATTATAGGGCAAACTATGTTACTGTGCTCACCACACCCTTAGAAATTAATTTGTCTATGACTTTGAATATGGAATCTAAAGGAACTGGCCTAGGGAAAGGTATCAACTATTTCTTAGGGGAAAATTAGACATCAGAGTATAGCATGGAATTTACCCACTATCTTTTTCACTGGTTTGGAAATAGCTTAAGAAAAAGTAAAACTATTGAGTAAACAAAGTAAAAATATTTATAAAAATGATATTTATAGAAATATATATCAATACTATATAATATAATAGAAATAATTTATATAAAGTAATATAAATTCTATAAATACAATATTAAAATGTAATATAGATAACATATATTAATATAATATAAATAATATATAAATATAAATGTTGAGTAAAAATTTTAAGAGTGATGAATGTTGGTTGGCATTTTGAGCATTTTAGAGGAAAAATACCTAGGTCTACAGAAATTCGGGTTGGAAAATTAAAAGTCAAAAGGCAGTAACAATTACATATGAATTTATATTAATTTAATAAAGTATTCCTGAAGTACCAAATCATGCTCCAATTTTGCAAATAAGTCAGAAAATTTTTACTAATTATCAGTTCGTGGGATTTTGTTCTTAAATCTGTGATGGGCAGTGTGTATTGGTACATACAAGACAGACATTGGGGTCGATGAGGCAGGTTCAAGTCTTTGACACACACTGGCTTTGAGAATAAGTGTCCTATCACAGTGGACAGAGCACTGGCCCTGCAGTCAGGAGGACCTGAGTTCAAATCTGGCCTGAGACCAAACACTTGACACTTACTAGCTGTGTGACCCTGGGCAAGTCACTTAACCCCAATTGCCTAAAAAAAAACCCAAAAAACAAAACAAAAAAAAGAGAGTAAGTGTCCTAAGCAACTGCCTAAGACTCTAAAGTTCACAGAATAGTTGCCTATCTGCATTGGTAAAGAGTTTCCTCACCAGGAACTCGTTACACCAGTGAAATTACAAGTACAGTTTAAAAAAAAATTAATACCTTTTACCTAATTAAAAATTTTAAAAATACACAGATTTCCAGTATAGAATTATGTTTGTTAGTAAGAAAAAATGCCCACAACACATAATTGTATTTTTTTGTTAAATTTAAATGTTGTTTGTTTTAAGTAATGGTGATTGTTATTTTAAAATGGTATAATGAAAATATTTCCTAAATACCTCTCATAACTGTAATGGCCAAGCTCAGTTCAAGACACAAGATGATAAAGGTACTCTGGAGTCACAGGGCTTAGGTTCAAAGCCCACCTCTGATTCTTACTACATGTGTGGTACTGGGCAAATCACTTAACCTCCCTGGGTCTCAATGGTCCCTTTTAGATCTAGATCACTCAGTCAAGAGGTGGAGAATTATGAGGCAAAATGTTGTACAACACAGTTTTGGTATCCTTTGATTTTGCTTAGCTTTTTTTAAAAAAAATTTACAAGAGAGGGGAAGGGGGAATGTATACTGAAAGCAACCGGTATAAAAAAGAAAAAACTATCAATTAGCCCCCTTCCCCCATCTGTCTTTATATATAAGAAATGGATAATTTTCACTTCCTTCTACTGTCAAAAGAACCTGCTTCAATGAATTTTGGAAGATCAAATGACAAAATTAACATTAGTTTCTGATTTAATCACAACAGTAATGTGAAGGAACTTCCAAAGTGAATCACAGTTTTAAACTCAAGAATTCCTACCTTTTGAAAATCTAAGTGACTTTCTTCCCTGACTTTGTGAAGAATATGTATTAAGAGCACAGTAAATAAGAAGAATGTACATACTGCAAACAAAATAAACTATTTTAATTTAGCAAATCTACCCAATATTTCTCAGGATTGGCCCATAATCATAAATTCTGGTAAAAACAAGATGAAAGGAACAAAAAAAAGAGCCCATGTAATATTAAATTCTACCCCAGCTTTCGGCCTCATTTCTTTTCAGCTTTTCCAGACTTCATCTAGGCTCTACATACCTTGACAAATTTATTTTTGTGTTTACAACTAGAATGGGACCTGTTACTTCTTTCAATACACTGGAAAGATTTAATTTTTCACTGGGGAATAATACTTAGATACCTCACTAAATTCTGCCAAATGTAATCAAAAACTTTTACAGAAATGTTTTAAGTTTGAATCTGTTTATAAATCATTATTGACCCAGTAAAAACATACAGCAATTCAGAATGCAGATGATTAACCAAAATTAAAGTCACGCATGCAATATTCATTGATCTGGAACTCTTAACATTAATGACAGTTCACAACATTAATGTGATGTATATAAACTGGGGGCAGATAGGTGGCGCTGTGGATACAGCACAGAGCCTGAACTCATCTTCCTGAGTTCAAATCTGCCCTCAGACACTTAGTAACTGTGTGACCCTGGGAGAGCCATTTAACCCTGCTTGCCTCAGTTTCCTCATCAGTAAATTTAACTGGAGAAGCAAATGGAAAAGTACTCCAGTATCTTTGCCAAGAAAACTCCAAATGGGGTCAGGGAGAGTCACACATGACTGAAAAACAAGTGAACAACAGCAACAAATCCATAGTGGAGTAAGATCATCTTACTAATAGGGTCACCAAAAATATCACTAACTTTTCGGCATCAAAAAACAAAACAAACCATTTCAAAAACAAGTCTACTAAGAACCAATATATAGTAATCATAATAATAACTAGTATTTATGTAACTGCTGTTTGCAAAAACATTCTACAATATTATCTCATTTTATTCTCACAACAACCTTAAGAGGTATTATTCTTAGGAGGAAACTGAGGCAGAGGTTAAGTGCCTTGCCCAAGATCAAATAGCCAGTATTTCCGAGGCTGGATTTGAACTCAGGTCTTCTTAACACCAAGTCTAGCACTCTACACAACAAAATGGCATACACATAGTTTTGGTTTCATTTGATTGTTTAACTTTTTTTTGGCTTAAACTGAGAGGCTTAGCTACCACCTCTCAATTTATAATTGAGAAGTGACTATATAACTCATAATCACTTAATCCCTACCAGATTCAGGAAGGGGTACAATCTACAACCCTCATGTGAGAAAATTATTTGGGGATCTTAAGAGTTAAGACAACAGTTCTGTTATAACAAATTATCTTTCAAATTAATGTCAGATAAAAAAGGGTCAACATGGTAGAGGTTGTGTGGATTACCTTTATGGTGACTTCATGTGTGGACCGTTCTATAAATGAGTCTTCAAGGATCCAACAACATGAACAGCACAGTGTCTGCTTGCAGGAGAGGTTCCTAGTGATACGTGAAACATCGGAAGAACAAAACATCAAAAATAATTTCTAAGTTAATATGCCACTCTCCTCCTGCCCACCCCTCCCCCACTACACCCCCCCATTTTGTCTTTACTCTTCATATTAGCTATATTCTTTACTTTTGAATTTGATCCTATATTTGATTGGTTCATTCCTCCTGTTTGTTTGTTTTTTTAATTTCAACCCAATCCGGTTTTTAAGAATGGATTGTTTGGTTACAATTGTTTTTCTGAGGACAGAAGACATTAACTTTTTTAAGTAATGGAAGAAAAAAAATGCAGAGTCTACATATGGGAGAAGAGATTCCTCATAACTGGATGAGGATTTTATATTTCTAATGTCAACAGTTGTCAATGTTTATAAAGAGAGTCTGAAAAAGGTACAGTTTGACACTTTTGCCCCATTTTTTTTTTTACTCCTATCACTGGAGAATGAAAAGCAGTGAAATAAGAATGAAGCCCATTTGGTATCTTCTTTGTTCCATAGGTGGGAAATGAATAGGTGGGAATAATAGGTGACCCTATTAGTATCCAAGTGTTTATTAAGCAACAGACACTTTGTGAAGCACTTTACAAATATGATCTCATTTGATCTTTAAGCCTAGTAGTCATGGCATCCTTTGAAATATCAGGTGCAATTATTTCTACCTAAGTACAGAATGTGTTATACTCGATATTTAAAAAATAAGCTAAGGTTAAACATTAGCTGGTTGGAGTTCACTATTAAACCAAATTGCCTGGGACAACCCACTTTAAAGTGTAACTGCATGTTTCATATTGTTTAGAATTAAACTGTTCAGACCTCGGAGAAAAAGACATCTCTTGTCAGTCATGTTACAGAGTATTTGTCATACTGAAGGCCAATATTGGACAAGCATTTTAATACATGCATACACAAATATGTATATATAAAAATATAAATATACATATGTATGTGTGTGGGGGGTGTGTGTGGGGGGGCGGTGTACACTTAACACCCAAATGTTTGATTTTTAATCACCTGCCCTTCTGGCCTCCAATGGGTGATAGGATAAAGTCAATGGACTCCAAGAAAATCTACTATGGCCTCTTCATTTTAGAGAAGATGAAAGAAGGGCCAAGATATTTACTAATACGCCTACCCTTTATTTCTATGCAGTCTTACTGTTGCTCACTATAAACTTAATTTAATAAGGTTTTCAGATCTTTAAATCTTTCAAAGGCATGATTATCCAGGTTCACATCTATAAAGAAAGATAACGGCTGTTAATCACATGTAATCATATTTTACTTCTATGTTTAGAAAATACTATATTGGTTTTTATCATTTATTTGCTGTCTCCTTTAAAGTATCAATCAGCACTTTGTAACTTCACTTTACAGTTTCCCCAATAAAATTCCCATTGGCTATCTCAATGGGTTTATAGTCACTCCTCTCATCTGCAGATTTACAGGAATTTACATAGCCTACTCTTTCCTTAAGTATCCCCAAAGTATCAATCCCAGAACAGACACCTTTCCTAAATCTTGAGTCCTGCCTCACTGCAATTACTAATACAACTGCATTTACAGGCTTGATTATACAACAGAAGCTATATAGTGACATTTGTTTCTTAATTGTGACTTTATTTTTTGGGGGGGGGAAAGACATATGTTTTAATTTTTTTTTAAAGAGGAAGAGAATGAAATCTACAACTAGAATTTGGGTATTTATTGGTCTTTATACCATTTACTAGCAAATGCTTTCCAAGTAGAAGATACAGTAGTAATACAGAAGCCACTGAAGAAAGATGAAAGACGGCCTTTGCATAAACTTTATATATTTGAAACTAAATTTATTGGGATGACATTTCTGGATGCAGTTGTCTGGTACTAGTTCTTAAGGTAAAGTACAAGAATACAGCTAATGACTGGGGGTCCCTGCGGACTTCCAACCAATCCATTTTCTGCTAGGCTTTGGAGTCTAGGATTCAGGATTGGGGTACTCCAAGTACCAACCGTCACAGATTTGTGAAGATAACAGTAACCCTGTGGTGGTGTCTCCTGGCTCCTCCTTATGCATAGAAGACTAAGATCCCCACATGACATCTGAAATTTTTAATAGTTTCCCCCACTTCTTGATCTTGCTTTGGATTTCCCAGTATCTTAATTGGTGAGTAGACAAAAAGTTTATCTATTGTTTCTCATTCCTTTTCTATGGTTTAGGATCTTGCATATTAAGAGAATTCTTTTTTAAAAGAGGATATTTTTAGGGGGAAAAAGGCAGATAAAGGATAGAGGAGTCCGGCTCAATCCATATGACTAGTTTGGAGTCAGAGATACATACTTGTTTTCTTATTCCTGGAGCCAATGGGCCAATTCCTTTTCACAAACTGGCTATAACTCTGGATCACCGAGAGCTTGGACAAGAGGCTACATTTTTGAAAATAAATTAATTAATTATTTTTAGGCAATTGGGGTTAAGTGACTTGCCCAGGGTCACACAGCTACCAAGTGTCAATTGTTTGGTCTGAAGCCAGATTTCAGATCCTTCCGACTTCAGGGCCGGTGCTCTATCTGCTGTGCCACCCAGCTGCCCCAATTGTGACTTTATTTAGGGCCTTAAGAAACCTTTCCTGCAATATACATGGTAAGTAGTTATCCAGCATTTTGTTTGAGGACCTCAAATGAGAAAAAATTCTTCACTTCCTGAGGCAGTCAGCTGTGTTTTTGGATAACTCTACCTTTTGTTGATCCCAAGTTTTAATGTTCTAATAGATCTGTGAACTTAGATAGTTCAATACTCATCCAACAATGTGGTTTACAACCGGTCCTGACCTGCCCATCCTATGCGACCCCTGTAAATACCTCATAGACAGTCAGCTAAGCAGAGGTCATATCTTGTATTCTCTTGACACTGTCTAGACACACCACTGAAGCCACATGTACAGCCCAAGAGTTATCCTCCACTCTATTTATTGACTGATCATTTTTTCTCTTGATCATATATTTCTATATATAAATGGCATGATCATTCATACCTTTATACTTTTTTTTAGGCAATTGGGGTTAAGTGACTTGCCCAGGGTCACACAGCTAGTGAGTGTTATGTGTCTGAGATCAGATTTGAACTCAGGTCCTCCTGACTTCAGAGCTGGTACTCTATTCACTGTGCCATCTAGTTTCCCCGTACCTTTATACTTTTCCACTGGTTATATTTACATTAAGAATGTCAAAAGTTATTGTTATCTAGTTCCTCCAGTCACATGACCTTTCATTCATAAGTGCATGAAGATTTTAAACTTCCAGTGTCAATAGTTGTTAATGTCGATAGATAATCAAAAAAATTAAGACTTGATATTTCTGTCCCATTTTCTTTTTTTTTACTCCTACCACTACAGAATGAAAGGAGATGAAATAAGAATGAGGCCTATTTGGTATTCTCTTCATTTCATGGGTTGCTGAGACCAAAGTATCAATTACCAAGTGGCCAACCCACACTGGTGTTGAGCCTCTCTTAGGGAGGTTGGCTGTCAGACAGGAGACACGGTCTGTTGCTGAGACCACACTTCCTAGCAAGGTAGAGAACCTGTCAGAGCTTGCTCTCCAAATCATCAGAATAAAGATTTTCTATGAACCCTTAATCTGCCTCTTAGTTCTGTCCTCTCCAACCAAGCAAAATGTGTCTAATCCCATTCCCATAGGCCATCCTTTCAAATATTTTGCCATTTTGCCCCTCCTAAATCTTTTGTCCATCATAAACATCCCCAATTCCATCCATGAATCCTCATATAACATGAACTTGAAGGCTTTAACTACGTATTATAGTCAAACTCCTTTGGATACTTTCCAGTTTATAAATGTCCTTCTTAAGACATGGCATCCTGAAGTAAACATATTACTTTAAAGCACAGTCCTCCCATCAAGGAAGAGTACAACAGGGCTATCACCTCCCTTGTCCAGAACACTGTGTCCCTACTTAATGCTGCCTATGGTCACTGTGGCTTTTGGGCTCCTATGTCATACTACTGACTCATATCGAACGTGCAGTCCATTCACCCTGGGCCTTTAAAATTATTTTTTATTTTTAAAATATTTCCTTTTTATTATGAATTTAATAAACACCAGAAAACAAACATCTCAGTATACGAAGCAAAACAAAAAAGAGGATTATGCATAAAATGATGTGCTTTCATCATGGACAATTTATTTTTGTCTACTATATAAATCTTGTTGGTTTTTTTTTTTAAGTCAAATTTGAAATGGTGTATTGTGGTGGGTGAAAGATGAAATGACTGAGGAAACAAAAGTTTGAGCTTCCAGGCATATCAATTTATTAAGTGATGCATGCCAACTACCTAACAAGTTGGGACCAGGCCTTCCTCAACTTTGGCACCGAATATAAGGGGAGACAGACTTTTATGCATCAAAAACAATAAATCAGCTAAGACCAAGTAATTAAAAAAATAATTAACCAGCATTCAAAATTAGGTAATCTGATTTCTAATTAGAAGAAAGATTAGGGACTTTCCAAATTGGGAGGGGAAGAGCATATAAGTACATTTCCCTGAAATCAGAAGAAGAGGTGCCCCACTCCCCACGGGTACCTGTAAACAATCAAAGGAACATGGAAACAATAACTGGTTGACTAGTATGGATCCAGTTTTCAGATAAGACATACAGATTGCTTGAGAGATACATAACTGTGAAAGAATTCCTTGCATCAATCTTCAGATCTGACAAGATTTACAGTCAACATAACCTAGGTCTTTAGTTAAGGTTCTCTAAGCAGCAGACAGAGGCGGTCCAGCTTCCCAGCCAGGCAGGTCTAGGTTCAAACAATGCAAAAATGTTTTCTGACAATTCTCATAATTGAATAATGTTTCGTCATCAGACTGAAATTGGACTAGACCCATAACTGAATACAAAGGGAACTGAGCTAGCTCCAGAATTGAGTCACAAGATGGAAGTGAGTGTGATTCGCTCAATTCCCACTACCATTACCACATCTCCTCAATATCCCCTTTTGAATTTCCTTCTGCTCTCCTTCTTTTACTTATTTAATGATTCATTGATGCTCTTTCCCTTCTTCCTTTATTTCAGTCTTGCTTTCATTACCCCTAAAAAAATCCAAAAACAGTGGAGAAGGGGTATCTTTTCCCCGAGTCAACTACAGAGAGGTATTCAATTCCTACCCCTGCCCCAGATCTGGTCAAACTCTAATTCTATTATTTATTTGCTCTTCTCTAGCCCAGGAAGGAAGTTCATGGCCAGAGGGAAGAGTGGCTGTGCCCTCCATGGAGGTCTTAGAAAATATTCCCAGCCCCAGGGCTTAGCCTGGCCCCACTGGTCCCAGTGTCCACCTGTCAATATGGTATGAGCACAACTAATGGCTTTGCTTATGAGCCAGGGAACTTCAGAGGGCAAGGACTCTGTATGTTTGAGATGGTGTTTGGGACAATGTGGGCAGGTACTCAATAAATATTAGTTTATGAAAAATGAAGTAAACTTTCTTTTTTTTTAAACAAATAAGTATATTCAAGGAAAATAAATCCACATATTGGCTATATATGATAATGTATGCCTCATTTTGCACCTCTAGTCTATCATTTTGTTTCCAAGTTAACCATGACTACTTTTGGGGTTCAGCCCTATAACCGATTCTGAATGGACAAATTACTATCATCTACCCTATTTCTCATCATGTTGGTTGCAAGAATAGCACAGGATTACCAAATGCTTTGCCAAAATTTAGGTGAGTGACTCATATTTGTTGCTTAGCTCTACGTGTACAGTAGTTCTTTCCCTTTCTCTCTATCATGTTCTTCTGCCCTCAATTTCTTGACAGATCGAGATTTTCTGCTTCATCGTCAAGGTCCTTTTTTTCTTCTTTGTTTTAAACATTCATACACACACACACACACAAATGTCATTTTCCCTGATAATTTGGAGATTAAAAGAGATGTTCCTCAATTTTCTTTACCTTAACACGAAGGAGAGAGACAAGCTTGCACCTTGAACACAGATGACAGTCACTTGTCTTTGGTAGAAAGACAAAAATTACCCAGTCTGTGCAGGTCTAAGAAATACCACCAGCTCTCCCTAACTGCCGGAAGTGATATCTTCAGTACTTTATCTTTCCTGCCAGCAGCTCCCCCTAGAGAACTATTATTACAAACTACACACGGGTATCTTCAATTTTAGAGTTTTTATTAGTGCACAGGAGAGAAGTACTTACGACAAGTCAGAGTGGTTAATGAGATCTGATGAGATAAGGGTAATTTCTATCGAGAAAGGTGGGGGACTGTGGAAGAGAGTTGAGAGAAGGCTTCAAGGAGGAAGCGGTACCTGAGAAGGGCACTGAAGGATTCTAAGAGATGAAAACATGAAGGGAGCAGGCTCCAGGCACAATAACATGAATCCCTAAATGCACAGAGGCAGGATCTGGCAAGATAAGGTTGGGAAATTACTTAATTTCTTTTTCTTTCTTTTTTTTTTTTTTTGAAATTACTTAATTTCCAGATCACGTAATAAGATGTAGTATGAAATAAGGCTGGAAATGTGCGTGAGATCCAAACTGTGGCCAGCCATGAATACCAGGCCAAATGGTCTCTATTTTACTTGTTAGACAATGGGGAATAACCTATGTTTTTAAAGCAGGGGATTGACAAGACGAGATGTACATAATGCAAACATTATTTTAGCACAGTTGTTAAGACTGGGATGAGAAGTGGAGAATATGGAAGCGGGAGATCATCAGTAGAGAGATTATTATCATAATCCAGGTGAGGAGTGATGCGGGCCTGATCTAAGGTGATAGCAGTGGGAATGTAATACTCACTACTACTAATGAAAATAATAGCTGGCATTTACATAATTCTTTAAGGTTTGCAAAAGCTTTATGATATATTATCTCATTTGATTATTTATTAATATTATATTATCTCATTTGATCTTCACAACAATACAGTGAGGAAGGAGCTATTATTATCCCCATTTTACAGATGAGGAATCCCAGATTCCAAATTCAAATACGTGTCTTGTTGTTGTTCAGTCTTTCAGCTGTATCCTACCCTTCACTACCCCATTTGGAGCTTTCTCAGCAAAGATACTGCAGTGGTTTGCTTCTCCAGATCACTTTTACAGATGAAGAAGCTGAAGCAAACAGAGTTAAGCGGCTTGCCTAGGGTCACAAAACTAATAAGTGTCTGAGGCTAGATTTGAACTCAGATCTTTCTGACTCCAGGCTTGGGTGCTCTATCCACTGAGCTATCTAGCTCTTCTTGAGAGAGGTATTAAAGTCCTCTGTGGTATAAGTGTCCCCATTCTCCTAAGGTATTTCCAAAAACCTTTTGGAATTTCAAAATACAATGGTGATAACAACGGCTCTTATGGCTACAGGAAAGATATAGGAGGTTTTTCTGACTTCTCTCTAAAGATCATCAGGACTAGTGTTGAGATACAGAACTGTTTCCCAATTTGATGGGGATACCAGCTAACTGGGCCAAATCACTTCAGCCCTGTGCTAATGTGCTAAAGCAAGGGAATGAACCAAATGACCAATGAAGTCCCTTCAAACTCTTAAATAAATTATCTAGCGGTCAATTAAATCCAAACAAACCTGGGTCCAATGTACCCACCTGGAAATTCAGCTGAAGTATTGCTGGATAAGAAAAAAACGAACTGAACTAGAGACTTTGCAAGGATCAATAATTTTCAGATACCTTGTTACTAAACAGATAAAGGAATGTAGTGATTTATTTAAATACTGTAAGGCTATATTGCTGACGCTATAATCTTATTGTACAGTCATATATGTGTCAGAATTGCATAGGATTGTTTCCAGTTTTATCAACTTGTTTGTAAAATATCACTGTTCGCAACTAGCCTTGAATGAAACCCATTCATCATTTTACTTTTCTGTTTTATTACATTTCCCTGAAGATTCAGAGGCTAAACTAAACTAAACATGTTAATAGACAAGGGATTTCAATGCCCTCCTTAACCAGTTCCAGAAATAGATTCTATTCTTTGGCACATGCCTTCAGCATCACAGAGTCTACTTTGCACATATAAAGGTTGTTGTTGTTTTGTTGTTTTCATAGCATAGAAAAAAAGAAAGAGCGGGGTCAGAGACTTTTGTTATGACAGAGAGAGAGAGAGAGAGAGAGAGCCTCCAATACCAACGCTCTTCATTTTTATGACACATGTAGGCTTTAATAATATTTCCCTTTATCTGATTTACAGACATGGGATTAAAAGAAAGATTTACTTACGTCACAGGGTCTTGTATTGCTTTTGATTATTGGTATCATGAGAATAGCAGTGCTCAGAACAATATCAGCACCTAGGAAATTCCATGTTCCAAAGATATTAGGGCTGATTTCTTTAATCAGGAGCCTTAATAGACAAGTCCTCTTAAGACAGAGGCATCACTGTTTAAGATGTAAATCTAGTCTTTTTATTTTGGATACACAGAGTAGGGAAAACCTCAATGACAATTCATGTTCATGTCTAAGGGATGGAAAAGGGAATTTCTTAGAGAGAGTATCTTGGTTGGTATGGGTTGTACTCATTGGCTTGGAGGATGGGGAAGAGTGTGAGATCAACTTGATGAAGGCAGGAAACCAGTGACAATTTAAAAAAAAAAAATCTGTTGGATTTTTTCTAGTAGTTTTCTAATTCAGACAGCAGGTTAACTCATTCAATAACAGACAGGTTAAACAGGTGGTCAGTGGAAAGAGGTGATGAGGCGGTGAGACTGAGAATGTCCTTAAAGTCCTACCATTAATAAAGGGTTGCCAAGAAGTGACCAAAACAAATGCATTATAGATGGTCTCAGAATTTCATTCTGAAATGAAACATGAACATTTTAAGAGAAAGACATTATTCTGTCAGCAAGTAACCAACTAAAATATTTTCTGATTTTAGCTCAGATAAGGCCAATTGGAAATGCAGTAGAAACTAATTAAAGGAGCCAGTGACAGGCTGCCCACAACAAACAAAAAAATTAAAGATAAGTAGCCTTTTTTTTTTTACAAGTCAAATGTGTGTGTGTGTGTGTGTGTGTGTGCGTGTATTGACATTGCCAATGCAGAATTTAATTTGCTTGACTATTTATATTTGTTGCACAGTCTTTCTTTTTAATTTTTCCCCCTTTTTTTAATGAGGGGAGTGGGGCAAGAAGAGAAAAGATTTTTATTAAAAATTAAATTGAATTAAAATGTTTAAAAAATTGCAAGTCAAATAAATTATAGGCTATAGAACTCTGAGACAACATAGTATGGTGAAAGAATGTTAGCTTTAGGGTGAAAGTTGGAAAACCAGCATTTCTACTTACATCGTGCATGACCTTGGGTAAGTCATTTAACCTCTTCAGGGTTAAGTCTCCTGATATGAGGAAGCTGGACAACATTATTTCTAAGATCTTTTCCGATTATAACTATATGATTTAATGATCATTCTGGCTTTGTCACAGTTACTAAGGAGCCTGGATGGATACTCAGGACACAGTTACAGGCTTCAGAAAAATTATATTTATAGTCCATAAAGTCAGAAAATAGAGAGAGGTATTTCTGTAGAAAAAAGCTGCATTAGAGAACCCCAGTTTCTACTTCCATGAAATCTGTTTTACTTTAGTATCACTAAGGAAGTTTTAAAATCTCTTCTCAGTGGCATGAATAATAGGCCTATTCCATGAGTGTTATTCCCAAAATCTGTTGGAATATCAAAATTTAAGGATGACAGCATCCCTCAGAGGTTGCAGGAATCACAGAGGAAGCTTCTCTGGCTTCTCTCCCCCAAAGGACCATGGATTAATGGGACTAGGGTTAAAATAGACTTACCTAAGTCTCTTATATGGGATTCCTTCCCCATTCGATGGGGATGCCTTCTAAAAATCCCTGGAAATAGCAGAATCCAAAAACAGTGCACTGTACCTGGAGAGAAAAAGCCTCAATTAGAAACAACCTACAAGAGAGGTTAGGGTCTTTTATGTAGGCAAAAGCATGATTGACAGACGAACCTATCTCTACATAGTTAACATATCTTTTATATTAGGTAAGGGAGAGAGAATGTTGCATGGGTTAGCAACACCATGAACATCAGAGAGTGTGACTTGCATAACTGTGAACTAGAAAGTTTCTCTGCATAATGGGAGTGGGGAGAGGGAGGAAGATAAATGCCTATCTATCTTAGACTTTAAACTTGGGTTTTTGTTTTTTTTTAATAAGAACTTAAATATCAACCATGAACATTTCAATACACAAAGAATGAAAAAAATGTGAGAGGGGATTGTAAATAAAACTGTAAATATCTGGGAAGGGAAGTCATGCAAAACAAAACCCAGACACTGGCTTCCTGAAAACTCAGTTTCATTCTATATCACTAGACCAAGACATTTCGTTGTTCCTGGGCGCCATGATTTAGGGCTTCTGGAGTTTTAACTGGTCATTGTATTAATTATAGTTCTTAAGTCTGTCAAAGTTTTTTTTTTCTTTACAATGTGGTAATCACTGGATAAGTCGTTCTCCTGGTTCTGCTCACTTTACTTTGCATCAGTTCATATAAATCCTCCCAGGTTTCTCTGAATCTGCCCCTTCTAGCATTTCTTAAGTTACAATAATATTCCGTTACATTCTAAAACCCTAGTTTATTTGGTAATTCCCTAATAGATGGGTACCCACATTGTTCCTAGTTCTTTTCTATAACAAAAAGTGATGCTAAAACTATTTTTGTACAAACTCCTACACTGCTTAGCCTGACAGGGTAGAGAGGAAGGAGCAGATATGAGAGATGTTATGGAGAAAGAAGACACAAGACACAGAAACTTAGGTGGGGTGAGAGTAAAGAGTCAAAAGAGTAAGAAGTCAAAGATGAAGGTTTTGAGTTACTAGAAGGATGATACCAGGTACTCACAGAAAAAGGCAAGGTTAGAAGGGGGGTGGGTTTGTAGAGAAAGGCAATGAATTCCCTTTCTGACTTGTAAGTTTGAGATGCCTACAGGACAGTCATTTTGAAAGGTCCAAATGGTAGTTGGTAACAAATGAATCTATGAGAAGAGATGGTAACTGAATCTATAAGAGCTGATAAGGTCAAGAGAGAAAACAGATTTGAAGACCTAGGGCAGAACCTTTGGATATACCCACAATGAAGGGATGGGATATGGATAATGACCAGCAATGTAAAATGAGGAGAAATGGTGAGACAGGAGGAGAATCAGGAGAAAGAAGTATCATGTAAATCCATGAAAGGACTCTTCAGGGGCCCCTTCTCCATTAAGGCTTATCTTCCACTGCCTTCTCTCAGTGCCCTTGTTTGCTAGTCAAATTAGACTTCTTTTTAAACACAGGCTGTGCTTTCCTACCTCTAAATAATCTCCAATGCCAAAAAGAGGAGAAATTTAAAGATGGAATATTTAGAACTAGGAACATAATTGATCTGTTACCTTTTCCCAAACTGATCTTGGATTTCCTTTGAATGAAAAAGAAGTTAGCACTGCTGCCTGAATAACGAATAGAAGGCCAGCTTTACAGACAGGAAGATTTCGCCTTTGACACCCACTTGCTGTGTGGTGATGGACAAGTATAACCTTTGCCATGAATCTTTCAGTAATCCACATTCCTTGCCCTTCTCTCCAAAATTTCCTTTGTCTGAATTCCAGTGACACTTTGTACCTCTCTTATCAAACTTTCTATTTTGCTATTTTGGTAATACCTATCTCTTTCTTTCTTTCTAAATATATAGATCTATATATACTATCTCCTGTCAATACCCCAGGAGTAGGGACCAACGTTCCTTCTGGCTCTAAATCCCACCTCACTCATTTCTGTAGTAAGATCATAGATTTTGAGCTGGAGAGGACCTCACTGACCACACTAGTCCAACCCCTTCATTTGAGAGATGAGGATGCTGAGGCTGAGGGATGTTAAGTGACCTCCTCAAGGTCACAAAATGTCAGAGGTAGAGAATTTAAACCTGGGACCTCTGATCCCAGAGCCAATGCTCTTTCCACTCTATCTGGCTACCTCTTTTCTTTTGCATAGCGCATAATGTATTGTCTTATAAGTGATAAATACGTGTTCCCTAAAGTCAGCGCCGAGTGTGTGGTGTGCCCTAACCGGTGTAGTGGAAAGAACTGTGGATTTGGAGTTAAAGAACCAGAGGCCAAATCCTGGATCTGTGATTTATTATATGTGCAACATTTATCAAGTTATATAACCTCTCTGGACCTCCATGTCTTCATCTGTAAATTGATAAGGTTGGTGTAGATGAGGGGGTTCTTAACCTTTTTTTCTTAACTTTGTGTCCTGGATCCCTTCGGCAGTCTAGTGAAGCCTCTGGACCCCTTCTAAGAAAATATTTTTCAACGCATAACAGAAAATACATAGGATTACAATGAAAACCAATTATATTAACATAATAATTACTAATAACACTATTAATAACTAGCACTTATATAGTATCTACTATATGACAGGCTGTGTTAAGCACTTTGGCATAAGTATTATCTCATCTCATCTCATCTCATCCTCACAATAATCCTGCAAGATTTCTATTATAATCCTCATTTTATAGTTGAGGAAACTGCAGCAAAGAGAAGTTAAGTGACTTGCCCAGGGTCACACAGCTAGTAAGGGTCTGAAGCCAGACTGGAACTCAACATTCTATCCGATGCACCAGTTATCAAAATATTAAGCAAACAAGTTCATGAACCCCCAGTTCAGAACCCCTGGTCTAGAGGATCTCTAAGGTCCCTTCCAACTCTGCAGAAATTCTATGACCACTCAAAGCACTCACCGTTTATTTGGATCCCTCATTGAAGACATCTGGTTCTGAGAGTCTGCCAGGAATTTACTCTATTAGAGGGCCACAGGGACAATACTCAGATGGGTTTATGCAACCAAACCACAGATCCCAACCATAGCATAATGCAGTCACAATGTGGGAAGGGAGTAAGAGCAGAAGAGAGAATTTCTTCTACTCTATAACTCATTGCCTTTATCCAAATCTATTAACTAATCCTGGGGAGAGTTTGCCTCTGGACGGTTTTCAACATTCATCATAAATAAAAAGTTTTTTTTTTTCCTTCTCAGTAGTTCAAACCAAAATGGAATCATTCTTTCCAGAGGGAAATTATTTTAAATATGTTTTCGAAGAAAACCACATGATACTGGTGTAGATGTTAAACTTGGAGTCAGAAAGACCTGAGTTCACATACCATACTATGTGACTCCTGTCAAATCTCTTAAAACCCTCTAAGTCTCAATTTCTTTGCCTGTAACATGAAGGAATTGGATTCAGTGGATTCTAAGTTCTCTTCTGTCTTCAAGGTAAAAACTGGTCAAGCACATATCTACATGAAGAAATTTCTAGTATTTCCCCAAGCTTGTTTTAAGTTTGTTTTTTTAATGTTCAATTTATTGTTGTTCAGTCACGTTCAATTCTTCATGACCCCATTTGGTTTTTTTTGGTAAAGATACTGAAGTGGTTTGCCATTTTCTTCTCCAGCTCATTTTACAGATGAGGAAAGGGAGGCAAACTGGGTTCAGTGACTTGCCCAGGGCCACACAGCTAATAAGTGTCTGAGGGCAGATTTGAACTCAGGGCCTCCTCACTTGATAGCCAGCACTCTATGGCACCACCTAGCTGCCCTAATTTTCAATTACAGAGACTCTATTGTTATTTCTATTTATTTAAATCACAGTATGGGTCCACTTTAGGAGTTCAGTTTGATAAAACAAAGTTGTTACCTGGCACCATCTCCACCAATGCCCTAAACTGATCATATACAAGATATTACTTGGAAAGAAAACCAAAAATACTTATTGTAAGAACCAACAATTTCATATCTATAGCTGATAACCTGAAGGTTTAAACCATCCCCTCTTAAAGTAAGAATAGTAGATTCAGTATTCCTTCTTCATTTATGTTTAAATTATGCTAGGGGAAAATATATTCCAGGCCTCTACTCATATGTATATGTCATATTCTGAAGGCAGTTCTGTAACATACCAAGTGGTACTCAGTGACCATTTCTAGGGTTTACACAGAAAACAAGTGTTTTGATGGGAGAATAAAGGTATTTTCAGAAGGAAAAGAGTTGCAAATTCTTTATAAGGAAGAAATGAATAAAATGTTAGTTTGCTTCATTTTATTTCTCCTCTGAGAAGTTACACTTAATTAAATTCCAACTACAAGGCCATTTCTAGGTAAAAAGGTTACCACCAACCTCTAACACTTACCCTACTGAAAACAGTCTTCCTCTTTTGGACCTGGGTTACCATGCTACTTCCCACATGGCTGTCTAGGGTCCCTGAGGTACCTCTTCACCTAGACCTTGCATCCATCTTTCCCTTTCCTCTCAACATACCTTACCCTCTCCTTCACCTCATCCCCTCAGGGCTTTGTTTCAGTCAAAATAATTTATTTGATTAACTAATTCCCAAAAAGGTGTTGATGGAAAATAATTTATTTGCATTTTAACAATATAGCACAACGACAGGTATAGTTCTAATGCTGAGAATTTCAGGCAGAACAGAAAGAAAATGGGAGAAAACAACTAGAGACAGATGGGCATTTCAGTGACCTGGAGGTCACCAACACATACTGGTAGTCTCACCTTTGTGGACTGACTGGGGTAGCGGGGTAGAGGGTGTTGTCTTTACTATTATCGGGGGTCTGTATTCCAGCTTCAGATAAAGAACAATAAGCCAGGTAGGAGAGAAAATTCCTAGTGGCTCTTCCAGAATGTTCTCAATTCTGTTTCTCTGGATATGGGTCAACCCAGTCTCCCATTCAAATGCTGCAGAAACAGGCTGATTAATACGAAGCTTATCAAATGTGACAGAATACAATATCAGAATAAGGAAGGGACTCCTTCAGTGAGGAAATTCCCCCTACCATGTCAATATGACACTCTTTACAGTTTGAAGAGTTGCCTTGCCACAATGCCAGTATGGTTAAGGGAAAGGGCTTGAACTCAAACCTTTCTGGCTCCAAGGTTGGAGTGGGGAGGTCTCTGACAACTACATTGCACTACCTCTCTCATTCGAAAACAAAACTTTTGTTTGAGTATCAACTACATGCATGGGGAGGAGTAATTACAAGATTGCTCCTGTCCTCACAGAGTATAACTGCACAAAAATTCATCCTCTCAATGATGACCTTGTAGCAAAATGAATTTAAGAAATATTAAAACAATATTCACTATACTATACTTGCTAGAGGCAGAAGTTTACTAATGCATTGGGGTGGAGGGGCGGCAGCAATGCAGTGAGAGCTAAAATTAAAAAAAAGATTTCCCTAATTAATCAGAATACTACAGTAACCAGACTATCCTATCCCCCCCAATTCCAATTAAATAGAGTTTTGCTGTAAGAGATTTTTTAAAAAACACAATATAATTATAAGCTCAATATAAGACTATATACAACTCCAAAGTTTGAAAAATCAAGGTTAATGACCTGAAAAAAACTGAATGGAATTAGGCAAAGATGTGGTCATTGATCTAATATAGCCATGTGTAGACACACATTTACTAAGGGAGAGGAGGAGCTGGGGTCTGTGATTTCATAAGGGTTGGGGAAACCCAAGTGTAGAAACTTTTCAATTAGACTATAACTTATAATTTTAGAGAGTTGCCTGAGGGCAATGAAATGGCCCATCACCATACAGTGAGTAGATGTCAGAGGCAGAATCATTCTGACTTTAAGGCTAGTCAGCTATCCATTATTCAGACAGCAACACTAATTTATCATCATCATCATCATCATTATATATTATTGTTCAGTCATGTCAAACTCTTTGTGACCCCATTTGGGGTTTCCTTGACAAAGATATTGGAGTGTTTTTCCATTTCCTTCTCCAACTCATTTTACTGATGAGGAAACTGAGGCAAACAGGGTTAAGTAACTTCCCCAGGAAGCATGTGTCCGAGGCCAGATTTGAACTCAGGAAGATGGGTCATCCTGACTCTAGGCCCAGTGCTCTATTCACTTCGCCACCTAGCTGCCCTTTTATTTACTGTAACAAGCAGAAAAAGATTACAAATTAATTGTTCCTCAGTTCTTCTAATCTCATTTTTTACTTTTTTTTTCTCTTTTACTATTAGAGAAAATTAAAAAAAAATTTTGGCCAACATAATAAATGCATGATCTTTGAGTCATATGAAAAACTGTAAATGTGATTCTAAAAGTACTTACTATCTTGCTTTTTGTTTTTTTTTTTAAAGAAACCCTTGAATCTTTTGTATGTTCTAAAAATGATAAACAGCTTTAAAATTTTCACAAGTTTTTTTTGTAAAATAACCTTTAATAGTGTCACAAAATGAGAATACGTGCCAAACTCTACCACACCATTACTATGCCAGAATCATATATAATTAAAATTATAAGACATTTTTCAAGAGTGAAATCATACCCTTGTTTAAATGATTAAATATGTTGTCATTCACAACAATGCAGATTGCACTTTAATTTTATTATAGATTGGCATTTTGATAACACAGTATTGTGAGTTAAAAATCTTAGAAAGTCCCAGCTCTGACCTCTGTAACCTCATCTGCAAAATCAGAGGATTGGTCTCAATGACTTTCAAGGTTTCTTTTAGCTTATGTTACACTATTTCTTTAGCTGTGATAAGTAACAAGTCATCTCACTGAATCCAAAAATGTTCAACAGGTTTGCTACCACAGTCCTCCCCCCTTCCCCGCCCCAATCTGCCACATAAATCTTAGTCAGGATTTTAAGTGATACATTGGTAGTACCTATGACCTACCTAAGCAAGGCCAGTCTTCTACTTTAACATACTTGGCTTGAACATGTCCTGTCTGGTTGCTCAGGCACCCTAATTGAGAGGGAGTGACCTTTTGGAAGCCCTATCAACCCAGTTTGGGAATCCCTTTTTCTACCTGCCCTATGCCCTTTGGCTGATGCTACTGGAGATCACCATCTCTCTATCTCCATACATCCTCACCTCTCAACTCTGCCAGAATCATGGCACACTTAGTCATCAGGGAGAAGAGAAGGGAAAAAAGAAAGGTGATCTTTAAAGGCCTCTGTTATGTACCACTCCCTCGTCTCCTCCCTCCCAACGCAATAGTATAACTGGAGGTGTTCCCAGCTCCTCCCACCTGCATTTCCTCACCCTCTTACCCTACACATACTAGAATTCCTAATCTAGCTTCCATGATAGAATACTTGGGATAATAAGAGTCTGATTTTTTTTAAATTTTTTTTTTGCCAGAAGTCTCAGAGCTAGAGACCATGGAATTGCTTTCACACTGTTGGTTACCATCTCTCGCTGAGATACTCTTTTCACATTAGGTTTTCCTAACAATTGTCTTTACTGGTTCTCCAACTGTCTGAGTGTTCCTGGGTATCACTCTTACTAACCCAGGGTGTTCTCTCACCCTACCCCCACCCCACCCCCCACACCCAGCTTTTACATGAGATCTCTTCTCTCTTTTCACACTAGGAGTTCTTAATTTTTTTCTTTTAATTTTGTGACACAGACCCCCTTGTTAGTCTAGTAAAGTCTCACGGTTGGCCCCTACATCACATAAGCATCTGTCAATTAGAAGACTATAATAATGTGTAATCTAAAGGTATGTCAAATAACTACAGTAATTTCAAAGTAGCAATAAATGTAAATGACATTTCAAGGTATCAACAACAAATACAATGTGATGTGAAAATATCTATGTTTTCTAGTAGTGAAAAAAAGTCACAGGTATTGCTAATACAATTGTCATTTGTTGCTTACATTCTTAAGAAAATGCTACATTTCAGTTAGAGGTTAGAGAAAAGAAAATATGTAATTTCTTTTTAACTATCCAAGTGCAAAGACTTTGTAAAATCTATTTCAGATTAAGATCCCCAGCTTATACCATCTCATTTAGTGATACCATCACCTCTCATGGGTTTAATTATCCTCTCTATGCAGATAATTATATCTATAATATCTATACAATATATTATTATATCTATTTACATATAAATGTGTGTGTGTGTCCAGATCTATACATCTAGCCCTAACCTGTCTTGATGTCCAATCCCACATCAATAAGTACCTTTTAGATATTTTAAGTTGGATGTCCCATAAGCATCTCAAACATGTCCAAAATAGAACTCATTCTTTCCCCAATCTTCCTCCTTTTCCCCAAATTTACTGTTACCATTGAGGGTACCTATATTTTCCAAGTCACCGGGATTATTGCCTCACCCTTTTCCCTGACTTCTCACTCACTTTCACCCCACATATCCAAAAGGTTGTCAAATCCTGTCATTTCTATGTCCGTAAGATGTCTCACACGTGTCCTTTTCTCTTCAGTCACACGGAACAGCACAATACTATTGGCTCACATCATCTCTCACTTGAATATCACAATAGCCTTCTAATTGGTCTCTCTGCCTCAATTATATTTCCAGTCCAATTCCCATGGTTGCCAGTGAGTTTCCTCAGTAACATATGACCATGGCATTCCCACACTTGCTAGTAAACTACAGTGATTCCCTATCACCTTCAGGATCCAATATAAAGTCCTTTGGGGGAGGGGAGCACATGGGAAACCTGTCACATCCTGGTTCTCTTCTTACTTTTTTCAGTCTTCTTACACACTCCATGATACAGCTACATTTGCTATTTCTCTCTCTCTCTCTTTTTTTTTAAGGCAATTGGGGTTAAATAACTTGCCCAGGGTCACACAGCTAGTACATGTCAAGTGTTTGGTCTGAGGCCACATTTGAACTCAGGTCCTCCTGACTTCAGAGCTGGTGCTCTATCCACTGCGCCACCTAGCTGCCCCCGGTATATTTGCTATTTCTCATACACAGACCACCTCTTGGGATTCCATGCCTTTTTACTTGCTCTTCCTCATACCTGGAACGTTCTTCCTCCTTCCTTCTCTGCTTCTTAGGTTCCCTGGATTCTTTCCAGACTCGGCTTAAACCCCACCTTCTGCAGAGAAGCTTTTCTAGGTCCTTCCTCCCCCACCCCGAACTTACCTTCCATTTACACAGTGTACATCTATTTTTTTGGGGGGGGGGGGGTTAGGCAATGGGGTTAAGTGACTTGCCCAGGGTCACGCAGCTAGTGTTATGTGTCTGAGGCTGGATTTGAACTCAGGTCCTCCTGAATCCAGGGCCAGTGATCTATTCACTAATATCTTAAGATATACCTATTTACATGCTTTCCCTCCCAGTAGAATGTAAACTCCCTGAGGGCAGGAACACTCTTTCTTGCCTTTATTTGTATTCTATTTATTTGTGTCCTTCTAGTAGATAGTGCCTGGAGTATACAGTAATTTTATTGAGTTTTGCTTTATTGCACTTGGCAGAGATCGACCTTTGTTGTTGCATTTTTTTTTTTAAACAAATTAAAGGTTTGTGGCTATCCTACAACAAGCAAGTCTATCAGCACCATTTTTCCAACAGCATGTACTCCCACCCTGTCTCTCTGTCACATTTTGGTAATTCTTACAATATTTAAAACTTTTTCATTATTATTGTATAGTATGGTGATCTGTGATCTCTTGATGTTATTATTGTAATTGTTTTGGGGCACCAACTTAATTGATAAACTTTGTGTCTCCTTGTTGCTTTCCCCCTCCTTGGGCCTCCCTATTCCCTGAGACACAACAATAAATCAGGCCAATTAATAACTTTACAATGGCCTCTAAATGTTGAAATGAAATCAATCGATGCAGCAAACTTCATTATTGTCTTATTTTAAGTAATTTCCACAGCCATCCCAACCTTCAGGAACCACCACATTGATCAGTCAGCCACCATGAACACTGGGGCAAGGCCCTCCACCAGCACAAAGATGACAACTTGTGGAAGGCTCAGATGATGATTAACATTTTTTAACAATAAAGTATTTTTTAATTAAGGTATGTACACTGTTTTTTTTATACATAATACTATTGTACACTTATTAGGTTATAGTATAGTGTAAACATAATTTTTATATGCACTGGGAAACAAAAAAATTCATGTCTTGCTTTATTGTGATATCCACTTTACTGTGATGGTCTGGAACCCAACCTGCACTATCTCTGAAGTATATATGTATTAAATGTTTAATAAATGCTTTAATGACTGACTGCCCCTAAAGACAACCACATTTTGGAGTTGGACACTGCTTGAGGAAGATATTATAGGGGATCTGCATTAGAAATATGCTGGTGATTAAAATTTAGCCCCTGTTGTCACAGAAGCAAAACAAAGTTCCCAGTGGTTGTAAGCACGAGACAGGCAGTGCCTACCCCCTAGATACAAGCAGCCACTTGTGGGCTGGACAGCCCTGGTGACTTCCCTTCTTCCTGTGAATGTTTTCAGTGTTCTCTGATCACATTCACAGGGGATATGTCTGTGTCTGTGTTCCCTACAGAGAGTGGTTGATTTGTCTGTTATAGAGGGAGAAGCAGTCACTGCCAGTAATTGGTGTAGCACACTACACACGTTCTTACCTGTCTGTCACCTGTCTGAACACTTGAAATGCGCCAGAAACCGCAAACCCCTGAAAATTTCCTCCTGAAATGCAGATGCCACCTTAATCCAACTTTCTCATGTTACAGATGAGGAAGTTGAGTCCCATGGAAGCTAAATGACTGGTCTAAGATCATATAGGTAATTAGTGTCAGAGGCAGGATTTGAACTCATGACAATGATGATGATGATGATGATAATTATAACAGTAGCCATCACTTACATAGTACTTTTAAGATATGCAAAACACTTTGCATGTGTTATATCACCAACAAGTCTCTACTAAAACACCTTCACAGCAACACAGCTTCACCTAGTTATGGTGGTGCAAAGCATAGAGTGCCAGGAGTCAGGATGTCCTGATTTCAAATCCAGCCTCAGATGTTTACTATCTTTATGATCCTGGGCAGGTCACTTAACCTCTGTCTGCCCCAGTTTCCTCATCTATAAAATTGAGCAATGCTAATAGCACCTACCTCCCAGGGTTGATATGAAGATTAAAAGAAATAATAACTATAGCGTTTTTGAAATAGCACCTGACATAAAGGAAGCATTATATAAATGTTATCTATTATTATTATATGCTATTGATAACTTTATTTTACAGATGAGGGTAAGTACCTTCCCCAGGGTCATAGAGCTAGTAAGTGTCTGAGTCAGGATTCAAATTCCGATCTTTTCTGACTCCAAGACCACTGGGCCTGGTGTCTTTAAGAACGATGTGTGTTTGACTCAGGGACAGGGAAGTAGAGGAAAAACCTAATTTTAAAATGGAAGGACGAGAGCTGTGATTTCACAGATACAGGGATCAAGGGAGCAAACTCATTCCTGAAACATGAAAATTTGAGAGAATTTTGCCTAAGGTATTGGGAAGTTAAATGATGGCCAGAATCATTCTGCTCATACACATGAGTGGTGGGGCTTGAACCCTGGTCTTCTCGACTCCAGTTCTACCTCTCTATTCAATATGCCTTTCTGAATATTGTCTAGGAGAAGATAAGGTGACAAGCATGAACAGTTTGTCACCTAGAAGAGGAAACAGTATTTAAGAAAGAGGTAGAGTCAATAATGCCATATGCTGCATAGAGGTTAAGAAGGATAAGTGCAAAAAGGCTGTTGATATAGATCTCGACAAAATAATTTATTTTGTTCAAAAAACATGTAGAATATCAAAGGAAAAGAGAGAGGAAAAGCAGGGAATAACACTTCCAGACTTCATTTTTTTTTTGTTTTTGTTTTAGGAAATTGGGGTTAAGTGACTTGCCCAGGGTCACACAGCTATGAACTCAGATCCTCCTGACTTCAGGGCTGGTGCTCTATCCACTGCGCCACCGAGCTGCCCCTACACTTCCAGACTTCAAACATAAAGTAGCAATCATCAAACTACCTGATATTTATTTAAAAAATAATAAAGAGGAGAATCAATGGAATGGCCTAGACAAGGCAGAATCAGAAAAATTGTAACTCAACCACCTGGAGAGTGATGAAGGAGAAAATCTAATTATTTAAGACAAAAACTGCTGGAAAAGCTAGAAAGCTGCCTGGCAGAAATTAGGCTTACACCAACCAACATCTTATATCATATTCCACAATACATTCTAAATGGATATGTGAGGCTAATATTAAAGACTATACTATTTAAAAAATCAGAAGAGAAAGAGATAATGTATCTTATAGCTGTGTGTAGGAAATGTATTCTTAACCAAATGACTCCCAGTATCTTCACCAAGAAAATCCACAAAGAAGTCAAGAAGGGTCGAATATGACTGAAAACAACCACACAACAATAAAAATAGTTATTGTTGTTTACATAAATCTGGAAAACTTTTGCATAGACAAAATAAATACACTTAGAATAAGAAGGATAATAGTTGAATGGGAAGACCTCTGTATCAAATTTCTCTGACAAGGGTTTATTACCCAAGATAAAACAATTAACATATACATGTGTGTGCATGTGTAAGTATGTGTGTATATGTGTGTGCGTGTGTATATACACACATCATTCTTCATAGATAAATTGTCAAAGGATATGAACACAGTTTTGAAAAGAATTGCAAACTATTAACAACTTCATGAAAGAATGCTCTAAGTCATGAATAAGATAAATGCAAATCAAAATGAATCTGAAGTTTTACCTAATAATCTGAAAATTGGCAAAAATGACAAAAAAATGACAAGATTTAATATTGTTAGGGTTGTGGGAACACAGGTACACTAATACATTGTTGGTGGAGCTGTGAATTGGTATAACCTCTTGGAAAAGCTATTTGAGATTATACAAATAAAATAACTAAAATGCCCGTAACCTTTGACTCAAAAATCCCATTATTGGGTTCATGTCTGAAGGAAGTCATTAATAAGAAGAAAGACCCCATGTAAACCTAGATATTTATAACAGCACTTTTTGTGACAGAAAAGAATTGGACATAAAGTAGATAATCATTGATTGGAGAATAGCTAAACCAATTGTGATGTGTGAATGTAATGGTAAATTATTGTGTTCTAAAAAATTATATGTGTTGAATATAGAGAAGCATGGAAAGATTTGTATGAACTGATGAAGAATGAAGTAAGCAGGGTCAAGAAAACAATGACCACTGCAATGTCAACAAAAAGAATAGCCACACAGAAAAGAAAATCAAAAGTGAACAATGAAAAAATTATAAAGAACAATGACCTGAAAGAAGGGCTATGAGGAGATACTTCCACCTTTGCAGAGGTAGGGAGTCTACAAGTATTGCACATATTGTCTAGCTTTTTTGATGTACTGATCAAGTACGGTGATTTTTTTCCCCTTTTCTTTTTGTTCTTCAAAAAATATGATTTCATACATGGGACGGCTCTATTGGATAGAGAAGGGTAATGGCTAGAACTACAGTTAAAATTTTTTAAGTTAATAAAAATTTATTAAAGAAAATAGATGCTGGATTTGAGATAAGGAAGTAGTTGGCTACTCTAGAGAGAAAAGTTTCAGTATAGTGGTAGGAGGTAGTAACATTGGTGCTTAAGTAAGAATATAACATTGTCAAAGAACAATGAGAAAACCATTCTCACTGGAATAAAGACTAATGAAGGAGAAGAGAAAATAATAAGTCTGGAAAGTTAGATAGCATTTTAGGAAGATTAAACTGTATAGTATGGGATAAATTAGAAAGGTAAGAGACCGATGGTAGGTTAAGTATGGAAAATGAAGAGAGGTCCAAAGACTGAACCTTAAATAAGTCCATATTTAGGAGTCAGTGAGAAATATTAAAAAGGAGGTAGGAGGATGGAAGATAGAGCATTTATTAAATATTTACTATAACGTGCCCACATCAAAGAAGGCACTGAGCAAAGCAGAAGTGCAGTAGCTCAAAAGAAATGTGAGATGTGCAAATTTAGAAATATCTCCATTCTGACTGTTTGTACGGACTATTTGTGCTTGACCTGTGGTAGATAGAGCATTTCCTCAAGAATGAAGGACAACAACCAACATCCATGTTCTAGGTGCTGTGTTAAGCTCAGGATAACCATGACAAAATCTTCATAGAAGCCAAAGAAGGAGAAAATTTCAAGGGAAGGACTGTCAACAAGGGCAGATGCTACTACAGAGAAATTAAGTAGAATGAGCACTGAGAAAAAGATTTGATGATTAAGTCATGGTTACTTTGTAAAGTACCATTTCAGTTGTAATGTGGAGACCAATCAAAATGCAGGACTCTCCAAAGTTACTTTTTGGTGCCATAGTATCCAGTTAAGAGGTACGCTATGGTGGTGTATTAAGATACAATTAATTTGAAATCCTCTTTGAGAAAAGAAATGTATTTCAAATTATGACCAAACTGTTTCTCATATATCACCATCTTTCAAGTCATTTCAAACTTATTCTGTGCTTTATTCCTATTGTAATTCAATCTTAACAAGGATAAAATACTGTTACTCTTCAAAATTTCTTGACTAGTTTCGACATATAAAAATGATCTATAAACAGCTTCACCCACAGTTGGGGAGTGAAATTCTGCAAATGTCTGATTCTAAAACAGGAGCCAAGTAAAAGACTTCATCACCTACAACTTGATTCAGCAAACTACCTATGGAGTTTGTAGGAAGAATCAAAAGACATGGCTTTTTGTTTCTCATGCTTGAGATCTTAGTGTGGTAAATATCATTGCTCTTAGAACACATTAATTCACTGGAAAAAGAGAAATGAGCAATGTAAACTTATGAGGGAAAAACCAACATGGACAAAGTCAAAAAATGAATGAAAGTTTTACTCTCTACAAATAACTTTTGTTGTCTGAAGACAAAAAAAAAAATACATATCCCTAAGTACCAAATCAAAACTTTAAAACCCATAAACTTAAGTATAATATTAATATTGCTTATAGCACAAAGTATATAATAATAGTGATCTATGCATTTAGTTTCTTGGAGAGGAACAGAAGAATTTTTTAAAAAGAAAATAAAACTAATAAAATAAGGTTGGGATGCAAAATGTATATATGTAGAAAAGAAATTTCTGACCTGAAACTTCCATTGGCTCATTACAGAATTATTCAATTTGAGAGCTAAAAGAGACCTTGTAAATGAATGGAAAAACATCATGGACTCATCTGAAGGATAAAAGCAAAAAAAAAAACAAACCCAAAGACAATTCATATTGTGATACAACTGAAGTGACATAATAAACTATTGACTCAGTAGGTGGCTCTCATCTCTAGAACTTTACAATGCTATGCCTCATTCAATTCTCCAAGAATAATGCTGGGGGACACTGTACTATTGTAATTGTACACAAAACACAAAATTGAGGTATAGACCAATTATGTTTATTTCCTGTGCAAATTTTTTCAGGAGAAGAGAATAATGGGGATATCAATTCCAGTTATATTTTTGTCTACCTAAATCTATACCCTAATTTAAATGGATAAAATGCATTGTTGCTTGCTTCAAACATTTTTTTCAATGCCATACGCAACATTACACAGCTGCTAGTCTTGATTCTACAGTTTTGTACAATTTTGAGATAAATGGTGGAACTCCTGTGTATAGTTTTTATTCTTGTTTAAAGTTAACGACTTTGGAGTAAAAATTAGTACATAAATGTATACAAATGTATTCTAATTAGTGGAGAAAATAAAAATGAATTGGTCCCTTAATACAATAGCTCCAGTCACTTTAATTGGTATGTTTTATTTAACCCTGAGGCAAATCTGAATATGGATATTATTTGTTCATGTAGAAAATTGTGAAAGAATAGCAACATTTCCCGGTTTTCTCATTTTTATTAGCTCATGGCTATCCATTGCAACTGATCTCAGTCGGAAGTTATCTTGCTATGTCTGAATGCACATCTTCATCACGTCCAGCTTTGGACGGATGATATTCGAGGCAGTTAAACATTTCTTTTTCCACACAAGTTATATAAGAGATCACAGGCCATTCCTGATTCAGGAAATGGATCAGAGGCTAACTAAAATGTCTTTTTAGTTATTGATTCCTGTTCTCTATTTCATGTTAGCTTCCTAGAATCCATCCAAGGCAAGCATGAAAGGGTAATGAGTTTCTCAACACATAGTCTAATGGTGCACACTGAATCAAAGCTTTTAGCAACTGCCTAGATGCTGCTTCCCAGCAGTACTAAACAACTTAAATATAATTAGCTTGAAGCCCTATGGGCTACATTTCCCCAATGGAGAACCTCTTACACTAATCCATTTATCAAACTGACAGATGACTGAATCATTGGTACCATGGGCCCTGTTCCATTAATATTTTTCCAGTCAAAATGTCAGTGCGTTCCTACTACTATACTATGTATTAAAAAAAAAATCTACATTTATAGTACTAGAGTAAGAAAGAAATGGACAATACCTTATTTTTCTTGATGATAATGAGAAAGCGTACTTTCAACTGACTCAGAAAAACTAAGCAGATGTTAGAGCCTGTGATTTAACATAGCAAAATAGTAACACTGCTGAATGTTCTCTAGTGATATAATAGGAGAGAACAGAGGATGGGATTATAAGTGCGAATGTGACAGGCTGGGGGTGGGGATAGGAAAGAGGTTAAATAGGTTTTCTCCCCGGACTCTTTCATCTTCGGTCAACATGGAGATATTCACACACCATTAACATTGGACGGATTTTCTCCTGTTCTCCACTTTCCCTTCCCCCTTCTTTCCTCCCCCTTAAAAAAAAATACTACTTGCCAGGTTCCTGAAAGGAAAAACTGCACAGAAATCCTGTAGAGAAAACATTAAATATTCTCTTTCATATTCTTTCTACTTCAGATTTAATATATTATTTTTAAAAGCACCTGATTAAGCATACTTAATCATACCAGTCCCATTTATACCTCCAATTTCATTATTTTAGAGTAGGAAGGAACCTGACACTGATCAATTAGTTCATTATATACCCCTTAGCAGGAATCTCTTCTGTAACTCCTTTACCAAATGGTCATCAAGCCACCACTTAAAAGAGCTCTAGTGAGGAGGAGCCTACCACCTCTTCAGAAAGCCCAATCCAGCTCTAATTGTTAGGGAGTTTTCCTTGACTTTATTAAACCCAAAGTAGATAGCTGGTACAGTAGATAGAAGGCTGGCCTAGAATCAGGAAGACAAATTCAAATCCAGCCTTGGAACACTTACTAGTTTTGTGACCCTGGGCAAGTCACTTAATCTATCTGCCTCAGTTTCTTCAACTGTAAAACAGGTGGGGGGGTTGGATGGGAGGGGTAATAATAGTGCCTGATATTTGTAAAGCACTTTGAAAACCTTAATGGCTCTATAAATGCTAGCTATTATTATTAAATCTATTCCCATGAAAATCCACCCATTGCTTCTCCTTTTGTTCTCTGGAGCCTAGAGGAACAAATCTACTAATCCCTTTTCTATCTGATGGTCCTTCAAATACTTGAAAACACTTATCATGCCCTCATTCTTTAGTCTTCTTTTTTTTTCCACTTCTTTTAACATAATCATCCTACCACATGTGTTGATCATTTCCGTCACACTCAGACCCACCTAGTCAGGAATGTCATCCTCACCAGTATCTTCCC
>NW_020954592.1:2847778-2876465 GCF_900497805.2 Vombatus ursinus | reverse complement strand
GCATTCCAACTCAGAAAAAGAATATCACTAGTATCTGCGCAAATATAATGAACATGAAGATGTTCTTCTAAGGACAGCTTCCCCCTAGAAACAAAGTATGGCAGGCAGCCTCAGTCATTCGGACACAAGATCCAAAAGCTTGTGTTAAAATGTTCCTAATTCTCTGAGATACTTTTCAGCCCAAAAAGCTGTAAGGGAAAAGACCCTTGAGACAACTATTTAAGAACCACCATCTATAGATGAGCCACTCTTAAAAATACAAATGCAGAAAGTCTTCTATAAAAAAGCTGACAAACTATAGTATAAAATACTCACAGCTGTACAGAATAGACATCTGAAGAAAAGTCAGCCCAAAGACAAAGGTTGTATAAAAGCCTAAATCCGAGAAATGCTAAAAACAAGCGAAATATTCATTCTGAAGGAAAGGCATCACTGAATTCTATTCTCCAGATAGCAAACACACTACTACTGTCTAGCTGTGGTTCATGTACCAGGGGGAAAAGGAATCAAATGGTAAAGACTAGGCATGTGTTGCAAGAAATTCACAGAACCAATGTGATGTTGAGGTGGCATTAACACTCCAGAACTTCAGTGAACAAGCTCTCACATGGTAGCTGTGACACCTAACCCAATATAGGTAACCCAAAAGTTTCTTGGATAATCTCACACTGACAGCTTTTAATGATACTCAATTTCAAGACGACCAATAATAATGGTCTAGAACACTCTCAGTCTAACTATCTAAGGTGACATTTGTCTTTACATAATTTTTGACTTAAACATGTTTGGAGAATTACCTACTCCAAGAAATGCAAATTCCTGTATCACAAACTGAAATGAAGACAACCACAAGCAGAGTTTATCAGAAAAGGCCTCCAGAGCTAAATACAACTAAACTTCACATCACACACCATAGCTAAATAATTCTGACTATTAACTTTAGTAACAAGCAAATCCTGAGGTTTTAAATCTTCTCTCTTATTTTTGTTTGGCTGATTATACTGATGAAGGATCAAGCCATGTAGTTGTGAGGATACCATATTTCGAGGAAACAAAATACTTCAGAAAACTAGGTCAACGTTCTCAGGCTTGTTTGTATATAATTTCTTCCTTGCATTAATTATGGATAATGAAAGAGAATATGCCAGAGAGTTAGGTATAGCAGGCTACTGTACAACTCTTAGTACGACTGTTGTTTCTATATAAGACCTAGAAGGATGAGCTCAAAGACACAGGTAGAGGGTGAAAAATAAAAATGACAAAGCAGAATGGCTTCAATGGCAACAAACTGACAATCCATTTTGTCAGTTTTTGTATTTTGTAGATTATTATAAAGAGTAAATGAGATAATGCCTACAAAGTACGTAGGTGCTATATAAACATGAGTTGTTATATTCACAGATATTGATGAGCACTTTTGTAAACCATATAGAATTCAAATCTTTCTATTTTGAATGTTATGCATTGATGATGTTTTGAAGGTCCAAAGAAAAGCGAGGGATGAAAACAATCATTGTTTTTACCAGACTGAAAATTACCTGGGCAAGTCATGTTTTTCTATTTTGTTTGCAACTTTCTATAGCATCTAGTACAGCACTCACAAATCTGTAAATGCTGAGTACCTCTTTCACATTACTAGGATTTTACTCTGAAAGTTCCAATTATACTTTCCAGAAATTTCATCAACATTCTGGAATGGTATTGCTATATTTTGTAGAATAAGGGGAAGGAGAAGCCTATTCATACAGTCAATGAGTTCCCATGGTTTCTATAATTCTTTCCTCCCCTCTGATTATAATTCAATTCAATAAATATTTATTAAATGCCCACATAATCAGGCTAATAATGTTTGCTGTGTCATGATATTCTTTGGCATTAAACAGCATCTTTGGCTAATTACTGATTCTTCCAATGAAATCACCAATATTAAAATCTACTTTGAAAGTAACAGCAATGAAAAACACCTCCATTTGTATGCAGTCTTGCCACATACTAGGGGAAAAAAAAGTGCTAAGATTACACAATGATCTATGAAATTGAAAGCTCTTAATACTAGCTTTGCCAAAAACTATGCCTTCAGTCATGTTATGAATTCACAGAATATCTAATATTAGCTAGTTTACATTAAATAATTGAGTATACAATGAAGAAAAAGTTGGTATGACATCAAGACAATAGATCATTTCAGTTTGAGATGAGAATTTGTCGCTTTTCTGAATCCTATTAATTTAGGCTGATTTATGGTCATTTCACTAATAGTTCCATTATTAGTACTTCAAGGCTACAGAAAACTGAAAGGGCTTTGGATTCGTGAGAATTATCCTTGAATACAAATGGTCTGTTCTATTCAGCATGCCCCCAAATCTGTCACAAAGTGATGTACAGGAATATGGTAATGGAACATATGCAATTATATTAGCAGATTTAATTTTGTTTTGTGCCCCCACTGCCTAGCATAGTTTCTGACATACATAGTAGGCACCTAACAAATCGTTGTTCTATTGGACTGGGTTGGATTTGAGATAACAGAATCTAATGTTGGAAAGGATCTTAGAGGTCGTCTCTTCCAACCTTTTGTAAACTAATGTCCAGACAGGTAAATAACAAAACTGGAATTTTAATCCAGATGCTCTGACTAAATCCTCTTCTCTGTCTACATGTTTAAGGATAAAAGGGTATACTTGCAAACATTTTCACACTAACCAATCTGAGTTTTCTAAGTGGACTAGCCATGAAAATAAAAATGTAAGCATAAGTGAATGAAAAGACTTAAGTCCAAATAGAACATAAACAGTATTTTGTCTGCCTCTTCTAAACCAAAAATCCAAGCATGTGATTTTGGGACTGTTCCAGCTTATCTTTTCTGCTAAGAAGAGTGTCTGCTAGAAAGAGGAAAAGAACACATGGTCAGATTAGAATAACTCAACATCAAGCTGAATGTAGGTCTTTCTAACCCTTTTTACGAAGAGTACGTAAAGCAGTTTTAGAAAGAATTTTCAAGATTCTATTGTCTATAAGATAACTTTTGGTTTTGCCACCTGTGCCAAAATGTAAAATGCCATGCTTACCAATACCTGTCCTATCCACCACATGTATCCAAGCCATTATCTCTATGTGTTCCCCATGTTATTTGCCTAAGATGTTGCATTGCAGATGTCAACTTACTGTAGGTAAAGATTTTTATAAAAATTGAATATATGGGAAAAGGAAACAATGTTAAGTGTGCTATCTAATTTAAGCTTAGCATGATTTATTCTGGGTTTCACCAAATCTCAGTTAGGTCCCATACTTAACAATTACCTATTATCATACTTTTATAGGAAATGAAATGAGAAGCAATGCTAGGTAAGTATTTTTATTGAGGTAGCTAGGTTGCATAGTGGATAGAGCAATGGACCTGGAGTCAGGAAGAACTGAATTCAGATATGCTTTCAGACACCTATTTCTCAAGGATGTTATGAGGATAAAATGAGATATTTGTAAAGCACTCTGCAAACTTTAAAGTGCTATATAAATGCTAGTTGTTGCTATGATCATTATTATTGTAAGTTACAGTAGGACATTTGAGTACGTTTAACATAAAAAGTTCTGGTACACGTTGATGGCTCAATATTGATGTTTGAATGACGAATTTATTTTGAAAGAATATATAACATTACTTTATATTGAATTTTTTCCAATATACAGTTATAATTAAAGAAGTTAAAAGAAGAAAACACAATACTTCAGATTTCTGCTAGTTGAGTACAACTTTTCACAGATCACATATGGTATCACTGTACTTTACAGAAATGCTTTTGGTTAAAAAAAAAATCTAACAACCCATAAAAAAAACAAACAAAACCCCCAAGCCGAGAATTGTAAATATGACACTTTCATAGATTTTACAGAAATAACACAGCTTAAAAACAGAAGACTGTACTTCTTAGTTTTCCATAAACTCTGTCCAAAAAGTGGAGGAATTTTGTACAATCTTCCTCAATATGGGTGTAATTTTTTTTTTAAAGATTAATTTCATATTTAGTGGAGATGGTATCTCCTCAAAATAAAATACCTGAGTCTACACTTTAGCTAAGGGAAAAAGGGGCCCAACTATTATGTGAATGGATTGCAGACTTGGCTGGTGTATCACACACTTGACTAACATGCTATTCTTAATCTATTGTGGTATTTTTACTCTCATACTACTCTTCTTTGGAAAGGATCTGAGAAACATCAAAGGATGTCAGTCATGTGACAGGTATACTGGAAATTAGATAACCAATTTTTTTTAAGTTGGTGAATGATTAATAACTGCTTTCTTTTCATAAGCTATATTCAAACTCATGATTTTTGAGTTAAGATAGCATTTTATATATAAATCCAGAAAATTCCTTTAGAGACTGAGTTTACATTAGACTGGGGACTCTTAACCTGGGGTCCATGAACTTTTACAAAAATATTTGACAACTGTTTCAATATAATTGTTTTCCTTTGTAATTGTATGTATTTTATTTTATGCATTGAAAAACATTATTCTGATAAAGGCTTTCATAGGCTTTCACCAGACTGTCAAGGAAGTCAATAACACAAAAAGTTCTTAATCTTTTGTGGACGAGGTGATTTCTAAGGCTTCATTTTGGCCCAAGATCCTATGAGGTTTAATCCAAGATGCTCCAGTTTGGAGTAAAGGTATTTCCCAGAAGTACTGACACTTTAGGCATCATGATGTTCAATTACGTAAAGTAGCCTGAGTACAAATGAATGTTAAATAATGACAAACTAAGGAAGATTCTTGGTAGATAGAATAACTCATTTTAATTATATCTATGTCTTTTGATTAATGAACTACAGTAATGCCACAGTTAGCTAAGCATGGTTGAGAAATTCGCTTTTTTGGCAAATGGAGAGTTAACACATTTGTGAAGGGGAACAACTTGTGCAAAGATGCCTAATTTTAATGACTAAATCCTGGAACTTTTTCATATGTGTATGACTGAAATTGTAGATCTTTTATTTACAGAATATTACTGCACTAGAAATACAGCACTGTTTTCAATCTAATTACTAGACTCAATCAGTAGCAAAATGCCCAATGTTCTATCAGCACAATTTAAAGGACTCAGACAAAAACACCAAGTTATACTAACTTGGTGTTTTCTTTAATGAATCCAGATTAAGTAGAATGAAGATGACTATAAAGTAATGATATTTTGGAGAGGATGGTGTATGTGTGATCAACCTCATTACTTTACAATCACAATTCTGAAAAATGTAAAAATCTGTACCCTCAGATTTCACAAAGGAAGAAGTTTTCAGAAGCCTAAGTCAGAATGATAGGCATTTAAAAAATAAAGTTTGATTAGAAATGCAAACTAAGGAGAGAAATAATAGGCCCACTGAGCTCTTGCCTAGTCAGATCACATCTGGAGTACTTGGGCTCCTTGCTATTTTTTGAATAACATACTTCATTTCCAAACTGCTTCTTTACTGGCTGTCCCTCATGTGGAATGCTATCTTTCCTTGGCTTCACCTCCTGGCTCCTATCTTTTTTGTAAGAGTACTTTCCTGATTCTCCTCAATACAAGTTCTTTCCTTCTGAGATTACCTCTAATTTATCCTGTAAATATCTTATATGGACATGATTGTCTGAATGTTGTTTCCTTCATAAGAATGTGAGCTCCTTGAGGCCAGGGGCCATTTCTGCCTCTTTTTGGGGAGGATCTCCAGCATTTATCACAATGCCTGACTCACAGTAAGGGCTTAATAAATGCTTGTTGGTTTGATTTGAGAATCACATTTTAGGAAACATGGTGAAGTCTCTACAGGAGGGCTACGAGAATGTTGAAAGGCTTTAAGAAAAAGGCCATATGAACTTTGGTTGAAGAAGCTGGCAATGTTTGGCTTGGAGAAGACTGAAAGCTAGGTATTGATAATTCTATTTCAGTTTTTGAAGAGTTGTCATGTTGTAGTGCCCAGAGGGAAGAATTAGAAGTATACTGAGAAACAGGGCAGTAGTAATGGAAACAATAATCAACTTAAGAATCAGGAAAAGACCTAGGGTTGATTACCTTTTACCTCTCCCCAACATACACACACACACGCTATGTGGATATGGTCATACTACATGACTCTTGGCATGTCAGTTTCCTACGAAATGGGGATCATTATACCTAAGGCACCTGCTTTAACAAATTGTTGTGGGGATAAAATGAAATGATGTATTTAAAAAATCTCTGCAAACCCTACCTAACATGTTATAATAATGATAATATTAAAATTAAAGTGTTATATAAAGGCCACTTATTATTTTATTTTTTATTAGGCAATTGGGGTGAAGTGACTTGTCCAGGGTCACACAGCTAGTAAGTGTCAAGTGTTTGATCTGAGGCCACATTTAAACTCAGGTCCTCCTGACTTCAGGGCAGGTGCTGTACCCACTGCGCCACCTAGCTGCCCCAAGGCCACTTATTATTACAACAGCATTATTTCTAGGTAATTAATACATAATGAAGCTGGGCAGCAGGAAAAAATTTGTACATGTGGCCACTGTGGAAAGTGAACACAGGCCAGCCTTTCTATTATTCATGGTTCACTATAATATCTTCATATGAAGAGAGAACAAACATATTCAAACAATGCATAGATAAGAAGGCACCTCCCCCAAGCTATTAAACATATGTAGTATTGTTCCTTTTGCATTGTATACTTTCTATTTGCTTAGGAATATCTCTTTTCGATATGCATACACACAAAGATACATGCTCTATTCTTGTTCACATAGTTGCTGTGAAACATTTTCATGGTACCAGTGGGAAGGCTTTACTGCTTTTGTTCCTGAGCATTCAATGGCTCGCCACGCTGCTCTGTTTGTCTTTAACTTATCCTAATATGGGTATTATTAAACTGCACAATTACAAAAAGAATGACATCACTGGAAGGCAATCAAAAGAGTTCTAATTTTATCCATCATTCTAAAGTACTTTCCTAATACAATTAAATTTCTTGGTAGTCCTACCCTTGGAGGTCAACTTGGATCAATTCCCATTTGCAGAACCAATTCACACTCTTATAATTTAATAGGATGAAGCAGCCTAGACATATATCCTGTTATATTAATTATCATATAAGATATCTTCAATGTTATCAATATGCATCTCTACACTCAGGAAAATACAGGGTTTCCCAAAAGCTTTAATAGCTTAAAACTTCACTAAAACTTTTGGAATATCCTGTATTTAAATGTGAAAGATATTTTTCCATTCTTTACATGAAAAGACTTACCCTAGTCTTAGAAAACTTAGTGAATCAGATTCTTGCCCTCCAGAGGACTATGGAGGAGAGGAGGGAATCCTACAGGCCCACATAAAAATGCACTAGAATTCTCTAAGAATGTCTTTATGGCGACTGAGGATGGGGTAAGAGAAAGGATATAAAACAATGGTCATATAGAAAGATGTTATGGTTTGAATTCTGCTGGAAGATCTACGCATGGTGTTTAGGTATTACAGAATCCATATATGGAATACAGTAGATCAGTCACCATTGAAAGCAAAATCCAGACCAAAATAAATTAGTCACATTGGTTTCACTGCCTTCAAAAATACCCGGTTGATCGATTTGAATATTTATGTTAGTATCACACAAATACAGCCTTCATCATATATGTTTAAAATTGTCATTCCTTGTTTTTGCTCCATGTAAAATCTACTACATTAAGATTCTGTCATAATTTTATATAAATATTTCGTTCACACATACTGAAACTTCAAAGATAAATGCAAACATGGACTGCTTGTATTTATCACCAAATTTGAAAGAGGCTGATAAACCTACCTTTATTAATACAGTTCTGATCAATGGAAAATTAATCTTGAAAGCTCTATATCTGAATTCAGTACTAATAAATTGGGCAAAAAAAGGGTTATAACAAACAGTAACACATTCTTTGCAAAGTAAAATTCCAAAGCCTAAGTGGTGATCAAACTTTTTCTATTTAAGTAAATAATCTTCAATATCATTTCTGCCAATAAAAGAATTGTCTTTCTAATTTTGTATTTCAGAAAACACCAAAAAATATCCAAATCATCTCAATTCTCTTCTGTATCACTTTACATAACTCTCAATCTACATCATAATATAGTTATCATTGACATAAAGGAGATTTTTATGAGGGGGAAATAAATTATATTTAATTATTCATAAACAAATCTCATTTAAGAATATAGTCTTTCTCCTTTTTTTATAGTTAATATGTAATTAAGGAAGATTTCTTAGTGCTTTGCATATAACAGGCGCTTAATAACTGGCTGTTAATTGACTAACTAAAAAAATAACCTAACTTTTCATACTGCCTAGGAAGCAATAATTTAAATAAACTTCAGTTTCTCACTAAAACAAAGGCTTCAAAAATAAGGCACATTTGTATAAACTCATGTCCCATTAGAATTTTGCCCTTAGTTGAATTTTTAAATTACTGTTTTGGAGACAGATCATTCGAAGTTTGTCCAGCTGTGATGATGATGATGGTGGTGCTGGTAATTACCCTTAAAGAGTTTATAATCTAGTTGGGAAGAGGTTCAGTAGAATCTGAATGCTTGGTTTCAAGTCCAGGCTGTGGTATTTATAAGCAGTATGACTGCAGCCAAGTCACTTAGCCTTTCTAAGAAGGTTTTCTCATTTGTAAAATGAAGATAACATTGAACATTAACTACCTCCCATAACTGTTGTCAAGAAGTAATTTGCAGTTGATAAAGCACAGCAAAATGGGAGTTGTCATCATCACTAATAGTACGATAGGGAATATAAACACATGAAAAGAGAATATTATTTACATAGTACTGTAATGTTTGCAAAAACCCTTTATGTGCATTATCTCATGTAATCCTCACAATAAACCTGTTAATTAGGCATTATTATACCCATTTTACAGATAAGAAAATTGAGTGTCCCTGAACCTTTTCTTAAGTCAAGCAAAGCTTCTGAGACAGAATTAGAACTCAGACCTTCCTTGCTTTTAGTATTCCAGTTCAAAGTCACAGAGTTTACTAGATGGAATGTCCCATACAAGAACAGCAGGATCTAACAATGTGGTAGGATGACCAAGGAAGAAATCACAGAGAAAGTATGACCTGACCTGGCCCTCAAAGAAGTAATTTTCAATGAGATGGGGAAATGTGAGAAGGACATTCCAGACAGATGGTACAACATGACCAAAGATACATTGGCAAGAATTCAATAAGTCTGTCTGAACTCAATTGTCTGGTTAATGTAAGAGGATTCATGATGAAGAGTAGAGGACATAATAAGGAAATAGGTGTAAAAAAAAAAACAAAACAGGGAGAAGTTTAAAGTTCAGCTAGGTTGTGAAGGTTTGAATGTTACACTAAAGGAAGAGTTTGGATATTTTATTTTTAATCCAAACAAGGTCATTAAAGGTATTTGACTATGGGAATAAAATCCTAGTCTAGTTTAAATTTTCATGGAAAAACATGAACTATGATTAAAAAAAAAAGTACTCAGGACTTCCAATTCCGTCATTTATTAAATGAGGAGTCGGGATTAGATCAGTTATCTCCAAAACTGTCTGAACACGCATCCCTAATTATAAAATAAGTTTGAGTATCCATGTATAACATATGTATGCATATTTACAAATGATATGCATGTACTACTATAGTACTGTGTAAATTGAGAACCATAAAAATACAAAGCTAAGAGAAATATAAAGCTAAGAGAAATATAAAGCTAACAGTGCAAAAAATGTTTTTGCTTACATCAAGATATTAATATTATTAATAATCATTTTTTGGGTGAGAGCAATGAATGTGCTTCAGCATTTTGAAAAGGCCCTTAAGTATGCCCTGTGGGATAGGGCAGGCTTGCAAACAGAAATTGTTAGTAATTAATTATTCAGTTAATTTGATCAGTATAGCTAGCCCAAGCAAGTGAATTTCTTTCTTTCTTTGGATAATTTAAAATTGGAAGATACATAAAATAACAATCAAATAATAGTTCATAACAGCAACTGAAAAACAGATTTTCCAAGTCATATTTATGAATATATTTATAATATACAATGCCAAAAAAACCTCTTAGCAGAAAATTTTCAATATAAATTCATTCCTCTAATTTACTATTCATGTTTTAATATCTTAAATTGTGTCTTTGTAGGATAGTCAGCTAACACGCATTTATCAGGGGTTAAGAATGACATTGAGGTTGTGAACCTAGATTACTGAAAGGACTGTATTATCTTCAACAGAAATTGGTAAGTTTATTAGAGAGGTGGATTTTGGGGGGAAAATAATATAATGAAATTTGCAGTGAAAAAAAAATAACTACTCATTCTTTAACCCAGATGGCAGAGGCAACAGGGGGTGGGTGTGGGGCAGGAGGAAGGTAAGTATTTCTTACTCGTTGATCACTGCCCAAAGTGTGCCTACCACAGCCAGTGAACGATCTGGGGGCAGGGGATGAGTATTCTGGAGGTATGGAGAGGGTAGATTTTCCTAATGGTACTTGTGTGTCTGTCACTACGGTTTTCTAAGTTCTGGTTAGGGTATAACTGCCCTAAGGAGGTTGGGTCTGAGGCTTACACAGTGGTAGCAGGGGACAGAGTAAGCAAATGTTGGGTCATAAGAGATGAAGGGCACATGTGGTTGAGATGGAGAAAAGTCCCATGACTGGCTACCTTAAGAACAATGGTATCGCACTAATCTTTCCACCCTCTAATTTACTGATTATTGATGCTTAGGGTCCCTCCATAGGCACTTGGTGGGCTTGGGGACCTGACTTTGGAGAGCGCTGAACAAGCTGGTATAAAGTTCCTAAGGGCTCTAAATCTATGGTCCTAAACAATACATAAAAAATAATCACAATGATATGGACACTTGTCTTTTATATAAAACACACACTACTCATCAGATCCTAGACTTAAATTCAGAAGGGAGCTTGAAGGTCATCTCACACACAAGGAAATGTGAGTATAGTAGTATGGTCTTAGAGACAGAAAGATAGAGTTCATGTCCTGGTTCTAACATATAACTGATTGACCAAGATCAAGTTCTTTATCCCTAACTGCCTCAGGAAACTCTAAGACTATAAATTATAGAAAAAGTTCTGATCTGCGCTGGTGGAGAGGAGAGAATGTTTTCACATTGAGAGCTAAATCACAAGTCTGGATACCCTCACTTCTTATCCCTCTCCATCTCCCCCCCTCCAAAAATGGAAGATAAAATCCTGAGCCTAGACCAGTCCCTTTAAAAAATTATTCACAGATGGGTAAAAGAATGGATTAGGGAAAGTAAATGGAGTCTCTCTCTGTGTGTGAGACTTCCATAGGAAGGACTGGCTGAGAGGAGCAGGATTAGAAAGAATAGTTAGAGACTAAGTCTTCCTCATCAGTTGAATGAATCTCTGTGACAAAGAGGTGGCAGATTACTGTCCTCCACACCTGAAAAGCATAAGATTGTGCCATGAACCACAACCTAAATTTCCTATATTCCATTGGGATATAGCTACATGACTCTCAGACTACTCTTTGTTCCCTCTAAGAAACAAGTATTCTTGAATACAGCGCTTGAAGCCTTTGTTTGAGTTCAGGCCTTCATTGCCTCTCATCTGGCCTACTGTAATATCATCCTAATTGATCTCCATGATTCCTTTTATAATCGCCCACACAACCACCAAAATAGCCTTCCTAAGACACAAGTCTAATCATAGTACTACCTTCCTCAATAACCTTCAACAGTTCTCTTTTACCTGTAGCATAAACACAAACTCCTCAGCCTTTAAAGTTCTTTACAATATGACTCCAGTCTACCTTTCCATATTTACTTCAGTTTTCTTCCTTTTACAAACCTTTTATAACAAAGTGGCTTACTTACTATTCTCTGATCTTGGTACTCCAACTCCTAATTTTCTTCCCTTGGCATAGACCAAAGAAGGAATGCACTCCCTCTTCATCTCCTCCTCTTAGAATCCTTACCTTCCTTCAGGACTCAGCTCACATGTCACCTTTCAGAAAAAGTCTTCTGGGATCTCTCTAGTTGTTAGTACTCTCTCCCTCCTAAAATTATCATACATTTACTTATATGTATACATGTTGTATCCTTGGATAGAATGGAAACTCCCCAAGGGAAGGAAATACCCTCTTTTTTATTTAATTTCATTTTTATCTTTGTATCCTTAGTATGTAGCACAGTGACCTATGCATTATAAATTCATTCAAATGACAAAGTGAGATGATCTGAAGAAAGGTACATTTTTCATGGTTTCCTATAGGGCAGTCTGGTGGCCCAGTAGATAAGAGCACCAGGCCTGGAGTCAGAAAGACTCATCATCTTGAGTTCAAATCTGGCCTCAGACACTAGCTGGGTGACCTGCCTCAGTTTCCTGATCTGAAAAATGAGAAGGAACCGACAAATCACTCTAGTATCTTTACAAAGAAAACCCCAAATAGGGTCATGAAGAGTCAGACATGACTGCGAAACAACTGAACAACAACAAATAATGTTACCAAATTATTACTGAATAATAAAGAATGGCAAGTTTGAATTGAGTACAAATTTGTCATTTTCATGAAGCAATGTCAGCACATTTTACGTGTTTATTTACTTAAGAGTATATATATAAATGGACTGGGAGTCTAGATTCTTGGTTTCCAGTCCTGGCTCTGTGGGTAACCATGTAATTTTGGAGAAATCTTAATTTCTTCATGTTTTCTCTGTTGGATTAGATGATCTCTAAAGTTCCAGTTTTAAAATTCAAATATAGCCAGAGGGTTCTTGAGAATATGGCCTATGTTCATGAGACAACTGAGATGTATGTAAAAGATGTGCTCCACTTTAAAGCATTCTAACACTCCTAGGTATATAACATTTTTTTAAAACAACAATTTAAAACTGCTCAATACTAACCCAGTTTTCCCTATTTAGTAAGACTATGTTTATATATAACAACTATATTTTACAGATGTGTATCTTAAAAATAATTTTCTTTACATTTAATGGGTCATATATACGACTCCTGAAATGTTAAGGATTTTATCACATATGGCTTACATGAGCAACAAGGAGGATTACTCCTCACTCACTAGGTACTTCAAAAATACTGGATGAACATATCTAGACTTTCAAGCAACAAATACTTTGTTATTGTAGGAACACTAAATCTGCATTCATGTGGACAAACTGATTTCTGGTGAGCTAAATTTTAAGGACGAATCATTTGTTATCACTTTAAGAATGAATTATTATTGAACTTATTATGGCTGTTATTGTACCTGCAGATCATTCATCTTCAATTACTGGATAACTGACTTGATTTCACTGATGAAAACTGGATCAAATATTAGCTTGTATTTAGGTACAAGTTTTAACTAGGGTCTTATTCCACTATGTTAAGTAAGAACAGTTATATTTTGCAATTAATTTAAAACCACACATAAGTTGGGTCAGTGTGAAGGAGAAGTAATCCATTTTGCAGACTGTAGATTATTCAATTCTGGGGGGCAGGAAAGCTGTTTTTCTGTGGTGAGGAAATGGATTGCAGTATTCTGCAGCTGAAGAGGCAGTATGTGGATGTGTGTGAGCACACTTAATATGTGAATTTAAGTTCAGTATGAAAATCATTAACCTTTCATCACATTCTGACAGTAACTGAAGACGAGAGAGAGATGCCTCATTTCCCAGCTCTCAAGTTCTCTGAACATATAAGTCAAAATTCTAATTCTGTAGTGGTACCTACTAAGAAAACTTTCAGGAAATTATTCAAATATTAGGGGGGGGAAAGGAATATATACTAAAATGAAACATATACTAATCAGTATAGCAAAATGTTTGATTCTAATGTGCATTACATGAACTTTGTTTATACTTTTGCATAAATGTTCACCTTTCTCCTAGTAGATGGTAAGCTTCCCAAAAGAAAATACTGTTTCTGATTTGATCTTATCTCCTCTACCCAGCACCATGTTCTGCACATACAGTAGGGCATTGGTATCACAGGACCCTGGAGTTGGGAGGGATCTCAGAGACCACCTACCCCAACTCACAGATGCACAGAGTCCTCTACATCAGCACTTCTTAAACTGTGGGTTGTGACTCCATACCTACAGTTTAAGAAGCGCTGAAGGGGTCACAAGTGGAAAAAGTTTAAGAAGCCCTGCACATCACTAACATCATCACCCAACCTCTAGTTAAAACCTCCATGAATTGGAAACCTGTTACCTCTTGAGGCAGCCCATTTTATTTCTGGATAGCTCTTTTTTTCCCCCCTAACGATCCCTTTAATCAATTATCTATCCCAGAGTTCTCTGCCAACTCCTCAGCTAAAATGGTTAAACCTTGCAATGCCTTAGTGATGGTTCTATCTGAGGCTGCGCTGCTGGACAATATTTCATCAAGGGATTTTGGGGACTTAAACAATATGAGAAAAGGAAGGGAGAAACTGACCAACGCATTGACAAGTTAAAAAGGGGGCAGTCCCTTTATCTAGATTGTAACCCTCTTATGGTTACAAAGTTTTCTCCTTCAATTGAGCTAAAATCTGCCTTTCTGCAACTTTGACCCATTATTCCTAGTTTTGCCCTTTAGTTTCAAGCAAAACACACATAATTCTCTTTCAAAGATGAACCCTTCTTACATGTGAAAACAGCTATCATGTCTTGCCTACGTTTTTTTTTTTCCCCGATACTAAATATCTGCAGATCTTTTAACAAATTCTGGCAAAGCATGGTTTCTTTCCCCATCTTGGTCAGCTTCCTAGGTGCATTCTAGATTATCAATGTCTTTCTTAAACTGTAACCAGGTGAAAAAACAACACCCCAGATGTAGCGTGACCAAGAATGAACTGCAGGTGTGGGGGGACATAAAAATGCACAGCTTAGGGTTCAAACACTGAGCATATGAAATAGCTTATAGCCCAGCTTGACTATAATGTATATTTCACATAGGGGAGTAATATCAAATAGTGAGACATACTGGGAAATGTAGGTGGTACAAATATAAGGGAGCAATAATTATATTTTAAAACATATTTTTATAATGTAAAAAAAAATTAAGCAGTAAAGTTAAATTGGAACTAAAGTAGAAAGGGAGCTGGATTTGAACTCAGAACACCTGGTTTCAAAAACTGGCTGTCACATATTCTGTATGACCTTTGATAAGCTACTTAACTCAGGTTGGTGTCAGTTCCTCCACAAAATGTGAGTCCTGGAGTAGATGCTTCTATGGTTCCTCTCAGATCTAAGTCTATGAGCCTGTTTCTTTTATCCCTTCATTTCAACCATTGGTAAAAATGTCAAACAGAATAGAAACAGAGACAAATACTAGGGTACACCACTACAGAATACAAGTTATTTCAATTCCTTCACTGACTAATCTTTGGTAGGTGGTTCATCTACCTAATACCTCTTTCTATTTTGTCCACAAATATAGTATGAGATACTATTTTGAGGAATGCTTTGCTAAAATTCAGGTCTTTAGCTTTCCCATTAACTATTAATCTAGCAAACCTGCCCAAAATGGAAATGAGATTAATATGGCATGTCTACTCCCAGATATGCTAACTATTAACAATCATTGTCACATTTTCTAAAAGCTTACAAATCATTCTTTTAATAAACAAATAAGAATCTTGCCAAGAAAGTAAAGTCAAGCTCACAGGGCTGTATTTTGAAGTCTGATATCTAAAACCTATAGGGAATGAGCACACATATGTAAGATTAAGAATCACTCTCCAAGGGGCAGCTAGGTGGCACAGTAGATAGAGTACCAGCCCTGGAGTCAAGAGGAACTGAGTTCAAAATACGGCCTCAGTCACATAACACTCACTAGCTGTGTGCATCGGGGCAAGTCACTTAATCCCAACTGCCTCACCCAAAAAAAAAAATTTATTCTCCAATAGACAAATGAACAAAGATCAAAATAAACAGCTTTCTAAAGAAGAAATGTAAAATATCAATAACCATATAAAAAATGCAGAAAACACTAATAAGAAAAATACAAATACAAAGCTATCATTTCACATTCATTGAATTGGCAAAGGTGGAAAAAGATGGACATTCTCTATCCTGGAGGAGTTGTGGGAAGATGGGTACATGAGTATGCTACCATGCATTGGTCCTACTATTCTGGAAAACAATTTGTAATTGTACAAGAAAAGTTTCCCAATTATTTGTACTCTTTGAACCATAAATTCCACTACTGGGTTTATACACAATAAGACCAATGACGGAAAGGCTCAATATATACTAAAATATGTATTCATAACACCACTTTTCCTAGTAACAAAATATTAGAAAGAAAATATATGCCTATTGGTTGGGGAATGGCTGAACAAATTGTGACATATGAATGTTATTGTATCTATTCTCTCTCTTTTTGGGGGGGGGGGTGAGGGCAATTGGGGTTAAGTGACTTGCCCAGGGTCACACAGCTAATAGGTGTCTGGTTTAAGGCTGGATTTGAACTTAGATCCTACTGATTCCAGGCCCAGTGCTCTATCCACTGTGTCACCTAGCTGCCCCCTATTGTATCTACTCTCAACCAGGCCAACCTAATGGTTTAAGCTTGAGATGAGAATACAGCAAAGCACCTGTGGGTCATAAAATGCTATAAAAAACAATTTTACTTATATTTAAAAGAATATAATTCCTAAAGTTAAAAAGGACATTAATTCAGATAAAACACTATTCCCCTCTGCTTTCACATTCACCACACAATATGAATACACTCAGTCAGAAAGGCATCCTCCCTACGGAGTTAGGGAAATTCTGCCAAAACCTCTTATAGCAACTCCCCAAAGACAAGGCCCACTATGACTCAGGCAGCAAGGTAGCCAAACTATCTCCTCGCCCCATTAAAGGACCAGCTCCACCTATTATAAAGTAAGTACCACCCTGACCGCAGCCACCATAATGGGAAATGATTATGGAAACTCAGAGAAACATGAGGAGACCTGAATTAAAAAGGGGAGAAAGTAGTTCCTGGAGAACGAAATACAAAATAGGTATGAAATGTAAATGAAGATAATACTGTAAGAGAACAATTCAAATGAAATAAAATGATTAATGTTGTTTCCAGATGGACTCTCATAAAACTATACTACCTTCCTTCTTCTCTATTAATAAAGGGTAAGCTAAAAGTACAAAATGTTACATGGTCTATCAGTTGGAACTCCTATACCTTGTGGTTTTGTTAAACCATGCTGCTTTTTTTTATTAAAGGGGGGGAGGGTTTGTAATTATATGTGACAAACTGACATAAAGACAGTGTACTAAATTTGGAAGTCAGGAAGAACTGGGTTAGATCTTATGTCAGACACTTGCTAGTTGTGTGACCCTGACCAAGGCCCTTTAACTCGCCTCAGCCTCAATTTTCTTCTCTGTAAAATAAGGATAACAATAGCACCTACCTCACAGGGTTCTTCTGATGATAAAATGAAATAATATGTAAAATTTTAACATACTAGGCAGATGCTGACTATTATTGTTTTCTATTTTTCCCATTGAAAGATCACTTCCTTTTTAGCAGATGAAACAAGAGTGCATAGCTGTTTTTTCTGCATTGCCTGATCCACCTTCCATACACTGTTCCAATGTTTCTCTAATCTTCCTTTTGACCTCAATACACCAAACCTGCTATCTTTATCACTGTATTATTAGCATTCCTGACAATAATCTCACAAAATAATGCCACTCTTCTGAATTCACCTTAGTTCTCTGCTCACTTCCATATTCTATACATGTGTTGTGGTCTATGCTCATAACCTCCAGCGGATTACTTGAGCTTGAGAGTTTGGCCAAGAAGGCCAAAGCTGATAAGAAGTCCAACCTAAATCTAGCACCAATACGGGGACTCCCTTTCGAATGGGAAGTCAGAAGGATACCTAAGGAAGGGTGAACCATCTCAGGTCAAGGACGTAAGAAGTCAAAACTTCCACGTTAATCAACAGTCAAGTTGGGCCCAGGACACTCTTCCAGCCTGGGTGAGACAGAGAGATCCAATCTCAAAATACAAAGACAAAAAACTACAAACAAACCAACATAATTAATCCTATGCTGTTCTCGGTGTTTTGTTGGGGTTTTTTTGGCAAGGTAGTTGGGGATAAGTGACTTGCCCAGGGTCACACAACTAGTGTCAAGTGTCTGAGGCCAGATTTGAACTCAGGTCCTCCTGATTCCAGGGCCAGCGTTCTATCCGCTGCACCTCCTAGCTGCCCCAATACAAGCTCTTCTGAGCAAAACATAATTTTCCTAAGAAAACCATAGGCTAGGGATTGGACTTGTGATTTCATTGGTTATAGGCACTACATGAATGTAAGCTAACTTCACGCAGCATCTGAGAGTATTATAAAGTATTATAAAGAGGCGATTCCTGTTCTGATATCGTTTTAAATCAATGGCCTTTAAAGCCAGGCATCGGGAGGGAATTAATAAGTCAGACTTTAGGAAAGAACTTCCAATGATAAAGATGGAATATCACATCTATCAAAGGCTGGAATATTAAGGGAAGTAGTTGTCATTGTACAGGGAATAAGTATAGTTAGTTTGAGACTATTGAAAGACTATATTCCTCCCCTCTAGGTGCTAGCATTCTAAGGCAATATGATCCATATGCAAATAAGACACAACTACATACATGTTACACCCAAAGACCCAACTTGGCTGAATGTCCATAAGGAACAATAATAACGATTACTAGGCAACATTTATATAACAACTTTAATGTTTTCAAAGCACTTTATGTGAAAAATAGTTATTGGCAAATTCATTTACATAATCATAATAATTACTTGTATACAAACACATTTATAGTATAAGTAATGCCCCCATAAAGTCCTACTCCAGTGATTCATCATGGTGTGGAGATTACCTTGGTTTCTTAAAAGCTATGCCAGTAGAACTTGAATTCTGGCAGATTCTATGATGTTGCAAAGACTTCCAACATGACCCCAGCAACAGACTAAGTGAGTTGGCTTTCAGAACAACCCAGAAAAGTACAGAGAGGTTCCTCAACAGTGGTCACTTGGTGATGAACTTTTTTTTTTTTAACACAATGGCAATCCTAAAAACAAAGAAAAATACAATATAGGGTTGCTTCCTTCCCCTTATGCAATGATTACTGACAAATGGTGGGAAAGAAGGCAGAGAGGTTAAGATTCAACACAGTTTTTAAGCCATTATAACAAAATATAAATATATAATATTAACATCAACGCTATAGCTATCAATATACAATATTAACATATATAATAACAAACAAATTAATCTGACTATTGGTACTCTTAAATGTGAAATTCTTGTCTAATGACATATTAGTAGAGAAGAATCACAGAAATACTGATATTCTTGTTAGAAGATATAAGATATTCTTGTTATATTCTGAAAACAGAAGAAAAAAGGATATTGGAACTAAATGGGGGGAGGGGCAAATTGGAGGAATGGATTTTATGATTTGTCCCAAGGCAACAAGAAACATATTCCCCCAGTCACCTTCTATTAGAGAAGTGATGGTAAATATCTGCAAAAAAGATCACCATGAAAATAACTTCAGCTTATGTACCAACATCAGTTGTTGAGGATGAAGAAGTAAAGGGATCCTACAAAGAACTAGTCAACACTCTCCAAATTAAATCAATAAAGTGCCTATCACTCTGATACTACGTAGTCAAAGATGGAAAGGGGTGTGAATAATGAGAAATAGAGAGGAAAGCGTGGTTTAGGAAAAAGGAATATGAGAGGCCAAACAGAAGCTCAATGCCTTCATGTCATGAACACTTTCTTTAAGAAAAGAATTGGTACGCGGAAGAGAGAGAAAGAATGCCAAATAATATCACCAAATTGAAACAGACTTCATTTTAATGAAGAGGAAAAAGTCTTGATATCAAGGTGGAAGTTATCAATTGACTTATCAGGGTGAAGATTGAAATGACCAAAAAGAAAGAATGAAGAATAATGATGAAGAGACAATATACCATTGAAACAGCTTGATATTGTACTATTTAAGCAAATAATCATCAATGAGAAATGGTAAATAGATATAGGAAACTAAACACAGAGATATGATGATTTTCTATAGATGTTTTATTGCTGTAGTTTAGAGAAGTGTCACAGTAAGATTAAAAGTGACCAGAAAGTACCTAAGTCACCAAACACTTGATTTACTTGCCAAGTAGGGAATTTTAAGATGAAATGAGAGGACAACAAATAGAAGGAAAATGGGAAAGATCTGTAAATAGCACTGTAAAAAACTGATTTCACAATCAGGTATAGTGGAAATACTACATCTGAACCCTAAAATTAAAGTTGTCCTTATGGGGAAGAAACCGCACCAAAGATGGCAAAAGAAATCAGACTGGTCCAAGTACATATTGAGGGAATCTGTTCTGGACAAGACAGAATTGTGAGAGCATTAAAAATCTGATCTGTAAGACAGATGAAAGAAGGAAAGATAAAAGGTCTGGAAAAAATCCCGGTTCATATTAATACTAAACAAGGTGACTAAGAAATCATCAATTACCAACCTATATGCCTTTATAAAATCTTCACATAAGTTATCAATTTTTCTCATCCTTGATGAGGCTGTTGGTATGGAATAGAATCAGGCTTTCACGAGCAATATTCAACAACATGCCACACTTTTATCATTTCACAACTGATTGACAAATGTAGAGAATGTAAGATTCTCCTGTGCTTATTGATCATTGACTATGAAAAAGTATGTGACTCAGTAGCATAAACCACAGCTTAACATCTTTTCCAACAAGCTATCTCCTGAAAGTTCCCATATACACCAAAGTATATTTTAACTCTTTTTTGTTAATTATTAACAATTATTATTGTCGAATTTGAACTGGATTATTAATTCAAGGAATTGGAAGCAAAGGAGATGCCCAGTGATTGGGAAATGACTTAACAAATTGTGGTATATGAATGCAACAGAACAGTATTGTAAACTCCTTGAAGGCAAGGACTGTCATTTGCCTCTTTTAGAATCCCCAGTGCTTAGCACAGTGCCTAACACATAGTAGGCACTTTATAAATGTTTCTTGAATTGAATTTTACTGTACTGTAATAATGTGTGATGATTAAAAAGGTTCAAGAGATATAGTTTCTGGGTAATTTAATAATTTTATTAATAAGGCCAGCATATTATTAATAAAAGGATGGTCATTTGGCCATCTCCTTTAGACCAAAGACAATCATGGCGGCAGGCTCATAGTTTATATACTTTTTGAAGAGTAGGTATGCAATGAGGTACTGAGAGTGATATCATGTCACCCTGTCACTCTCAAACAGAGAGACTTATCTCCATACCTAGACCACCTTGGACAATCTATTCAAAGAATGCGTGTCCCACCCAAGCCTGAGAAGAACACAGTGGCTATTCCACCAGGGTGGGGTCTTGAACAAGAAAATTAGTCCAATTACATTATCAGCTATGTCCTTCAAGAGACTGAACTTTTTAAAATCAGGACTTTAGAAGAAGGGGAGAACTCTGGATGTTCCCAAATTATTGATTATTAATAATCATTTCTCTCAAATGAAAAATGAATAAAGAGAAGTATGGAAAGATTTATACAATCTGATACAGAGTGAAGTAACTAGACCTAAGAAAAATCAAAATGATAACATAATTGAAAGACAAAAATCACAAAACAATTAAAAGCAGGTATGACACACTGCATATATTTTCAGACTTCTTCAGTGTATTCATTGGTTTTACTCAGTTTTTATCTATTCCTTTTTCTGTCTTTAAAAATATTATTTAATGTCTTGCATGGTTCCACATGTAAAACTGATATATTGTTGCTTGCCTTCTCAATGGCTGGTGGAGAGCAGGGAGGGAGAGAATTCAGAACTCAAATTTAAAAAAAAAGTAAAAGAAATAAATTAAAAAATTTAATAAATAAATAAAAATATTATTTGTTATATGAAATAGGTTTCTGGTAAGGGAAGTGGAGGGATACTAGGAGGGATATGAGAAATTCTGGTGACATTAAAAAAAAACCTATCAATGAAATTTAATCTTTAAAAATTCCTTAAAAGACATTATAGAAATAACCTTATTTAATGATCCTCTGTTCATAAACAACAGGCAAGTCATAAAACAGAGAGGACTGCAAAAGGTGTTCACTACAGTGACAGAGGAGATTCAGTAAGGAATATAGGTTGAAAATAGTTTCTTTGTGAATACTGAGCCCTACCAAGTGCTCCTGTTTGTGGGTGACATCATGCTGCTTACAGCAAGCCCTGGATCATTACAGAGCCTCCTGGAAGAGATCTATAGAACCACTCAAAAGAGTTTGGCCTCACTAGTCACACATTTAAAACCAAGTGGACAAAGAACATCTATTACTCAAATTATTACATGCATTTGGATGGATGAGGTAAGCCCAGCAAAGGAAAAGAGCAGAATGAATGGATTGCCACTGGAAATTGCAAAGCTCCTTTAATAACCCCAACTTCCCCGTGGAAACAAAGGTCCATCCTTTTTAAATGAACATTTGACCAGTGTTGCTGTTTGGCATACATGTGATACATATAATACAACAAGCTCCAAAGAATTAAAAATTAATATATCATAGAAGAAATGTAAACAGGTGCATAAAACCTGAAACATACTTAGTAAGCACTTAAAAATGTTTGTTGATTGATTCGTGGGTGTGAGCAGGCTGAAACAAAAAAAACCCATAAAGAACTTCAAACAAGAAAAGGAATAAAGGATATCCTAATGGATATGTACAATAAGAAGCAAAAAAGAAGCTGACCACATAGGAAAAGTGAGAATTTATGGGTAGAGGGCCAGAGTGTTATGCTGGTATTTCCACAATAGCAGGGAAAAAATGAGGAAAACCTCTAGCATGTTGGGAACTTATATCCAATCTATTTGAGGACATGGGACAGGATTTGAACAGGATAACCAAGGATAGATGGTTTACAATTTGCATCATTGGAGAGCACTGCTAAATTGATGAGATCACAGACCCATGAGTATCTGAGCATATTTATAATTAAATACATATTTATGTTTCTTAAGAATACTCCACTGAAGTCCTACTGTGATGTATCATTTTGAAGTGGAAGTAATCTGAGCAAGACTAGTGAATTAAAGCTCTGGCAGGCCATAACAAAGACAGGTCCCTCCAAACCATGAAGTCCTAGACTACATATACAGTGGCAGAATGTAAATCTGTTGTCTGAGGATCAGCCTAAGTATGTTTGGAATGATTCATCTCTAGAAGGCTAGCCATCAGGAGATGAAATATTCTGGCTATCACGATTCATTTACCAAGATGTGGTGGGAAGGTTGTAATGTGTGTTGGTGGAGAAAATAGTCCCACTGATAAAATCACAAGACAATAATTTATTATCTTTATGTAGCCCAAAGTTGGGCCAGCTAGGTGTCTCAATGGACAGAGTGCTGGGCCTGGAGTCAGGAAGACTCATTTTCCTGGGTTCAAATCTGACCTCGGACACTAACTAGTTGCATGATCCTGGGCAAGTCACTTACCCCTGTTTGCCTCACTATCCTTATCTGTAAAATGAGCTGCAGAAGGAAATGGCGAACTACTCTAGGAGTTTTGCCAAGAAAATCCCAAAGGGGGTCATGAACAGTCAGACATGACTAAACAACAAAGCATAAATTTGCTGAGACCCAGGTTAAAAAAGACATTTTATAATGATGTTACACAGTGGATAGGATCATGGAGAATTGGGATATTCATGCTGTACTTTTAAGGGGAATCCCAAAATCTTGGAGGACTTGCCAGAAGAGACAGACTCTTCAGGCTTGACTATTAAGAGATACATTCTAAAGAGAACTTATTCATTTTCTTTATTATTACTATTTTGGTTCAAGTCTTCTTCCACAAAATGACTAATAGGGAAATGTTTTACATGATTGTACATGTATAACCTGCATCAGATTGCTTACTGTCTCAGGGAGAGAGGGAAGGAGAAATAAGGAGAAAGAAAATTTGGAACTTAAAATTTTGAAAAACAAATGTTGAAAATTATTTTTACATGTAATTGGGGGAAAATAAAATATTACGTGTGTTTTTTTAAGAGAGTCCAGCTTATACTTGAGCTCCAAGTGGCCTTACAGAAAGGACTTTCCCCCATATTTTGAGACCTCACAAATGGATGTGGAGAGATGGGAACAAGGCATAAACAAATAAGTGTATCAACCAAAGAGTAAAAATAGGGAAGATGGACATGGGGCAGAGAAGTGGACTGAAGCTGAGACTATCTACAACCAGTAGCTGGTAAAACGAATTTTAGTCAGTGGCTTTTTTTCCCCTTTTTTTTCCTAGAACACAGAAGTGACTCTAGCTTTGTCACCCATTTCAACTACCTTTTGTTTAAATATTTATGTACATTTCTTTATTATTTGATACTGCCAGTAAATTACACGGCTAAGACAGATTTTGATCTAATGATAAAAATTCATTGTTTGCGATTGAGGGGTAGAAACTACTCCATAGGACTAGAGTCTTCCCCAATTTACTCTAGAATGAAGGTTATGTTTTTGTAAATACGGTCATTTCAAAGATTATTCCAGAACATATCCAACTAGACTGTCATTAAATCCAAGAGACAATTTGTAAGGAAACGAGCCAGAAACAGACTGAGTGGGGGAAGGTTGGTATATTTGTCCCTGAGTGCCTTAGTTATAACCTGGCATCATACACCCATACTACAGGTCTTTACACTCTAAGATTCTGTGCTGCTTCTTAGAAGAATGTGTGATGTGCGCAAAATCTAATCCCAAATATTTACTGACACATAGAAATAAATCAAATAAACTCAATTTAAAAGAACAAATATTTTTAATTGACATGGAAACATAAGCAAGAGGAACGGATATATTTGTTAATAGTGCTTTCTTTTTTCTGGACCTCAGCCCAAATTAAGTCTTGAATGCTAGCGTATAACTAATATTTTGACAAAAATGAACCAGAATATTTACCTAATTAATGATTAGCCACTAGAAGTAACAGACCAGCTAAATGGGACACAGGCATGTGGAACCTTCAAACAACTGGCACTTAGTCAAACCCAAACATTACAACTAGAAACGTGAAACAATGCCCCCCAAAATTCTGATATTTGCCTACAAAAGGTACCCATCTCAAACTTTTAGGGCAAAGGAAAACAAAATATAGATCAGATGCATCAATCAATTGATCAATAGATAATAAAGTATTTTCTGAGCACTTACTATGTTCCAAGCACTGGGGATACAAATATTAATTAGCAAGACAAAAGCCTGCTCTCAAAGAGCTTATAATCAGTAAAGAAAAGTGGTGAGGGTGGGGCTGAGTGTTATAGGGACAGTGACAAGGCATGGCACAGTGGGCCAGGAAGTGGTATGAGTACTACATCAGGCAAGATAAGGCAAAAGCTCACCTGTGAGAGCTGAGGGACCCAAGAGCAAGCTTCCAGGTTACCAGTGGCAAAAAGGTGGAGGTGTGATGGTCAGAGTAGACATCATGACAAAGAATGGTCCATGATGTCTTTATACAGAGACTTCTTTTTTATTTATTGTTTAATTATACCAAATTAAACCTAGCTGGAAAGCTACAGCCCACAACAATGACAAAACAATCTTTCTTTGGGTTAGATACTTGTGTATCAGATTTTTCTGTCATTTCTCTCAAACTTTCTGCTTTCAGAATTACATAGTAATTCTAGGGAGATATTCTCTTTCTCAATGTAGATTTACACAAATTAACTAAAAAGTTATCAGGAGCAGCATCAACAGTTCTGGGTATGTAGTAGGTCAACAAAGACTTGTTTAATTGATTGCTGTGTGACCCAATTAACTAAGCATTTACAGGCCTGTCTCCTGTGTGCCCAAATGAGCTCAACAGTGATTTTCCAGCTCATAGGCTGCTCCTCAGGCATGTTCAGATTTGTGAAAGAAAACACAGGATAAAGAGTTACAGGACCTAGGGTTAAAGTCTAGTTCTAATGACTCACTGCCTATGTGACTGAGAAAGGTTTTATTTAAACTCTCACTACCTCAATGTCATCATCTGTAAAAATAAAGGTTTGGACTAGGTCCTTTAACATAAGTTTTTGACTTGTTTTGTTTTTCAATAACACACCTGGTTGGATATCATCTTTTTTTGGGGAGCGGGGGGCAGAGATTAAGTAGTTCTTAGAGAATATGATGTATCTAGAGGCCGAGAACTGAGGAAGTCCTAGCTTGTACTTTTAGCCCCTTTCCTTGAGAATGGAGAGAGAGAACTGTGCTCACAGAATCTAAATTCTAATTTTTGTTTTCTACTCAAAATAGTAACTGATCTCTAGGATTGTAGATTTCTTGATTTTACTTGGTTTTGTCTAAGTAATGAGGAAAGATAGCAGAAGAGAATTATATAAGTTGTTTTTCAAGTTGAGAAACACAAAATGAAATGCATGTATATCCTTGAAATTTATAACGCTTTCAACATACCAAGAAGTCTGCATTCACAGAAGTGGATTGAAATCACAGACTATTAGATTACTTGTTTACAAGTTGCCAAAGAAACCAGATTAATTTTTTATCCACAATGAATCACTTGCTCATCTAAGTGAAACATTTACTTGACCCAAGGAACAGACATGGTATTTCTCTTCAAACTAAAAGTCCAAGTTTTAAGATTCTCGCTTCAGGTTTATCATTTACTAGTTGCAAGATCTATGTTACTCTGTTTTATTTTTCATATGAATCGAGATGTAATTTACATGTAGAACCAATATGTATCACACTAAGTAATACATATTATAAATAGCAATAATAACTAATGCTTACATAGTATATCATAGTTTTTAAAGTGCTTTCTTTCTTCATAATGTACAGAAACCATGCTTTTAATAATGCTTTGTAGAATTTTGAGGTAGGCAATATAAGTATTATTATTCCCATTTTATGGGTAAGAAAACTGAGGCTAACAGTTGTTAAATGGTTTTGCCACAGTTTCACAAGAAATTTCAGAGCTGGCACCAGAATACAGGTTTTCTGACTCTAAATACAGTGATTTTTGCATGATGCCACACTATCAGTCTTGACATTAACAATGAGTCATTGTTACCTATTTTATAATATCACTACACTAAAAGGGCGCTGGGTGGTACAGTGGATAGAGTACTGCGACTGGAGTCAGGAAGACATCCTCCTGAGTTCAAATCTGACCTCAGATACACGTCACTTAACCTTGTCTCAGTTTCCTCATCTGTAAAATGAGCTGGAAGAGGAAATGGCAAATCACTCCAGTATCTTTGTCAAGAAAATCCTAAATTGGATCATAAATTGTTAGACATGATTGAAAAATGACTGAATAAGAACAACAAACATTGAAAGAAATCTTACTATGGAATAAAACGTAAGGGTCTTTTAAACTATTTCTCACATAATCTCATACAAAACCATTTGGAATTTTCCATTTTCTATCTTTTAAGCTCTCTTAAAAATTTCAATTTGGGAATTTTTAAATCACCCTGGATTTCCCAATTTTAAAAATACTCAAATTAGAGGTATTAAAAAAATTTTAATCTGATTTCACACTATCTTCAAAACAAAAAGAATAGATGAACATAATTTTAGTAGTTGATTTGTTTAAAGCACTGACACAGGGCATAATTATTGGATTATGTAAAATCATCCTTACAATCAGAAAATACCGAATTGTTCATATTACACATGGGTTATTTCACACTTACCATATGCAACCACTGTCACCAAGAGAGGAAATTCTAAGTTTAAACTACCATTCTTGCATAGAGATACAACCTCCCCCAAAACCCCACCCTGAAAAAACAGATGTTTTATGTTTGTTTCCTTGCAAAAAGAATTACACTAGTCTTGAAAGATGTCTTAACATCATCAAAGAACTAGACTGTCCGTACAATTTCTGTCAGGGTAAACTCTGCAAGGCTTCATGAAAAAGCCTTTTGATTGCAAGCACCAACCACCCGAGGGCAAAAACAATGCTTTGCTAAGTGCTTCTCTTCCTGCTATGCCCACATACAACACAGACTAGATCTTGGGTTGAAAATTTAAAGGTCATCATCAGTTTACCCACTTTGTCATTCCTTCCCTCCACCTACCAGCAGCCACCTTTAACGTTACTGAGCTTCACAGAGTTAAAGTTTTACAGTTTATTTACAATTTATTCCAGGAGACCAAGTCACAGTGGGTATATAAATCCAAGTGCACTTACCATAACACCATCATCACTTAATAGTCATTCCTCTAGTTCAGCCATGTGTAAAAGTCTGTTTAGGGTAATATGTAACTAATAGTAGGTTTCTAAGACTAACATCTAACATGGATGTATACAAGCTATAAAATCCGTATTTTGAAAGAAATTATACAATTTTTCAGACCTGTGGTACATGGAAAATTGCCTCCTAAGGGAATGACAATATACAAAAGCATGTGGAGAGAGGTTGTAAGCTATGTTCGTGAAGGGAGTATCCACTCTGAGAAAATAACACATTGTTCTCAGTGTCTGAATGGAAAGATTTACTGACATTTTACTAATGGTCAGAAAATCTGCTCTTCTGCTCAGAGACAATTTTTAGACTGCTGGCAAAAACTGTAATTCCCACTAAGTTAATTCAAATCTTTTGTTCGTTGACTCTACATCCTTCTCCCCGCCCTTAATTTTTTAAAATTCTAAACACCAAATAAAATAAGCATTTTCCTACACA
>NW_020954592.1:2767887-2847768 GCF_900497805.2 Vombatus ursinus | reverse complement strand
CCTCTCTCCTTCCCACCCCAGTTCCATCTAAAAGAAAAAAGAAAAGCAAAACCCCTGTAGGACATAGGCATCGTCCACTAAAACAAATTTCCAGACTGGTTGTGTCCAAAAATGCATGTCTTATTTTCCATCTTGAGTCTGTGATCACTTCTCCATCAGGAAGTGTCACCATGTCTCACTTCTGACCTTATATCTTAAATGCTCAACTACTTAATTACATCCTTGTATCTTTGATCTTCATATCCTGCTTAATGTTGTACTTTAACTGTTACTTTTCCATTGAAAATTTTCCATTCTTTGGTATGCCTCAGTTGACATTCTAACAGCTAAACGCTCCAGAGACTATACAGACAACAAATGAATAAATGCAAAAGCATTTTTTTGTGTACTTATTGTGTGCCTCTTGCAAATCACAGAGAAGACTCACACCAGCATGGTTTCAAGTTTGTGACTAGTTACAAACTATGTGACACTGACTATACTGGAGGAGCAGTCTGGATAAGTAAAGAGTTATTCATCATGAGTGGGCAGGCAACGAGGTGACGAATTCCTTGGTCATGTAGACTCATGAAATAATGAAAAAAATAGCCTTTCATCCTTTACAGACATCGTCTACTGCTTTGACAGTGACAAAGTGGTGAAAAAGGGGGCAGAGCATGCTAAGAATTAAAGCTTTTAGGCCATCCATAAATATTAACTGGTATTCTAGATATAAGACTTTTGTTCAGCAGCCAAAGAGTCAACATCCTATTGCTAAAAAAATAAATAATATCAATATTGACATTATTGCTAAAAAAATTCTTTTAAAACCCCAGAAGATAGAAAGAAGATACAGTTAAATTGAAAGAGAGTTAGAGGAATGGATTTTATTATGTATCACAAAGAAACAGGAATCGTATTTTTATGGGGTACTTGGTCATTTCTCCTTGTAGAGTTCATGATAAATATAAGCAAAGAGACTAGTATAAAGATAACAGAAATGTATGAACCAATATCTGTTTGTTACCAATAATAGGTATCAAAGAGTATATCAAAAATGAAATTAGTTATATCTTAATACATAAAGAATGGCTTATATATCTTAACATATAAAGAATGGCTCAAGAGTCATTTCTAATGGAAATTTCTAAGGGAGTCATTTCTAAATCAGTTGTCCTCATACAGTTAAGACCATCAACTTGTAATAGCAAAGGACAAAACTGACGTAAAGGATGGATAAAGAATTCAAAAGATACATTATATAATCAAAATGGCTTCAATTTGACCTATTTAAACAATCTATTGAAGCCTAAAAATGGAACATATTAAATGAACAGATATTGATACATATGTATATATAGATCACCAACACTTCTTATAAAAGTTTAATCAATTTAAAGTAAATGACTTCATAGGACAAAAGAACCTAGAAACCATTCTAGCTAGTTCTTTGCCCAATAGAGCTATAGCAGTAAAGAGCAACATCAGTGGAGAATAACAACTGAGTTGCAAAATCTTAGGTAGGAGAATATTAAACGATTACAAATAGTATCAGCTCATAAAACAGTTAAAATAGTAAAGGAAAAAAGTACTCATGTAGACATTTTGACTTGAGGCCCGTTAATTTCTTTCTTCATAAGCATTTAGAGCTGAAACCAGGAGACAAAGAGATGAAAATAGAAAAGATATGCTAATATTTCTACAATGAATTTTTCCTCCTCAAAAACACTATTATCTAGATTGTAACTTACTAATTTCTAATAAGCTTCAGCAGAAAAGAAAATGGCACTAAAGGGGGGAAAAGGGGAGAATAGCCCAATTCAATGAAGTATAAATATAGAGGTGGTCCATGTTGGAAGTAACACAGTTTGGGAAGCATTCAACATCAAGATAAGATGAAAGAAGGCAGGTTACTAATTACTAGGGGTGGGGGAAACCCAAAGATGCCACCTTCCTCCTTCAAAAAAAAAGCTGATTGGTAAGATATCAATAACTGTGAAATTATATGCCTTTCTCACCTTGACAAAACAAGAAAACAATCTAAACACATATCAAAGGCATTTCTGCTGAAAATGACAAAGAAATAGGGAGGGTTTTACATACAATACAAGAGACCAAATCTTTACAATCTCACAATAGACTGATAGGTACGAGAATGTAAGATTTCCCTGGGCTTATTATAAATAAGCTTTTGATTTGATAGCACAAATTGCCTCCCCTTAAAGGGCTCTCCTCTAACATCATGTCTTCCATGTATATATCAAAATCATACAAGATTCCTTCAAAGATAAAATAGAGGATGTTTGTTCAATGACCCTTTGATTATTGTCAAGTACGAACACATGAGATTCATGCTTGTCAAAGGTATTTGGCATTGTCAATGACAAGAGAATAGCCAAGGATAGTCTAAATCAAAGGAGTTCTTAAAGATGGTTAGGCCCTCTACATGCTCTTGTTTGCATATTACCCTGAACTGACTGCAACAACATGGAACATTACAGAGTCTCTGAAAGGAGATTCACGATTACTCACGATTATATAGGAAAAAAAAAAGTGATGGTAGAACTCTGAACTGACCAACCATTGTGGAAGGCAATCTAGAATTATTCCTTTAAAAAGCAACCAAATGTCCATACCTTTCAACCCAAAGACCTCATTGATAAGCAAGGACATGCTAAGGTATAAAGTTCCATCTATACCCAAATCATCAAAGTAGCAATATTTGAAGTATCAAAAAACTGGAAACAATGTATGTGCCTTTCAATTTGTAAATGGCTATACCAACTGTGATATCCGAATGAAATGGAATATTACCATGCTGTAAGGAATGATGACTATGAAAAATTCAGAGAAGCATGGAAAACTTATAAGAATTAATGCAATGTGAAGTTAGCAGAACCAGAAAAATAATTGACCAAATGACTACACAACATAAATGGATAAAAAAAGATACTGAAACTGAATGCTGTGTAATTTTAATGATTAAGGGTGGTCCTAAAAAATAGATGGGTAGATGCACCTCCCTCAATTCTTTGCAAAAGGGTGTGGAACATTGTATCAGACTTGCCTGATAGGTTGTTTTTTTTTTTTTCCCCTGAACTTTTTTCTTTTATTATTTCTGTTATAAGTGATAGCTTGCTGGGCAGAGGAGGGAGAAAGATCTATTTGGGAATAAAAGTGATATAAAACCAAAATACTGCAATGAAAATCTTTTTAAAGTGGATGAAAAATACCTACTTCCAGACTAAGCAATGCAGTTTGGGGGGACAGATGATAGAGCTGCTCGACTAACACATATATCTTATGCGGTACCTTTAGATGAACAATGAGCTATGCTCAGAATTGAATGGGAGGAAAAGTGTAGGCTTGACTGCATTTGGGAAATAGTGCAGCACCAACTTTTCTCTAAAATAAAGCACCATCTTTTAAACACTATCATTTTTTCCAGTGAAAATACATAGTGGAGTATTGAAACACTGTCGCATTTTTAGAAATCAAAACTTAGAAGAAAGGAAACAAGTATTTATTGTGTGCCTACTTCGTGCTAAGAACTGTGTTAAGAATTTGTGAAAATATTATTTCATTTGATCCTCACAAAACTCTGGCAGGTTACCATCTCCATTTTATAGTTGAGGAGACTGAGGCACACAACAATTGAATGACTTGCTTAGGATAATGTATTTAATAAGTGTCTGGGGCCAGATTTGAACTTGGGTCTTTCTGACTCTGGGCTCAGCATTCCATCCATTATGCCACCCAAAAGGCAATGGTGAGAAACATAGTGGGAACAAACATACTGTAACACATTATCAGTGAAGAATTGTGCATAACAAGTTGTGTAAAAGGTATCCTATCCAAAAAAATGCTTTATTAGGCAAAGGAGATAGCCTTATCATATAGTAAGAGTAAGCAATTTTTGTTTGTTGTTTTTCAGTTATTTTTCAGTCACGCCCAACTCTTTGTGACTCCATTTGGGGTTTTCTTGGCAAAGATACTGGATTGGTTTCCCATTTCCTTCTCCAGCTCATTTTACAGAGGAGGAAACGGAGGCAAACAGGGTTAAGTGACTTGCCCAGGGTCACCCAGTTAGTAAGTCTATGAAGCTAGATTTGAACTCAGGAAGATAAGTCTTCCAGACTCCAGGACCAGAGCTCTATCTAGTGCGCCACCTAGTTGCCCCCCAGAGTAAGCAATTACAGATTACAAAAGAGTAAAGGGAGTCCATGGGCTCTCTTTTTATATTAGAGGACCTACTAGAAGCCTGTCCTGACTCTTAGACACCTGAAGCCTCAGTAGGAGTCCCTGTATGGGACCTATAGGAGTACATGGAAAAGAGTCACAAAAGATAACGAAGCATGGATAGTTTGCAATCTGCACTGTTGGCAGATCAGTCAATTAGCAAGCATTTATTAAGTGCTCACTATGTGCCAGAATATGTGGATCACATATCCACCGAAGTATTTTAACACTACTCTGAAAACTCAGAACCAATTAAGATACACTTATACCTCAGTATCAACCTCTTCTCAGAAATAGTGATACAACTCAATTATAAAAGAAAGAGAATTATTACCATGAGGCTTTTTTCTTACTGTTCACTGAATAAAAACACCACCTTTTGGGATGGTAGATTCAGAATTCTATAGTGTTGCTATTAAGCAAAACAAAAGCAAAAACACAACCTCAATTTGTTAATCCAGAAAATAAACAACTAATTAGAAGTGTATTAACTAATCAATTGCTTTTTCTTTCTCATATTTCCTAAATGATAGGTTTTACATAACTTCTTGTGCCTAATAGGTCTTTATTGGTAATATTTTACAATCAACTTATACTCACGAAGCATCGCTCCACTGCCCTTTGGTCACTCACACAATTATGACTCTTTAGAGATTAGAGTGTTCCCTGATTCACAGTATGTGGACAGTGTCACCAAAAGAAAATGGGTTTCTTACTTAAAAACAAAACAAAACAAAACAAAACAAAAGCAAACAAACCTCGTTTAAAGACTCATGAGGTAGCGTTAACAAAGATGCATATTGAGAAATAAAGATGATGTACAAGTAAAAGGTATCAATAAAACTTTTTAATGGGTTTTAGGTCATGGATAAAATTTGGAATTGTTCAAAATACTGCACTATCCACCAATGGCAATCTAAGCTGCTCTCTTCCTCCTATTCAATTCATATATTACCTAGAAAATATATAACTGGAAAAGGATCAGACCAATTATGTAATAGGACTGATGGGCAAGCAATATCCCATCACATGAATCCCATTCATATGAATTAAGACCATTTGGATAACTAATCAACTGAGCTTGATTTTAAAATTTCTCTGTCCCATTCCCAATCCCCTAAGTCATCAAACACCAAATATTTTTAAACATTAACATTAAACATTAACACATCTACTCAAAAGCACTGGGAATGTAAATGAGAACCTCATCTACAGTAGTTTAATAAAGAAACAAATCAAAAATTCCTCCAAAGTATGACTCTCAAGTGTTTTATTGAAACTGAAGTCTTGAAACTGAAATTGAAAATGAATGTCTTATTGAAATTAAAGTGACTCTAGGTTCTTGAAGGTTATGATGATGCCAGATGACGATAAACTTTAAAAGGTCCTACACCAAGCACTTTTGTCCACATCAATTTGTGAAGACCTACTAAGTTTTGGAAGAGAAGAGATTTGTTTAGGGAGGGTGGGAAATACCTGCGCTGACAAAACTGCTGATTCCTTCAAGGTGAATCGTATTTATCATTACGCAAGTATCTAAATCAAATGATTTTATTAATCAAGGGTGACTGAAAGGTTGAAAAAATTTGGAGTTCCATACACCAATGGTCATCCTTTCAGCAAGATGGAAACAACTTGGGTAGTGCCCAAATTTACCTAATTAGTACAAATTATTGCAGAATCAGACTTGGACATCGAGTTCTACCCTTATAATTTTTTAAATTGAGGCTCAGAAAGATTAAGCTACATGCTCAAACACCACTGAAGTATGAAGCTGTTGAAGTAGGATTCAAGTTCAAGTCGTTGGCCCCCAGGTCCAGTGAGTATTGTTAAAATAATACACAAGGAAGGAAGGAAGAGTATATTAAAAGCCTATGTGCCAAGCACTGTGTAGAGTACTTGCTTATTATCTGATTTAATCCTCACAAGCACCTTGGGAGGTAGGTGCATTTATTATTCCCATTTTATAGTTGAGGAAACTGAGGCAGACAGAGGTTAGGTGACTTGCCTAAGGTCATATAGCTAGTAAGTGTTTGACACTAGATTAGAATTGAGGTCTTCCTGACTCCAGGCACCTAGCTGCTTTCATTAAGTTTTATGGTCACAACCATTGACCTAAGCATAATGATAGTAAATTTTTAGTAAATTAAGTATGAAATAAACATTAATTTACTCTGCACTTGGGCTATAATAGTCTATAAATTCACTAATCGATAACAGTCATACTATGTCACCTTTATAACCAAGAGTTGTATGTGTGTGTGTGTGTGTGTGTGTGTGTGTATACATATATATGTGGATGGGTGGGCATATGTGTATGTATGTTGGAGTGAGGGCTGTACACACATGCATGTACACATACATGCACACATTGTTTTTCCTTCTTGCAATATCTAACTCAACCTGGCAAGCAAAGCAGGCAAAAAGTGCTTCCAGGATCAAATTCACATGTACTCTGACTATAAAATTGATAATTTTATATAGATAATAGTTAGTTTTAGATAATAGATATTTTTAATATCTATTTTATTGAATAGATATTTTTGAATAGATAATTTTAAGTAAAAGTATTGAGGTTTTGCACTTAATTTATATTTCAGTCTCATAACTATGCTTTAACAATATAAAAATAAGCCACATTTAAAAGATTATTAACAAGCATGGCATTTCCATAAATCAAAATAAGTACTAAATATAATGCAGTATATACTTACACTGTTATATGAAAGGAATAATCATGAAAAGAGAAGCTATATTAAAATGTTATGATTAAATAATAGGTCTGATACAGGAAAGATAGATGCAAATCCTGATTAGTTGTTTACAGTCCAACAAACTAAGGCCTATGCTATGGCAATATTCCATCACTGTACAGGAATGATTTGCTAACTACAGGCCTAGCTAGGTTGGTTTATTATTATTATTTTTTTGTTGTTTTTTTATGAGGCAATCGGGGTTAAATGACTGGCCCAGGGTCACACAGCTAGTAAGTGTCAAGTGTCTGAGGCTAGATTTGAACTCAGGTCCTCCTGAGGAGCTCCAAGGCCAGAGCTCTATCCACTGCGTCACCTAGCTGCTCCTAAGCATCTCTGTCAAAGACTATACCTGAAGGTGACTGAGTCCACCATGGGTATAAGCCATGGCCACTGATTAATAATGACAATGACAACAGCAACAACATAAATAACGATAGGTGACCCATATACAGCACTTTAGAATTCACAAAACACTGTAGAAATACTATCTCCTCTGATCTGCACCATAATCCTATGAGGTAGGTGGTATTAACTTTTACTATTCTCATTTTGTAGAAAAGGAAACCAGTTCAGAGCTTAAATGACTCAGCCAAGGTAGGAATTCTCATCTAGGGAACTTTCCAGTAACAACTGATTGTCTCTCAAACTTCAGGGAACAGGAGTCACTACATCAACTGCTTCACTCCAAATAATCTCACTGTCCAAATGTAAATTCCCAGGAACAAGGCAGTGTGGATACCCAGACCCTGGCAATAACGTTCTGCGTATCAACGTACAACCAGGCGCCACTGTTTCTATAACTGTAAAATGAGGATCCATCCATCTCATAGGGACATTGTAAGGATCAAATAAGCAAATATATGTAAAGCATTTTGCAAATCTTAAAGAGATATATAAGTATTAGTTATTAGGGAAATAGGAAAGTAGTCACCAAAAGCAGTTATTATAAATTAGAATGCTTTGTCCTCTGTGATGATGGATCACAAAAGAGTCACCATCACCTACAAAGTAACCCTTTACATAAGTCACAATTAAATTGCTCCCTAGACATCTGACTTTTTGTATAGACCTTGTGTTTTATAATCTTTTAATGATCTGTGGCTCTCTAGGGAACACCTCAGGTTTTCTTATTTCCTATCTCACTGAAGAACCCCAAAATGAACATAACAGCCAATGCTCAGTCCAATAAATTATGCTCATTTCTTAAAAGGAAAAAACAGTATTACACTGATACCTTTCATAATTCATCTCTGTGGCAACAATGTCAGTATATTTTTCTATCATACACGCATGGAAGTAGTTGTTCTCCATCTTTCTCTAAGGAAGTTCATTTTTCCTTCTTTAGTATATCTCTGTTATAATTCACTGGATTTGTTCCTGATTTCCCACATATCCTGCTAATTTATCAAAGGTTATTTAAATCAGTTGTGTCAAACTCAAATAGAAATAGTTCTATAAACTGTACATAAGGATCTCTGTAGGTTGCATATTGACTTAAATCATGTATTATCTATGTTTTATTTGTATTTTATTTATTTTGCTAAATATTTTCCAATTACATTTTAATCTGGTTTGGGCTATACTCAGGAGTGCTGTGGGATGCATATGGTCAGTAGGCCACATATCTGAAATTTCTGATTTAAATTTAGATCACTCTCCATCAAGCTGTTAGCTCTGCATTTCATACCTCCTAAAAACTGAAGTACGTAGGCTCTCTATCCACTATTCTGTCCTGCTCGCCAGCCCAATCTCCCTGAGCAGGGATGTGGAGAACTTCTGGTACAAAGTGGAGCAAAGTTCCCTTTCACCTCAGGCCTCTTCCATCTCCTGTTGTACCTGTCCTTTTGTTTGTTTGTCTGTTTGTTTTGGTGAGGCAATCAGGGTTAAGTGACTTGCCCAGGGTCACACAGCTAGTAAGTTTCAAGAATCTGAGGCCACATTTGAACTCAGGTCCTCCTGACTCCAAGGCTGGAGCTCTATCTACTGTGCCACCTAGCTGCCCCTGTATCTGTCTTTTAAGGGATGAGGAAGAGAAAGGTTGGTGGGAAATGAGACTTTATCCTCTTTCTGCGCTCCATCTCCAACTGCATCTTGTTCCTGACCAATCCCTGGGAAGAGCGGCCGTAAAGTAGAGCCTCCCTCCCATCTCATACTGCACTTGCCCCCAGCCTGATCTCCAACCTCTGTTGGAGCATATCTCTATGATAAACACTCTCACGTCTGGTTATACCTTTCACATCCCAGTGACCCTGAACTCCTGTAGATCATCATTCAAACCCTCCCATCATTCCTCACTTCCCACCACCTGTTTCTTCATTCTCATCTCCCTCAACCCTCCTGCCCCCAAATTTAAACCAAACACCGCTCAACCCTTCCCCTGTGCCCTCTAGAATGCCTGCTCCACAGGCAACAAGCGTCCCTTCATCTTGAATTTATTCCTCTCCCACTCTTTCCATTTACTAGCTCTTACTGAAACCTGACTCCCTTCTGATGACACAGCCTTCCTGGCCACCTTTTCTTCCAGGACTGGCTGCACCTTCAATCATTCTCTTTGGCTCACCGGTCAAGGCAGAGCAGTTGGAATACTCTTTGCTCCCCATTGCCACTTCCAGGTTCACCCTCTATCTCCATCATCCTGAAACTTCTTTTCCTTTGAGGTTCATGCTACTCTTATCTATTACTTAATCAAAATCCTGGTAGCTATTGTCTACAGGACCCCGATCTCATCCCCAGGTCACTCCCCTTCCTCATTCAACGTGTTCAGTAAGTGGCTCACAATTTTTCTCTCCTTCCTTACTCATGAACTCATACTTCTACAGACATACACATACACATACATACATACATATACATACACACATACATATATATATATTGACTCTCCCTCAAACACCCTAACCACTTAATTTCCCAACCTACTCACGTTTCATAAGTCACTCCTCCATCCCACTTCACCACACACAAAGATGGTCATAGCCTTATCTTGCCATCACCTCTAAGTTCAAGAATTCCAAAACCCCCTTATCCTACCATAATCTATTGGTTTTTTCACCTTTCCCTCTGCCTTCCTTACTGTACCATGACTTCTAATCCATAGAATCCTTAATTCTCTCCCATGGCATCTTCCCTGTACTAGCCACTCTCTTTTCTTTTCCCATTCTTGACCCCTTGGTGAATCAATTCAACTCCACATTGCCCTCCTCTCTTGAATCGCCTACCCTTCTTATCCATATTGTTCGTTATACCCAGTCAACCTCAGCCTTGGATCACTCCCACCATTTGTCACTAAATAAAGTTGGAAAAAAGTCTCTCAACTCTTCTGACTGAGTGGACTACAAATTTATGTTACATAATCTCAATTGGGCCTTCACTGCTGCTAGGCAATCCCATCATAATTCCCTTATCAATTCACTTTCCTCTCTACAATGGCTCTTCCAAACTTTTCATCCCTCCTCAAACATCCCATGGATTCTGCACTCTCTCAGCCAAGAACCTTGCCTCATATTTTATGGGGGGAAAAAGATCATTTTCTATGAGCTTCCTCTTCCTCATTTCCTGTCACTGTGATGCCTTCTGCCATTATTTCCTCCTTCACTCCTGTCTCATATGATGACGTGGCCTTCCTCCTTACCAAGGCTAAACACTCTACTTGATCAAGCAATCCCATTCCATGCCATCTCTTCCATCCGATCACCCCCTCAGTCATCCCCTCTCTTCACTCATTTTAAATCTCTCCCTGTCTATTAGCTCATTCCTTACTGCCTACAAATATGTCCATGTCTTCCCTCGACCTAAAAAACCCCCTCACTTGATCCTTCCCCACTACTAACTGTTGTCCTTTATCTCTTCTTCCCTTCCCTTCCCTTCTCTTCTTTATCTCTTCTTCCCTTCCCTTCTTCAAAAAAGGCTGTCTAAACAGGTGCCTCTACTTTCCTCTCACTCTCTTCTTACCCCTTTACAAATGTAGCTTCCAATCTCAATATTCCACTGAAATTGCCCTTTCCAAAGTTACTGATGATCTCTTAGTTGCCAAATCCAATGGCCTTTTTCCAATCCTCATTCTCCTTGAACACCGTTGGTCTCTCTCTCTCTTCCTTGATTCTCTCTTCTCTGTAGGTTTTAGGGATTTCACCCTCTCCTGGTTCTCCTCTTACCTCTCTTAGCACTTCTCCATTTTCTTACTGGACCCTCTTCCAGATGGCACCATATTAACTAGATTTCTCTCAGGGTTATCCCATGGACCCTCCTCTTTTCTCCCTCTATACTACTTCACTTGGTGATTTAATCAACTCCCATAGATTTAATTACCATCTCTATGCTAATGACTCAAATCTACCTATCCTGCCCTAAACTCTCTGAGGACTCTAATCTCCAAATGCCTTTCAGACACCTCAAACTGGATGTCCAACGGATATCTTAAATTCAATATGCCCAAAACAGAACTCATTATCTGTCCCCCTTCTACCTTCCCTGTTACTTCAGAGGGCAATGCCATCCCCCTAGTCCACAGGCTTATAACCTAGGAGTCATCCTGGATTCCTCATTATCTCTCACTCCTCACTATCCAATCTGTTTGTCAACGCCTGTTGATTTCACCTTTGCAACATCTCTCAAATATGCCCCTTCTCTCTTCATACTGCCACCACTCTAATGCAGGCCCTCATCAGCACCTCACACCTGGACTATTATAACAGCCTACTAGTGGACCTACCTGCCTCAAGTCTCTCCCCATTCCAAATCATTCTCCAATCAGTCACTAAAGTGAATTTCCTAAAGTGCAGGTTTGATAATATCATGTCCCCTACTCAATAAATTCCTGGGGCTCTCCAAGATCAAATACAAAATGTCTGTTTGGCATTCAAAGACCTTCATAACCTAGACCCCTCCTACTTTTCTAGTCTTCCTGCAACTTACTCCCCTACATATACTCTTCAATCCAGTGACACTGGCCTGCTGGCTGTTCCAGGAACAAGGCACTCCATCTCTCAGCTCCAAGCATTCTCCCTGCCTGTCTCCCATGCCTGGAACTTTCTCCATCCTCAACTCTACTATTGATTTGCCTGGCTTCTTTAAGTCCCAACTAAAAGTCTATCTTTTATAGGGAGGCTTCACCAACCTCTCTCAAAATTCTACTGCCTTCCTTCTCTTTTATCCTGTACACACACACACACACACACACATACCCTCGTTTTGTATATATTTGTTTGCATGCTGTCTCCTCCGTTAGATTATAAGCTCCTTAAGGACAGGGACTGTCTTTTGCCTCTTTTTGTATCCCCAGTGTTTAGCACAGTGACTGGTATATAGCAGGTGCTTAGTAAATGTTTACTTATTTGATTTGATATTCAGGTCCCTGATAAAAATGTTAAACAAGAGATAAACTGGGAAAAAAAAAAAAAAGATTTGCCACATCAAAAATAAAGGTGGAAACTTCAATTCCTTTTCCTTTTATTTATACAGAGAGAATGGGTTAGTGTGTAGTTAAGATGGTTTTCAAATCACATAATCCTATTCTACAAGTAGGACGGTAGGGGAGCATATGTAAGCATCAATATGAACAGTTTGCACATAATAAGCACTTAATAAATGCTTTATATATTCATCTATCCGTCCATTCATTCATTTTACATGTAAACAAGGTAGTAGCCAGATTTTATTCCATGAATTAGAACAGCTGAAACCTCAAGGGCATGGAAGGGAATAAAGGCAAAGCTATTACAATGTTTAAAAACAATAATGCTGTGTCAGCAACTTATCTTTCCATAAAAAGTCAAGGTAACAAAGATCTAAGGACCAAAAATCCTCAACATTGAAATCAGCTGTTTTTTTTAAATTCTCTTTTAAAAAATCTTTTCATCACAATGATCTAACCCCTTCAAGTTTGTAGAAGAGAAGAGTAAGTCCCTCTTCTTCGCTGACACTTGATTCTGCAGGCATTCATGAGTGTCAAAGAGATACTATTTCCCCTGAAAAATAAACAGGATAGCCAATAGAAAAATGAATCTCTACCAAGTTTATCAAAACATATATACTGAGAATTATTTACTTGTACATTTGGAAGCAGTTTTATAAATAAAGATAGGGAAGGGCTATTTCTCTAGCTATTAAAAAAGAGACCATTTTATTATTACAATCTGAAACAGAATTACCTGCAATATAAAGAATTCTGCAGAAAAAATATTCAATAAAATTCAAATAACCAGAATTTTTTTTGCACTCTGCTTTTAGAAATGAAAAAGAAAAAAAAGGCAATGTAGATTTATTCTGAACTACCAAGGTATGTACTGGGGTCAATATAACGTCGACTGAATCTCCTCCATATGCCATTTACATCTGCAGTTGTGTACAATGAAAACTGATGTTCCAAGTGATGACCCTGAGAAAGGGTGAGAGCCTCAATAATCAAAGATTCAATTATGTGCCTGATCCTGTGCTTAACTAAGGCAAGAAAGTGGACTAAGACAGTTTAGAAAGATTTTCTTTGAGGGTGAAGCAAAAAGGGTTGTCATGTTACCCAAAGAGTTAAATTAGCCAGAAAACCCTATGCCCTAAACATCCCCAAGAAATGAGGCTTCGTTACACATTTCAAACTATGTAAAATAGTACAGAGAAGAGAAAGACTGGTATAAGCACACTAATATTTTTAATAATAAAACAAGAAATAATAGCAAATGTAATTCTCAAATATTTGTCCCACAGCAAACCACCTTTTATTATACTGGTACTAGGCGAATGGCCCAATACTTGCCTCAAATTCTTTATTAGATTTTTAAGATGATTGAATTTGACTCATGGTCCATTTGAATCTGAAAAATAACAAGCCACATTATAACAGGGTTCTGTTGTATTAGTAATAATAAAGTGAGTAGAACCAGACAGATAGGCAGTGGCTTATTCTCAACATTTCCATGAACACTGTACATTTCATGAATTTCTTTTCTTTTCTTTTTTTTTTGGTAGGCCCATGACCATTTGACATTTAGCATCTTTGCTTCTAAGTGGGTAGCTGAATATGTAAGTGGGTGGATGAACTATCTAGAAGTTGTCATTCACTGTTTCAACTTAATGTGCCCTAAAAAAAAAAATCTCCATAGACCGTTTAAAAGCATATGATCTATGATGATTTTTTTTTTCAACACTAGGAAAGTTTCTACTAGCAAATATAATTAGGATCATTCCCAAAAACAAAACTATGAGAGCTGAACAAAAATAAAAAAAAAAAAGGCAAAGTACCTGTACTTGGGGGGAGGTAAGAATATTTAAACTCATTTTCTGTTCTTCTGACATTTCCTGGTACCCTCTTTTCTCATCCCTTTGTCTTATGACGATGAAAAGCCTAAGTATCTCGAGTACATTTCTGCTCCTTTTTCCCAGTATTATGCCTTTATTTCTAGAAACTTTCCAGGAATCTCAACGTTAGCCATTAACCATTAGGTTTGTAACTTTTATCCTTCTGAATCTCTGGAAACCAATGTCAAAAATACACTGTTTCAGCCTATTTCCACATAATGCATCTCAAGTCAACCTGGGTTTACAGAAACCACAGATTAAACAGATAGCGTTGTTTACCCCTTTCTCAGCAGGATTTGAAGGGTAGTGAGGTAGAACGATGTGGTTAGAAAGCTGACCTTGAAGTTAGGAAAACCTGAGTTCAAGATCCATCTCTGACACATCCCAGCAGAGGGATTCTGTTATTTAACCTTTCATTGCTCTAAGTAATTCTCTAAGATTAAAATGTTGAAAAGAAAGTACTAATCTATATTTGTAAAGGGAATTTCTTTACCTGGGAGGTCTCAACACCAATGAAGTCATGGGTCCAGTCCCTATCTGCTATCCAGAAGATTGGTATTAAAAAGCTTATTTTAAAAAAGAAAGGCTTTCTCTACTTCAGTAACATACACACACACACACACACACACACACACACACACCTCTTTTTGTTGCTCTCTCCTTCTTTCTCTCTGTGGGTCCCTCCTCCCTCCTTTCCCCTCTCCTTTTTTCTCCCTCTGTTTTGTTTGAAAGTAAAGGAAAGTCTACCTAAGGGATTTCTCAGCAGCTGCAAGCTTGCAGACTGCCTTGGATACAATCAATCCTGCACCTGTACCTGAGAGGCAGATTTTAGGCCCGAAAGACATGTGCATTTTCCAACTAATATCAGAGGGCACAGAAAATGTCATCCCCCGCACCAGCACTTCACATAGTAGGTGCTTTAGAAATATATAACTGATCTTATACCATAGCCTTCATGAAGTACATGAAACAACATTTTAAATAGAACAATTAATAAAATAGCAAAGAAAAATTCTTTCTATCTCTCGTATTTATAAGAAATTTAAACACTAAAATATAACCTAGTTTAGTGAAAAGAACATAGAATACCATAAACAAGGTCTAACTCTTCCAGTGAAAGGCCTGACACATGGTAAGCACTCAATGACTACTAGATGATTAACTGATCAAATCAACAAGCATTTATTAAGTTTCTACCACAAGGCAGGTCCTATTATACAGACACAAGAAGGTGAAACAACCCTTATCACTCCCCAGGTCTTCTTCACTCCAACGGTCACCTGCTCCTACCCTAGGCTGCAGATCTGTTCATATACATTCACAAAATTCCAAATATAACATCAAAGCCAAGGACAAACACTTTCTAGTTCATAATTGCCTTTAGTTTTAATGTCATATCTACCTACATGACAGGTGGGCAGGTTGTAATATACTGACAGCAAAACCAGATTAATCTAGTGAAAGCCATTATGTCCCATAGTAAAGAGAATTTTCCAGACAAAAGAAGACAAATGAAAATGTGTACTGGTTTAATTATGACTAGTGAGCAATAAGAAGGAGTCTTGGCTAGTAGACACCTGTCAAAGGAAGGTGAATAAGCATTTATATAGGACCTACTATGTGCCAGACACTGTTATAAGTGCCTTTAAAAAAGAAAAAATTTCCCTGGGGCTGCTAGGTGGTACAGTGGATTGAGCTCCAGCCTTGGGGTCAGGAGGACCTTAGTTCAAATTTGGCCTCAGACACTTAACACTTACTAGCTGTGTGACCCTGGGCAAGTCACTTAACCCCAACTGCCTCACCAAAAAGCCAAAAAAAAAAAAAAATTCTCTCTCATCTGACCCTCACAACAACCCTGGGAAACTATAATTATTCCCATGAACTAAGACAGGCAGTGGTAAAGTAACTCACCCAGGGTCACACAGCGAGTAACTGTCTGAGGCCAGATTTTAACTGACACCAGGCCCAGTATTCTATCCACTACACCATGAGTTGCTTCACATTACAGAATGACAACTGAAGTGACAGATGATGATAAGCACCCAATCTTATTTTTTTTTAATATACAAGGGATTTGCAAAGAAAAGGATCTACTGTCCTATCTTTTAACATTGTGTGAAGGAGTCGGTATATTTAATCTTGCCTCAGTGGGATGGGGCCCAATATCTAATACAGTGTCCTGCATACGTAGGCACTTCATCACTCGTTGAATTGAACTGAACAGCATAGAGGACTATAAAATGTAAAGGCCACACTCCTAAAACAAAACTGACCAGCCTGGAGAATATTTACCAGCACATTCCTGTGCTGGTGAATGAAAAACAAGGCAGTCCCAACAAAATCATTTTTTTTCTTCACTGACACTCTCCCTGTAACACTTCATTCTTTATAAATAAGAGAGACAAGGAAAGCTTACAAAAATATCTGAACCCAAAAGTGGCTCTGTAAGCTTACCTCATGAACACATGAATATTGTTCATTTAAAACATGGGTTATTTCCCTGTCTTTTAAAACATGCTTGATTTCAAGTTTCAGGATGAAATAAACCTTCAAAATGGTATTTTTATCATATTTACTTTCAATTTTTAAAAAAAGTGTTACTCAATGTTATTCTTCTTTGTTCTTATGTATCTAAATCACAGTCACATGACTAAGTTTAACTCATAATAAGATGACATGCATAAAAACATAGCTATTCAATACTTTGATAGTCATATCTTTTTTTAAAAACAAAAAATCTGTGACTTCTTTAAAGGCTAGAATCACCTCACCTATCTGGTAGCCTCAACTACCTATACCTTAACCAACAGTGAATAAAAGAAAAATGAAATCAAAGTGGAAAAAATAAATATAAAAATTTTTTATTCATAAGAAAGCCTCTTTGGTTTTTATTCAAAGTCTATTTACATTTATTTTACTGATAATTTCAACAGACTTAGTGACCAGTTTTTCCAAGAGATTAAAAGCAGCAAATCAGAAGAAGTCAAGTTCTAGGGGCAGGCACATACGGAATGTGAGTCTTAAGCTCAAGAGAGAAGGGTCAGGATCCATTTGGGAGTCTTCCACATTAAGCTGGCAAAGAAAATGGTGAAACTGGGTAAGAACAGAAAGGAAGGGAATTTAAAAGATGATTATATTGCAGAGAGATTTGGTGGAATTCCTAGATCAGAAGAGTGAAAGGTGGAGGGGGAGGCAGTAAGGAAAAAGAGAAGGCACAATGAAGAGTAGCAGAACAACTAGGACAGATTGATGTCAAGGAAACCAAGTTATCAAGAAGGAAATTTCAAATGCTACAGAGACAGCAATTAACTGATGCCCCTTGAGCATGGGTGTGCTGGCAAATCTTTGCCAACCAGCTCTCAAAGAAAAAATGTGCTCAGGATACACTTTTTAAATTTAATCTAATTAACATTTTCTACCTCATTTTCTTAAATTTAGACAATCAACAAAATAACAACAGCTAACATTTATATAGCCCTTACTATGTGCCAGGCACTGTGCTAAGCACTTCACAACGATCTCATTTGCTCCTAACAACCATGGGAGGTAGGTGTTATTATTACCCCATTTTACATATGAGTAAACTGAGGCAAATAAACATTACGTGATTTGCCCAGAATCACAACACTAGTAAGTGTCTGAGGTCCGTTTTGAACTCAGTTCTTCCTGACTCTAGGTGCAGAGCTCTATGCATTGGGCCACCTCTTTGTAGCATTTACCAATTTCTAAGATATAAATGCTCATACTGAAAATTTAACAATCACCTCTTCAGGCCAGTAAAATCTGGCTCCAGCACACCCTTGTCTCTGAATCATCTAAGAAAGGATATTTTCTTTTGTTTAATATTCTCCATTTAAGAAGGTGAGGTCTTTACTAAATATTTTTTAAAAAAAAATAAACTCTCTGTGTGTGTATGTGTATAATAGAGATTTACAGTTTCATGTTCAGGCCTCCTTTTCTGTTCTAGAATGCATATAGAAATGTTCATTTTATTTACTGAGAATAAACATGCTTCTCAAATCCGGCCTCAAATCAAACACTTGACACTTACTAGCTGTGTGACCCTGGGCAAGTCACTTAACCCCAACTGCCTAAAAATAAAAAATAAAAATAAAAAAATAAAAAGAATAAAGATGTTTCAAAGAGGAGGTAGCACGTAATATATTTTGGAAAAATTCAAGCTGAAAAATATAAAAATTCAAAGAAAGTTTGTGTACTTACATGGATAACCATCAGTTATACGGAAAATACACTTCTACGAAAACCTCATTTGGGATGATGTTGGATAAGTGAAGTGTTACTATGTAAAAATTACACTTTGACATATATGATTGCTTTATTCTTAGATTTAAAGAAATACACAAAGCATTATTTCTTTTGACAGGCTGATTTATAATTATTTTTAAAAACCATTCAACATTAATTCTTCAATGATGGGGCCACTTGTAATTAGTTACACTTAGCAACATTTTCCAAAACTATTTGTTATCTTAATTGGATTATGTAACCCCCTGTAGTCATAGACTACTAAGTATTTCTTTAGCAGTTCCTTTGTTTTATGGATATTCAATGCAATCCAGGTAAAATTGCCATGAAGTATAAATTAAATATGGGGGCAGCTAGGTAGTACAACGAACCCTTGGCAAGTCACTTAACCCCTTTGCCTCAGTTTCTCATTTGTAAAAATGGGAACACAATGGAGAAGGAAATGGCAAAGAACTCCAATATCTTTTCAAAGAAAACCCCATGCATGGGGTCATGTAGAGTCAGACGCAACTGAATGATTCAACAACAGCATAAATTAAAGGTTTCCAAATTAACTGGGTTTTCCTACGTTTAATTTACAATTGTCCTTTGAATCATTAATTTGGAGAAGTTTTTTAACAGATTACGTCAAAAATCACCTTAAATTTTCAGATTTTGTTTCTCATAACCTTTCCCATAAACATGTTTTCAAATTATATAGTTTTCAACATATTTTGGCTTGAATCAATTTTACTCATTGTAGACTTTAGTCTGGTCTGACCATGTGACTCTCTCACTCAAGAAGCTGAGTAGCTCCCTCCTGCCTTTAGGTTAAAGTATGAAGTGTGTGTGCGTGTGTGAATAAATATATACACATACATATACATGTTTTTTACTTGACTAGGAATATGTTACTAGAGTTTTGTTCTCATTTTTTCCAACTTGGGCACAGAGTGGGAAGGGGAATAGAGACAGGGATAAGCAAACCAAAAAAGGAGAAAGAAAAAAAAAAGAAAAAAGGGCCAGTGAATCATGTTTTAAATGTGTGGAAGAGATGAAAGGAAAACCATAAAGAATCTCAGACAAGCAGGACAGTTTTGAAAGTTACATGCTAAAAATAAAAAAGTTACATGCTGAATTTATCATATATTTTTAAAAGAAAGTGAGCTCTGCATAACAGAGATAATTTTGTGTACAATTTTTTTCTTCCTGTTCTACCATGTATGTGGAAATGCCCATTTTATTTGTTGTTGTTGTTTTTTTTTTTAAAGACTAAAGCCTTTGGTTCTAATCTACCTTTCTAAATTGATCTCAAATTCATCACATAATCTACCTTCTAGTCAAACTGATCTACGTGGTACCAGCTCACTATACGGGCTACTCCATCACCTCCCCACCTAGGTGCTTTTGTGTAAAGGCTGTCCCCAGGTTTGGAACGCACTGACTTTTCACCTCCACTTACTGGAATTCCTAGCTTCAGTCTAGGCTTCGTCCAAATGCCATCTGCTACAAGAGACTTTCCAGATCCCCTCCAAGACCAAAATCACTTTGTATAAATGTTGTATTGACTGGGTATATGCTATTTCCCCTTAACAGAAGATAAGCTCTTTGAAAGCCAACTGTCTTTTTTGGGGGGGGGGGGGTATACTTAAGGTCGAGCACAGTACCTCGGACATACTGAATAAATGCTTGTTGAATGAATGAAAACTATATAACAAACTGGCAAAAAACTCAGCCTTGAAAATCTGGTGACATCTTAATTTAGTGGTGGTGATAAAACAAGCCAACATGTGTATAAAAGCTGTTCTGCTTAAAAATTATTTTAATGGACTAACATTTTAAAAGAAAAATAACATGTCTCTACATAATAACACTTCATTCACTCAATTTTCCAACCGAACTAGAGGCTGAGTCCCCAAACGTACCACTCCATTTTTAACCTCTCAACTAAAACTGCTCTAAGGTTACCAAAGATCTCTTCATTGCCAAATGGGATAACATTTCCTCCATCTCATCCTTCTTAACCTCCTTGCAGCATGTGACACTACTTAACCACACACATATCTCCAACCCGTACTCTGGGTCTTCTCTCTAGGTCTTTATGACGTTTATTTCACTTGATCTTCTACATGTCTTAGAGTTCCCTTCATCTATATCCTACCCCTAACTATTGCTGTTGAGTTGTTTCAGTCATGATTCTTCATGACTCCTTTTGGGGTTCTCTTGGCAAAGATCCTGGAGTCCTCTGCCATTTCCTTCTCTAGCTCATTTTATAGAGGAAGAAACTGAGGCAAACAGGGTAAAGTGACTTGCCCAGGGTCACACAGCTAGTAAGTGTCTGGGGCTAGATTTGAACTCATGAAGATAAGTCTTCCTGATTGTAAGCTCTATCCATTGCACCACACCTAGCTGTCCACCCTTAACTATAGGTGTATGCTAAATCATCCCTAGGCCATCTACCTGTCTCTGTGGCCTCATCAGCTATATGGCTTTAATTGTTATTTCTATGTTGATAGAGGTAGTGTGACATGATGGAAAGATTTCTGGATTTTGGAGTCAGAAGATCCGAGTTAAAATCCTGGCTCTGTCACTTATTCCCTATGTGGACCCTGGGCAAGTCACTTAACCCCTCTTTTTCTCAGTTTCCTAATCTGTAAAATGAGGAATTTGGACTCCACAGCTTCTAGGACAACCCTGTGGCTTTTGGATCTATGTAGCCAGCTCTAGCCTCTCTCCTAAACTGCAGTGATTTATTATAATCTGCCTATTTTTTGACTTGATGCCCCAGAGATATTTACAATTCAAAATTTCCAGAACAGAATTTATATATTTCTGTGGAAGGCACCATCACTCTTCCAGTTACCAAAGCTGTCTCAAATATCCAGTGGATTGCCAGTAAGTGCCATTTCTACTGCCATGACATCTCTTGCTTACATCCCCATTTGAGGCCCTCATCTTCTCTCAACTGAATAATTACAATAATTTCACTTTTGTCTTTGTATGAGCACTCTCCACAATGCTGGGTCCTGGCCCTCTCCTTTTCTCCCTTCACACTACTTAACTTGGTGATCTCATCAGTTTCTATGGATTTAATTACCATCTGTATGCTGATAATTCTCAAATCTACCTACCCTATGCTAATGATCTCCAAATGCCTTTCAGAAACCTTGAACTAGAGGGCTGTGACTCTCTTTTTGTATCTCCAGCAGTTAAGACAGTACTTTGTAGGAGAAAAAAGTCAATTGCAAGCACTTATTAAGTGCCAAGTAGTCAACCAATAAACATCAAGTGCCTACTACATACCAAGATTTATTTATCTAATTATGTATTTGTCTAAACAAAGATATAGGAGTACACAACAACTTGAAGGGGAAGCAGCCTAATTAGTAATCCTTGGGTTGAATCATGGGATAGTTGAAAGAACACTAGTTCATGAATTGGGAGACAGTTCTACCAATAAATGGCTAGCTGACCTTGGCACTCCAGTTTATTTACAAAATAGGGTTGAAATCAAAGGGGGATGGATAATCACTGAGGCCCTTTCTTCTGCTATGATCTGTGATTCTATTCTTGTCACAGAATTGAATTATCAATCTAGTATCTAGAAAGCTGAAGGGAGAACACAGAATATATTTAATAGAGGACTCCAAGAGTCTGGATGCTGTCTGTCTTAACCACATAAGTGAGCCTCACTATCCTACATAAATTTTAACTTAAATCATAATTTATATTGGCCTCATTAGTGGAAAAGTACAGCTGTGAAAATATTGTGGTTAGAATGAAAACTAAAAAATACAAAAATCAGCCATGGAGGTGTGAGACAAAGCAAAATATATTTAACACTTTCTAAAGAAAAGAAAATATATCTATATATTAAAATCACAAACTTTAAAAAAATCTTCAAAGTATAGCGAGAGCTCTTATTTTACTTCACTCTATCTTTCTTTGCTTAAAACTCTTGAAACTCTATTAATCAAATATGATTTCATAGCTCACATTGAGGTTAGAATGAACAGAAACCTCAAAACATCTCACCCAAGAGTTATGGTATCAGACAGCTTAAATACAAATGAAGTGGGTGGGGGTAGTGAAACTGAAGAAGGAGTGGGAAACAGGGAGAATATCTACATACCAATAATTCAAAATATACAGCTAAAATACAAGTTCACCACAGCTAACATTTAATGATTCATAAAGAGTGTTTAAAAAATAATGTAGATCCAAGTGATACCAGGAGGTTAAAATTGCAAAGAGACTAGACAAAATGAGAGAAAAATGAGAATGTTGAAGACAGCTCAATTTATCAGGCCAGTATCTTTCTACCAAAGTTTGGCTCCAGAAAAAACATGTTTTGCCAGGAGTTCTTATCTTACATAGAAAACAATGAAAAATCTCCTGTGGGCTGAAACCTATTTCCCCTATATTCGTAAGAATGTAGAATTTCAAAAGTGCCTCTCTCATCACCATCTGTGTACAAAGGACATGAAGGAGCAATAATTAGTGACAAGTTCCTGTAAAATCCCAGAAAGACCAATAAAAACCAGGAGAGGAGGCCACCACACAAACCCTGATGGTTCTCTCAGAGAACCTTCTGAAGGTTCTATAAAGCATATGATGGCAAAGAACCATGAAAGGAAAACTATTATGGGTGTTTTAGCCATATAATATTTCTGGGGAATTAAAACAGAGAAATTATTTTTATCTGTAACTTTCACAGGCCAAAGACTACCAAGATAGGGGTGTCAGAGAGAGAGTAAAAGAGAGAGAGAGAGAGAGAGAAGGAAAGAGAGACAGAGACAGAGAAAGAGGGAGAGACAGAGAGACAGAGACAGACAGTCACAGAGACAGAAAGAGACAGAGAGAGAGACAGAGAGAGACAGACAGAGAGTGTTGGGAGGAGAGGGTTAATCAAGGCAAGGATGGAGTCGTTAAAGTGATTACAGTACACCCCGGGGAGGGTTGGGGTTTTTTTTTTTTTAGGTGCTTTCTCAGGAACCACAAATATGTTAATAGTGGAAATGTGTTCTCTGGCTCTACACTCAAGGAGTGTAATTTCACTTAAATGTTATATCATGGTTTGCTATAACATGCTATTCTGCCTAACGTGATGCAGAATAATGGAAGCTTTTGGGAAGCTATGTGTTTACAGTAATACATTTCTTCCAGAATAATTTTACCCAAATTTATAGCCACTTGGCAACTTAGCTTTTAATATTCTATTCAGCACTCCCTCCCCAATCCATTAAAAATTATTCCTGAGACGTTTTCATGACATTGGTAAAATCATTTCCCTTTCACCCAGACCTGGAACAAGCTATCATTCAAACAGCCCTGTTGAAACATCACTGTGCTGGTTGTGTGGAAAATGTTAGTCATACAGCTACCTGGAGAGAAGAAGTGTATTTATAAATGCTAAATGGCCCGGGAAACCACTTTTGAGTTTTCTCAGGCTCAGATCCTCATTTTCTCTTGCATGGTCATCCCTAGGATAGCCCTCCAAAACAAGGCAGCCATTTTCTCTGAAGCTGTTATACTCTGCAAACCAGATAGAAAAGCCTGATAAAGCCACAGTTCTCTTCCGTGCCTGCAGCAATCCGAGGGGAAAAACAACCAATCAACCACAAACAGGTAGCAACCACAGCCATTTTTGTACTTGCCTGATATGACTCATAGCTCAACAACAGATGGGGACTGGGGGAGGGGGGACCTGTAGGGGGGGGGGGGAAGATGGGGAGAGACAAGAAGGGGGGGGGGGGAAGGGGAGGCGGGGGGTAGCCGGCGGCTCGGGGGGGGGGGAGCGCCAGGGAGACCTGGATCCATAATCATGTACACTCAGCAATTACATGGTTTGCTTCTTTTTATGGCTTCCTTTATGATACTTAATGGTAAAAATTTTCTTGGAATAGCTGAGTAACTTCTCCAATTTTCCTTTCTCTCTCCCCCAAAAAGGTTTTGAATCAAAGTAGCATTTGGAATTATTACAGATACTTGTTTATACCATCTGTAAATTGCATCCTAAATAGTTAAAACTAGTGTTCTTCAAAGTGGCAAGTGTATTTGGTTTTTAAAAAACTGTATTTAAAAGTCACAGACTGGTCTCTCTTCCTTTAAAAAAAAATTTCTTTTTTGTAATTAGACTGTCTTCTGCAGCATTCCAATTATGTCTGCATTGCACTTCCTTTATTTACAAAGAGACAGAACATTTTATGACCGGAAACTTAACTAAATTAAAGGTTATCCCTGCTGCCCCCTGACACTCTGCCCCTCCCCCCCAAATGTATGGACTGATAAACATGACTGAAGCCTGGTTTGGGTTTGCTTGTAAAAGTGAAAGGTAATTTTATTGCTATAATCATTATGTAATAAAGATATCTACATTTACAAGTCAAGAACTTTTTGTTGTCCTTATACTAAGGGCCTCAGTTTTCTCCTCTCTAAAACAATAATGATAATAATAATGATAGCTAATATTTATATAGCCCGTACTATGTGCCAGGCATGTCACTTTATAATTATTACTTCATTTGAGCCTCACAACGACCCTGAGAGGGAAGAATTACTATTATCCTTTTTTTTTTTTTACAGAAGAGGAAATTGTGTCAAACAGGTTACATGACTTGCCCAGGGTCACACAGCTAGTCTGAGAGTCTGGATTTGAACTCGGGCCTTCTTGACTCCAGGCCTGTTGCTCTATCCATTGTACCACATAGATAATAATACATGTAGTCCTTATGTCACAGGGTTATTGTGAGGCCCAAATATCTATAAAGTCATTAGCAAACCTTTAATTGCTGTACAGGGTATCCCAAAGGTCTTAGTGCAGTTTTGAGCTATTAAAATTCTTTAAAAAGGCCATTAAACCTTAAGCTATTAAAGCTTTGGGGGACTTTTGGAATACTCTGTATAATGTCAGTTAATGTGGCTTTTAGATTGCAGAGATATCTCAAAAGTGAAAAATAATGCACCATTTTCATAAAATGCTTAAAAAATAAAACTACAATTTCACTAATCATGCCAGTCACAATAGAAAATTCTTACCATGCCACTTCCACCATGACGTCATATGTGGAAGACAATACCTACAACACTGGTATCACAGAAATGGGAAAAGATTTGTTTTCTCAATGCCCTTACATTCTACCACAAACACACTTTTCCTTTTTTCCCCCCAGTTAATGCAAATAAAATCAATACAGATTCTATCACCAGCCTCAACAAATGAACCATGAAATCATTCCTCTAAGTCGTACTTACAGAGGATGATAATGAATCACTTACTGTTAAATCTATCATTTTCCCTGGTGTTGGCACATGTATCTTCCAATAAAAGAATAAAATGGCAGACACTGGAGAAAGAGTCACTGTGGTTGGTGACTTAAGGAAAGAGAAATTGAGAAATCAAGGCACTGTCTTTCAAATGGCATATCAGGGAAGTGATGCTGATAGGAAGCATGCTATGAATGAATAAATGGATGAATAAATAGGAATTTATTAAGTGCTTACTATGTGTGGATGTTTGTCAGCTGGCTGAATTAAATAAGTAACTAGTTATTTTTGTTGGTTAAGAGCAGGGGGTTAAATGAAACCAAAGCTGATGTGTTAAATCTCAGACTGGGTAAGTTATCGTTTTCTCTCTGCTTCCTAAGTCTATATGGTTTCTTTAATTCTACCAAACTGGCAAGTATTAAATGGTCACTCACTGGCAGACCAGACAATAGTCAACTGTGGGTTGGACCTACTGAAATTCATTTCTTGCATAAAAAAATTCGAAGGGTACCTCCTTCTGGTAGTATGTCAGAACTGAAATCTTCACATGTGAAGGTATCACATTGGTAAGACCCAGTCTCCATAGATTTAGAGCCAGGACGGGATCTCAGAGGTCTTAGTTCAACTCCTCAATTTTAGAGATAGGAAAGTGAGGCTGAAATGATTTGCCCAACGTAACACAAGTAGTGGGTGGAGTATTTCAGAGGAAGCTTTACATAAAAATGTGTTAAGCACATGTATATATAGTGTATGAATAAATACAGAATTTGTGTGTATATAACATGTATGTGTGTGTGTGTGTGCATATACTTAATGTCACTGGTACTATCATCAACAGGGATAATTATCAAACAACACTCAGGTGCCCATTACTAACTAGAACTAAGTATGAGTACAGCCCCTAATTATTAGCAAGTATTTATTGAGTTGAAGTACATCTGTCCCTCCTCTTCTTTCCTATTTTCTAGCTCTCACTAATTTCTAGGAAAAGTCTATGAGGGAAGATTGCTGTTGACAGATTTAGAATGATCCTAATTCATGGTCACATAAACAGAATAGGTAGGAATGTACCTAGGGGGAACACCAGATGAAGCAATCAGAATTAAAGAAGGAGAGGGAAGCCAAAATTGCCATATGATAACCAGACAGAAAAGAAAGTATTAAATGTCTACAGAAAGACAGAAATAATATGTCAGTAACTAGGAAGAATGGAATTGAGGCAATCCCTCCCCCACATCATAAAAATGCACAATAAAATGATGTAAAATAAAAATTTTTAAATGCATACACATCCATATGTGTGCATATAAATTTTTAAAAAACAGCTTTCATATATAGTCAATGTGTTTGTATTCTGATATTCAAAATAACTTGTAATAGAAGCAAAGTTATTCCCCAGGTAACTATTCTATTCACTAAGAAACAGGTTAATTTCCAGTCTGCCCTCCCCAATCACCCCCAATTACATTTCAAAATAACAAGGTTTTAGTGGATAGAGTAATGTAATAAATATAATAGTAATAGCTTGAAATTAGCTGAGGGAAAATGAGAACAGCAGCAACCGTGAGATAATAGCTCCATTATAAATTTTCATTCATTCCTTCTAACAGCTGACATTTATATAGGGCTTGAAGGTTTACAAAGTACTTTACATACATTACACCATTTGATCCTTACAACAGCTCTGAAAGGTAGGTATTACAGATGAGAAAACTGAGGTTCAGAGAAGTAGTTAGTGTATATCAGAGGCAAGATTCAAAGCCCAGTCTCTCCTGAGTCCAAGCTGAGCACTGTAACAGACTGCCTCTTCTAAAGAAAAATTTGTGTTGATTCAATTCAATTCAACAATCACTCCTATGTGCTAGGCACTATGCGAGGCGCTGGGAATACAAAGACTAAAATGAAAAACATTGATTTATTTGCCAGGTCAATTTATTTTGCACAATGCACCTTAGAAGATTAAAAGGGACTCTACAGTTTAAAAATTCTAAAGAGCTGCCAGATTAGCAAACATCTCAAATTCAAAAGCATATTGCACTGCAAAGCTGGGACAAGGCCTTTACATGCCCTAGGCAGGGTCTGAATTCTGCCCACTAGAGACCTTGATTTTTCATCTACCATATGATACCCGATTTATAAAAAACAAAACAAAGCAACAACAGCAGCAACAACACAAAACCTATAAGCCATAGACAGCAGAATTATCTGGCATCAGATGAGGTGATTTATACAGTCTTATTAAAAACCACCCCCACTTCTTTACAAAACATTCTATCTCCTCACTCTCTCCAGAAGATGTTCTGTGCTAAATGATTGCCTACTCTAGTCCTGGTGCTGCAGCTATGTTTGTTACTGTTGTAATTATTTCTGAGTTCCCATTAGTGTTGTGTTCCTTCTACAATCCTGTAGTAGTGTGTTGAAGTGTTTTAAGGGTGGGGAGAAATTCTAAGGGATTTATATTTAAAAGCTAACAGCATGAAGAAAAACAGAGAAAACCAAAGTACAGTTATCATCCGAGGTTTAACTGTAACAGCACAGTGGGACCACAAAATCTAATGGAAGGGGCTAAATGTGGACAGAAGAACAGGGTACTTAGCAGAAATTTCTGAGTATTATAAAGTTGAGAACATGCTGGTAGCTTCCCAATGATCCAACTGATATTGCCAATCAAGATCTAATTTTGGGTGATTTGTATTCTAGTCACAAACCAAAGTTCATCCAGGGCATCGATTTTATTTCAGAATCCTACTGTCAAAACACACACACACACACACACACACACACACACACACACACACACACACACACGTACACACCGATGGCTAAGTTTCTCAGCAATGAGCATTTATAATCCAACCCCTCCCTTCAAAAAACAAAATTAAAATGAACGAATACAGAAAACACCATAACATGAGTCGATGTTATAAAAATGTTAAACCACTCCCCCCAAGACTTAAGACTACTGGAATAGCCTCCCAGCTGGTCTCACTACCTATAGTCTCTATCCTCCAATACATTCTTCATACTGCTATTTGATTTATAATCTTAAAAATACTTGTATGATTACAGTACTCAACTGCCCAAAAATATGTAATAGTTGTCCACTGACTTCAGTGTAAAATATTCCTCAGCTTGGTATTTACGGTCCTATATAACTTAACCTTTTTGGTATTTACATTCCAGTGTTTAACACATGAATTTCTGCTCTGGCCAAATTATTCATTTTCTGTCCTCTAAATATATCTTGTGCTCTCCTTCCTCCATGTATTTATCTGTAATAATCCCCCACATGTAATTCAACATTCACTATTTCATTAAACATTAAGCATTTACTATATACAGGGGACTGTGCCTATTTATCTAAATTCTACTTAACCCTTCAAAGTATAGTTCAAATTCATTTCTCCATGAAGCCTTTCCTCATTGGACTGACTTGAATTGATTTATTAGGCCTCAAAATTCCTGGAGCACTAATTCTCATGATCATTTTATCATGGCATGCTATTGAGCTTTGTTAATTTGGATGTTTGTGGGTTCATGTTTTAGATTCTGAACAACGGTGAGAGTAAGGGATGCTATACTTCTTATGTATTTGGGATGGTCCCTAGATCAAATGGTCTTAACTTTTTTGTGTATGCCATAGACCCTTTTGGCAGTCTGGTGAACCTTGCAGATCCTTTCTCAGAATGTTTTTAAATTCATAAAACAAAACAGATAGAATTACAAAGGAAACAAAATTTATTGAAGTAATTATCAAACCATCTTTAAAAAAAACAAATTTATAGACACTAGGTAAAGAACTGTTGCTGACGAAAAAGAACTAAACTAAATCACAAGACATGTAATTCTACTCAAATGACATAGAACAAGTGATTCTGTGTCTCATTTTCTTCTTTTGAAAAGTAGTAACAATTCAGCTTAAAAAGAAGCTGGATTTCTATAGTTTTAAAGTTGATTGGCCAATGTTAAAGGGCATATCTGGCCTTTCTGCTAATAACTCTATAGACTAACTTCTTCACCAAATGTTTTTTGGTAGACAGATTTGTTTGAGTGTTCAGTGGGAAGAGTCTTGTGTCAAAATAAAATATCATAAATAAAATTTTAAAATAAATTTGTTTATACAATAACAGATTGATTGAATTGTTGAACTCTCATATTAATCAATAATTTCAGGAAGAGAAGCAGCTCTAAGGAAAATACAAAGGGGCAGGGTGTGCCTCAATGAAATGTTGTCGCCGACTCAAAGTATACTGGAATGAAAAGGGGTTTGGGAGTTGAACAGCTAGGAAGAAATAGGAAGCATACACTAGCATCATCTATTTTTAAAATGAAGAGAACACCAAACATAGAGAATAGAGAAGGTTCAGGATAAATCCTCCTTTACAATAATGAAATCCATCTGCTTCTGAAAGAAGCACTGAAGGAAGAAAGATCAGAGCCAGTTAAACTTGAGGTCACTTAAGGTATTGACAAGCATAAGATATTTAACTTGCTCATAACATTTTTCTACATGAAGCTTTGTGTTCTTGGCCTTTTAGAAGAAACTGTAAAAATGTTTCCTTGTACATAAGTATGAAGCACCACTTTTCACACAGATAACAGAAACAACAATTATAGTCACACAGTGTACAAATGGTAGCATTAGATAGTGAGAATGAAAAGAGTAGCAGGCAGCAACCCTTCCAAATTGTGCTTATAGTCAAGGCTTGAGTCCCTAGATGGTGGCTGCACCTGGGTTCTAGGTATAACCTTGTAGCGTCTACTAGTAAAATTATAGTTCATGAGCCCCCATTTGTGTGTTTCCCTTTAACATTCAACCAGTACTCACAATGAGCTCTTAGTAAAAGCATTTACTAAAAGGTCATAGTAAAAATAATACAGTAGCTACAAAACATCCCTCCCCAGTTAAACACAGGATATACTCTTAAATACATATAGCATCCAGGTAAAGAATGGGCACAAACTTAAAAGTGCAATATTATTGAGGTACACATATTTCTTTTCCATGTCCCAAACCAACTCAAAAACTCCCAAACTGCAGGGCTTGGAAATCTTTTTTTCTCCCTGTGCAGTCATCTCTGCAGCTCAACTCTGCAACTCAACTCAACTCAACTCAAGATCTTGAAAAGATCTAGCTCCCTCAAGGTCATACAGAGCTCCCAGTGCAAAGACAGCTCTGTTCTCTCATGCTAAAAGTCTCACTCCTAGAAGCTGTTTCCTCCCTTGAGTGATTGACTTCCTGTACCCATTTCATTCTGGAGGGCACACCACTTCTCCCTGTCGGATGCAACGTCTCCTCCGGGACAAGTAGCTTTGCTTTAAAGTGACATAGTCGGTGGAAGAGAAGGGGGAGGCAAATAGAGAAATTCCCCCCACCCTGCTCCAGGAAATGCCCCTTTCAGGAACTGGCTTCTTATTCTTCCAATGCTGACTAAAAATGACTCTCCAACTGCTCAATGACTTGCTTTTTCATACAGGTCCAAGAATCGTGACTGATTCTCTCAGCCAACCCTAGAAATGCTGCCAGTTGGCTTTATTCAATGGCCAAGTCCCTTGAATCCTCTCAAGTTGCTTAAGGAATTTCTTCACACCTTGTTATAGGAAACTCCTTTAACACCTCCTTTACCCAAGAAAGAAATGGCATGTCATGAATAACTTCACAAGTAGAAGAAATCAATGAAAATGAATTATCATAGGAAAAGAGTTGAATGGCCCTTCCCAAAAGATGCCACCAAAATCTTGTAGCTATCACCCATTCTTGAAGGATCAAAAGAACTAGGCCACCAAAGCAGAAATTCACAGTAACTTTTCCAATCTTAATATAGTGCCAATCGTCTAAGTTTTTTTAATATTTGTTTAAATACTTAAACAAATATTAAATGGAAAGGGATTCTTACATGAGAAGTCTGATGTAAAGGAAAACTTCTCACAGTTAAGTGAAAAAGCCTGCTTCAAGAGGCAGAAAAGAGGCCTTCAAGCAAAGGTGAGATGACCACTCATTAAGGAAACTCTGGAGGGGAATCATTATTGAGGATGAAGTGGCCTTCGAGGGCCCTTCCAAATGACGTTCTGCAATTTTGTAAAGTTCTGTGCTACTCCTTTCTGAATTCAGTATACTTTCAATAAATGGTGATTTTGGCAGAGAACAGGGCAGATACTCAGGAGTATAATGTAGGATCTGAATGATGAGTATAATTAGGATCTGAAATTTAAACTTCCACTAAAACTGAACTATCCCTAGTAACTTTTTCTCCAAAATTCTGCAACTTCAGTTACATTTCCCCCCTTCCAATGTAGAGGGGATTGAGAGGAGGATAGAAGGTCCAGACCTGTGATTCACTTGGTGCAGGGAACTCCCAGTGAGAAAACTCTCTACAGCAATGCAGATTCACAACTGTTCTTACAGAATGAGGAAGTTTAAACGACTTGCCCAAAATAAGTCGGTTTTAGTCAGAGGTGGTACAGAAGAGTTGGGAGCTATCAGATATCTTCCTTACCCTGCTAAGGTCAGCTTTCTATCTACATCCACTAAGTCATGCTTCCTTACAATACGTAAGTTTATATTTTATACACATAATTATATACACACACATACAAATGAGAACACACAGACTATTTATGGTATCTTTCTGATGATAGGACTGCTGGGATTCTCCTGGCTTCTGTGCTACAATTCAAAGTATGTAATAGACCTAGACAGACTTCCTGGCATCCTTCCATCCTAAGACTTCCTACAATTATTATACTGATGAATCAAATCTAATTTTAACAAGCAAGCCTTCTGTTGTCAGCAACCATTGTTCAAGGACTAAAAGAAGAAAAAAAAACCTTAACAATACATCTTTATGACTTTTGATATCCCTGTTTCTGCAATGCATAGTTCATGGGAATATGTGAAGTTAGGAGGAAATGACAAGGAAAAAACGTTTTCCATCATGGAGCAAAGATAATGTTTACTGCTAAGGTACATATATATACCATGATGAATAAAGGATTTTCAAATAATCACCACCCTTTAAAAAGAAGTGAAATGAAAGCATAATTGGACATTTCATGTGTTGTTTTAGAGACAAAAATCCCTTAAAGCCACCAATTAACTATAATGTTAATTCAGTATATTTCATGAGTATTTCAACTGCAAATCTTTTACTGTGGCTTCTCATAGGCAAATTGCACATACCTTTTACTTTCTATCAAGGTTTCTACCTATTAGGGAAAAACATAGGTCATCCATTCAAGCAAACTATTTATTTAGAAGCTAATATGTGGAAAGCACTGAACCATTAAATACATTTTGCAAGAATATTTTTTAAAAAAGAGCAGACCTCATTGTAATTGAGGAGCTTATAATGTAACTAGTGAGATAATATGCATACTTAATTTAAGTAATAACCCTGTAAACATATGAATGAAAGTAAAACAATATACAATGAAACACTGATTAGTTATAATCCTCAATTAATGAATTTCTTTCTTTTTTCTTAACTGCTAACTCCTAGCATTGCATTTTTCAGGGTCTCAAGTAAAAATTGTGTTGCAAAAATCTCAGGAACTCAGCCAAGGGGAACAAATTGACCATTGACAGAATTAAGGAAGAGGTCTTGTAGATCTCACATCCAACCAGGTCCAAAGCTCCTTTTCCACAGGATCACAGAACCTCAAAGTTGTAAAGGATCTCAGAGACCATTAATCCAAACAATACTTGCATAAGATCCCCCTCCTACCCAATTACTGATCATCAAGCCTTTGCTCAACTGAAGATCTCCAATGAGGGAAGAACCCACTCCATCCTGAGACAGCTCATTCTGCCTTTGGAGAGCTCCAATTGTTATGACATTTTTCTTACAGCAAACCTAAATTTGACTTTTTTGCACATTACAATGATTGCTCCTAGTTTTGTACTCCAGGGCCAAGCAGATCATAACTATTCCCTCTCCCACAGGAAAGCCATTCAAATATTTATAGACAACTATCATGCCACCCTCCCCTCCCAGTCTGGAAAGCTAAAACATAGCCAGTTCCTTTAAAACCCCTATGCCATGATCTCAACCATTCTGGTTGCCCTGTTCTGAACATACTCTAGCAGCCAGAGTCTTGCTTATCAACATCCACCCTAAAATGCGGTACCCAGAAATGAAAACAATACACTAGAGTAGACCTAACATTTCCCTAGACCTGGACACTATGCCTTCTTAATGGTGACTAATATGACATTAGGGTTTTTGGATGCCAGATGTCACTGACTCATAGTAAGTCTGAAATTTACTAAGCCCTAAGAACTTTTAAAAACAAACTGCTATCTAGTCACCCATCTCTCAAAAAACTGTTTCTGAAAATTCAATCTTAATAACTACTTGAGCTACCCAAGGGGAATTTTGATCCCATCCTGGAACACGTCTCTCGATTAATCCTTATGGACATTCTACGTGGTATTTTTGAAATAAAGAGACAGATCACAAGGAAACAAGCTGATATCAATGACTGACCAAAAAAGGATAATTATTACGACACTTGAGGTCAACACAACGGGAGGCCAATCTCTTGGATACCTTCTACAAACACTTTAAGCATCATACAAAAATTCAATTATGCTTCACTCTGGCCATTTATTCACAGTACTGACTGTGACTGTGCAAGGCACAGGGTTACCATCAATCAATCAATGATCACTTATTAAGAACTTATGTGCCAGGCAATGGGAGACAATATATAAACATATAAGAAAATAAAACAAATGTACAAAATAAATGCAATCAATGCTCATTTGTCAGAAAAGGCCACATACAAGAGGTGCTCTCAGAGCTGAGCATTGAAGGAAACTAGTAATCCTAAGAAGAAGGTGAGGAAGGGGTGCATGCCAAGTTATGGGCAAAGGCACAGAGCCAGAAAGTTCAGGACAGGGAATTGCCAGGCCAGTTTGACTATAGCGCAAAAGAGAATAATGGACCACAAGTCAAGCATAAAATATGGTAGAAACTAAAGAACATTGGGCAGCTAGGTGGCGCAGTGGATAGAGCACTGGCCCTGAAGTCAGGGACCTGACTTCAAATCCAGCCTCAGACCAAACACTTGACACTTACTAGCTGTGTGACCCTGGTAAAGTCACGTAACCCCAATTGCCTAAAAAAAAAAAAACCAAACAAACCTAAAAAAAAACCAAAGAATATTAAGTAGAAAAAGAGATTGCATTCAACTTCTTTTGTCAGCTGCCTAATTTGCAACAGACTCACCTTAATTAAAAGAATTCAGGATTCTTGAGTAAGAAATATAGGAAAGGAAATAGGGGGAAAATCCCTAACATTGGTAAGTACAATTTATGGCATACTATAGCAGCAATTTTTAAAATGTTCACCTAAATTTAATTAAGTTTTTTTTTAAGGAGTTCATTCATCAAAGGTAGCATTACTTATTTTGTCAAATTTAGCATTATTTTATAGAAATACATGGTGTCCCATTGAGGACACTTTTAACCTAAATCATCTTTAAAATTACATTATTAAGGGACAGCTAGGTGGCGCAGTGCATAGAGCACTGGCCCTGGAGTCAGGAGGACTCCACAGTCTAAAAAAAAAATTTATATGATATTATTAAAAGCTGTCTCATACACATATTTAATTAGATGAATGGTAGCTGTCAATATATCAGAGATCAAAACCTTTGTCATCTTAGAGTTCTCATTTTCCACAGTAACTCTTCCACATTTCTTCCACTCTTGAAACTCCCCATTAGACCCCAAAGCCCCACACCAAAAATCCTTCATGCCTCAAAACTTCTGTCCTGTCTCCAAAAGACTCATGACAGAAAATGCTATCCATCCAGAGAAAGAATTATGGAGTCTGAATGCAGATCGAAGTATGCTGTTTGCTCTTTTGTTTCTTCTTTCTCATGGTTTCTTCTGTTGGTTTTAATTCTTCTTTACAACATGACTAATGTGAAAATATGTTTAACAGGAATGTACATGTAGAGCCTATATCAGATTGCACACCATCTTGGGGAGTGAAGGACAGAAAACGTAAAACTCGAGAGCTTATGGAAGTGAATGCTGAAAACTAAAACTAAATTAATTAATTAAAAAAAAAACTTCTCTTTCTTGTAAACCAATATGCTTCCCTCTGGGTCACAGACTTGACTCTCCTAAATTCCATTTCCTGCTGTATCTTTCTGGAGCTTTCTCTAATAGTCACCCTCTCTCTCACCATATCTTTAACATCTCCCTTTCCTGCTTCTCTCTTTTCATTTTCCTATAAACATGGCCAGGTCTCTCCAATTTAAAAAAAAAAAAAAAGCCTTGCCTTAACCTTTCTATTCTCATCTAGTCTTCATTTCTCATTTGACCTTTACTGTTCAACTTTTTAAAAACACAGGTCTACATTTAATTCCTCAACTTCCTTACCATGCATTCTCCTCAGCAACTTGAAATCTGGTTCGAGTCCCACACACAAATAAAGTCTCACTTTACTTGTCTTACTTTAAATTGTTATTACCTGTTCAGTAGCACTTGTTTATTTATCGTATATATATAATGTTTTTCAAAGGCTAAAATCTTACATTTTCCTTATGCTAACAAGATACTTGGTTACAAGTGGAAACTGTTAGAGGAATGAGCAAATTGCCACCTACCAACCACCATAATTGTGGACCCCAATTTTAATTTGAGGTTTGAATCCAACAATATAATCCTAATACCATTTATCATGTTTCAGATGATCAAAACATTAGTTTGTACTTCTGAAGAAATAATTATGTATTTAATTAATCCATTAATTAAAATAATTTATTTATTGAAAAGGTTGACTTGCTTCATTATTTTAAAAATGGAACAAATACACCATGATAATAAGATCCATATGGGATCTTATTCCTAGAAAGGGTGAGGAAATCTCTTAAAACACTTTATTTAGCATAGGCCTGGCCTAATTCTCACTATATCTCCTGTGAGTAATGTTCTGCTCCAACTACACCTAACTAGGAAACAAATGAAATAAGGGAAGTGTCCTTGAGTCAGCATCCTTCACTAGAAACCTAGGCTGAATAGAGTTGAAAACCAGAGCTGGAATTTGACTGACTATAAATTGTATTGATTGTCCTTAATTTGCTATACATTTGGCAGGGTTATTTTCTAATTTACTGGAGCACCTAAATCTTTCTTTCCATGGTCACAAATTCCTCACTGTTCCTGGACCTATGGAATGAGCAGTAGGCAGGTAGGCTTACCAACCGAGAACAAATAAAAAGTTATTCCAGAATATTACTTATTGTAACAGCAAGATGGAAAACATTTTGCAGTTTGTAAGATTTTGACAGATCTGGAGCAAGGTCTGATGTTCTGCAACCTTTTAATTCAACGAGGCTGATGTGAAATAATAAAATAGAATGCCCATGAAAAAGACAACAAGAGAATGTGACTGGAATATATTGAGTAACTTTGCAGCATGCAAGGTTAATTGGACTCTCTCTGCAACTGGTCTTCTGGGACTGTAAAAATAGTTTACTGATGATCATGATGTTATGCAGAGTGTGAGAAGGGGTTTTTTTTTTTTTCCACTAAACTGAATTGAGTTACATTTCCAGAGGACCTAAAGTGACTATCTCAGAGTTTTGCTATATCCTCTGGTTTTCAACAGAGGAATAAAGAATCAGATATATCATTAATATCTAGAAGCTGAAATCAGAGCCTGTTTACCAGCAATCAGCGTTAAAGAAAGCAATTGACTGGCACAAACTTCAATGGGATGCAAAAGTAATGTTATGAAGTCCTGCCCACGGGCTAGGAATCTATTCTGGAAGAGTACCTCCAACAAAGAAATCCTTAAATATTGTTTCCCTCACTGGGTCCTACTCCTAATCTCCTCCTCCATTTACACAAGGTACAGGACACTTAGAGAGGGAAAAAAGGAGAGAGACAGAGACAGAGAAGCAAAGAGAGACAGAGATAGAGACAGAGAGGCAGAGAGAGACAGAGATAGAGACAGTGAAGCAGAGAGAGACAGAGAGGGACAGAGAGGAGTACATATCTCCTCTTCCTATTTCCCCCTTTTCTGGCCCAGGAGACTTAGATGAAAATAGCATTGTCTTCTCTTTTTCTCTCCTCTCCTCTCAAAGGATTGGGGATACACTAGGTTACACTGAAAAGCCTAATCTTGACAAGGAAGACTGGGCTGCATTGAAGAAAACTACGGTTTGCAGCCTTTCCAAATCAGTCCCAATAAGTTAACTAGCTTGCTAAGGGGCAAAACAACAGGCGACCAGGTCAGACATAGCATATTCCCTCTTCTTCACTCCTGCAAATCACTCTATGATCCATGGAGCCCAATAAAAAAACAAAACAAAACAAAATCACCAATAGGAGTTTAGCACACTGAGCTGCGAATGTCTAAAGCAGCAAACCCAGAATCCACAAATGTGAAGGGTGTCATGCACTGCTTAAATGAAAATGATATCCATATCTTAGCAATTTACTACACTATAATTTCCTTCCTCACTCTTTCAAAAAAGAAACAAGGCATGCTTTCAAATCCTTACTTGGCTAGCTTGCCGGGATCTGGATATCCAATCTAATTATTTTGGTTCCAATTTCCAACCCTATCAGGGGTGAAATGGTGCAAAAAATAAAAATGCCAGTCTCCTAAATGTGGTCATATCAAAAAGCTAAAAGCTCTTCATTTGCTGAGCCATCACTGTGTGGCCTGAAGCTCCTGTCATAACACAATTTATGTTCAGTGCTCTGAATGGGACTTGAGAGGGTTTCCCAATGTACCACTGCTGAACATTTATATAACATATTTCAGATATGTTACAGCTACTTGCATCATCTTGTCCTATTGGCATCAGTAATAACAAGATGCATCAGACAGTCTGCTACAAAGGGACTTTTTGCTACCCCTCCCCCTTCCCCATGCTTTTATATTTAATTGGTTAAAAAGTGTAATCCACACATTCTAAAATATTTAGGGAATACAGTAAGCAGCCTGAAACCATAAGTAATAAAATGCCCATTATTCTTTACATCAGTGATTCCTACATTAAATACTAACTAAATTCCTCTGGGGCTTTGGGTTTTGCTGTGAGGGGGATATTTTTGTGAATGATTTCAATTTAACTCCCTTTTGAATAACCATCTCACTTAGGTTTCTGACACATCTGGCCTTGCAAAACCATTCCCATTTATTTCTATGGCTTTCACAAACATGATAAAATGATTTGCATTGAAATATGAGAATCGTGGTTTTATTTTTGTATTATCAATACAGTATGTTTGGCAAGCTCCCTTATCTTCCTTATGATGAAAAATGCAACAACAATTTTCTGTATCTTTAAAAGAAATAGACAATTCAATTATACTGCGCCAGAAGCTCTCGGATCCCTCTCTGCCAAACGTCTTCACTGCATCCTGCCACAGACAATCCATTTGTATTCTGACACAGTAGGGCACTTGTTTTGTGGAAGCATGGTACAATTCGACTTGGGTACTATCAATAGAACACTATATAAGCTCTGTGTCTCCCGATGATCCTTTTTTCCTGCTCCAACCCTGGTTATTAGGATTTTCAATTTAAGTGACCAAACAGTATGTATTACTAATTGCCAGCCTAAAATCTAGTAGATATTGACTCCTCCTGAAGAAAAAAAAAATGCATTAGTGGCTAATTACAGCCCTCCTTTTTTTTTTTTTTTTGACTGTTCTGGTTACCATTTAAAAGGATTTAATCATTGCATTTCAAGGGAAGCTTAAGATTCCCTTTGAGACTATCCAACTAATTGCTTCTGTTTTGCCACTTATTGCATGAGGTGGTTTGCAAAAAGGATCACTGAAAATGCTTTCTAAATATCACAGTGATAAGTAAACAAGTTGGACAAACCAAGTAACAAGCTATTCATGCTACCAATTCTCTTTCCTTATCCAGTCCTTCTTACCCTTCAGTGAAAAAGTGATGTTGACGTGTTTTTTTCCCAAAAACTTTATTTATTAAGAAAATAATATAAGTTCAGGCAAAATCCTTCCCCACCCACTCCCTTTTTTTAAAACAACAACAAAGTTTTTAAAGGATAATAGTGATGGGGCATGTTGAGGGAAGTAGAAAATTTGGGAAAGAGGAGGAGAGGGACAACTATCCTGCAAGACGGAGGACACAACTCTAGACTGGGTATTTGGAACCTAGTAAATCCCATCACTAACTAGCTCTGTGACCTTGGACAAATTCCTTAACCATTTAGCATCTCAGTTTCCCCATCTGTAAAATGTTGTAATTTGATTAGATGCTCTTTCCTTTCCAACTCTCGCTTTTTAGTATGCTCTAATTCTAAGATTATTAGTTAGTCTGATAGTCTCCAGGAATGGATGCAAAAAATGACCTCCAAGGTCAAAAGGAGAAATGATTCTGTCCAAATTCTTCTTCATTTTCAATTATTTTTCTTGAATTCTTACAAAACAGCTCTGAATGTGTATTTTATATGAATGTACACTTGAATGCATTATATTGTTTCCAAATATTGGTCAAACCCCTAAAATGAGCCAGCTGTGGAAATAAAAATATTTACAGATACAAATTGAAAAAAGAACGCTGATTATATGTGATACTAAGGTTTTTTTATGAGCTAGATTTGGGGAAAAGTGCAGCTTATATTCAGGCCAATATAGGGTATACATATAACTACCATCCTTTCTCTAACCACTTCTGCTATATACATAAACTGAGTAAATATTAATACATAATTGAAATAACTTATGTATGTATATAGCTGTATGTTTACCTATCAAAAAATCCCATTAAAAAGAGATCTGCCTCAAAATGAAGTTAAAAACAGGCATATCAATTATTATATTACGTAGTTTTGCTTAAATTTGAAGGTGGGGGTGGAAGGTATTATGGTTCAAGAATTTTTCTGGAAACTTGTTGGAAAATTACTGATGTGTTTAAACTGAAGATAACGATAAAAAACCTGGTATATTTGAAACCGACTACATAAATCTAGGCAAATCTAGCAAATCAGTAAATAGAAAAATGGCAGTACTTTCCATATTAAAACTAGAATTTTAACACCTTGACACATAAAGCAATTATTTATTGTAAGGGCTGGAAACAACATAAAATGATTTAGTTGCAAAAGTTAAAAAAAAGAAAGATACAAATACTTTACAGTCAACTAGCAGAAAAAATATGAATTTGCAATTGTGAAAATATTTTACAAAAATGAAGTCTTTGGGGGAAAGTAGGAGTATCCATTGTTTTCAATTACTAGTCACAGCAAGTTATAAAGACCAATCTATGGAACTGGGTTAAGATGATATGCTAAGAGCACTGTGTCTTCCCATTTGCCTGAAACCAGTCTGGCACCATTGGATTTCTCCAGGCAAATCGATGTAAATCTGCTTGAGTTGACTGCATTTATACGACAAAGCTGGAATCTATTCCTAAGAACAGGACACACAGATATATACATGTTTGAGTGTACACGTATATGCTGCTAATAACAAGGATGCATTACTATCTAAACCCTAAAGCAATACAGTACACATTGGACTACGCAGAAAGGTTTTAAACATTTCATTACTTTAATATAATTTAACATTTAAACACATATTATATAACCTTCCTATTTTCTCAACAGCTAATAAACTCATTAAAGCTTGTTCACTGTTTTGAACAAAGGCCAATTCTATTAAGTTACACCACTTATTTTTTCAAAACTTTTTTCAAAACTACATTTTCAAAATTTTTCATAAAAGTATCACCTATAATATGCTCATGTATGCCTGATGACATTTTGTCATATTATAGCCACTCCAAAAAGATATTTCAAACCACTCAATATATATTTATTGAGCATGGACCAGGGGAGCTTGATGTAGCTTCTTGGAGATAATGTTCTGCTATACTATATTTGTCTCATAAAGATGTAAGCCTCATAAACACAGCATAGTGTGACAGAAATAGAAATAATAATAGAAGCTAGCATTTAGATAGCACCTGAAGGTTTACAAAGTGCTTTTCACAATGTTACCTCATTTGTTTCTCATAACAACTCTGTGAAGTAGATGCTATTATTATAGTCATTTTAATTATAAGGAAACTGAGAGAGAGATATATTAAGTGACTTGCCTAGAGTCACATGGCTAATAAAGTGTCTGAGACAGGATTGGAACTCAAGTCTTCTTGACACTGTGTCCAATAATGTATCTTTCCAGCTAGCTATCTGTAACAATAATAAATGGGTTACAATGAGTTATTTTTATTATTTAAATGGCAAATTTATATTTTTATTATAGCATATAAAAATAAATATAGATGATTTATACTGTGCCTGTGCTTAAGTAGGGGAAGAGAGAATAATCAACATTTAACTCCTTAGAGTTTTATTGTAATATTCATTCAATTGAGTATATGGTCATAAAGGGGTTTTTTTGTTTTGTTAAGATCATTTGTAATATAGTTTTATTCACAGTAGTATATTCCTTTAGAAATCATCAGTTATAAGAGCTATGATCAAATATTCTAAAGAATGCCTGAACATGTAGTAGGAAGTTACACCATCATGACCAGTTTCATCATTACCTAACCTAAAAATCCAATGGAGAAGAACCTGGACCCTGAAACCAATGAGCACTGAAAAAAGACAAGTAACCTTGCCTAGAGACCCCAGTCATCACTGAGGGGAGTAATCACTTTGGAAAACATGCCCACCTTCCTCAACACCACCACCAATTGCTGGCCAACTGTGACTGAAGGGGAGATGCAACCAAGAGCTCACTTCCATCCCCGAGACCGCAAGTCTTGCTTCCAGACTAGCCCCTGAAGCCCTCATCTGGGAAAATCATCCCTATGGACACAGAACCTGTCAACTGATGCTGCAGTTGACCACATCCATGCAGCCACAACTATTAAAGACAGAGGAAAGAAAGTTCTTGACATGAAAGACCTTGGCACTGTCAAATGCTTCAAAATTAGAAACAGATATGATCTGACCAACACAAAAGAAAAAATTAAAGAAGGGTTGTGTTAACATCTGCTTTGCTGCTACACTCTTTCTCTCTGAATTGCAGCTGAAACTGCCCATATGTGTTGTCTCCTCCTACTAGAATGTTGTTCATCCTTCATCTTTGAAGATGACCAAAGACATCACAGGTGATGGCTTGACTTGCCCGTGAATTGGATTTAAGAAACGCAGAGTTGTTCAAAGTAGCCACCCTCACTAGATGTGACTTCCTTGAAATCAGAGACTATCATTGCTTTTCTGTTTGTATCCTTAACACTTAGCATAGTGCTTTGTACGTAGTAAATATTATTTTCATTCATTCATTCAAAAATGCTTACTGATTGATGGTTGATCTTTGGTAATAAAATCAGCTAATAAGTTAATTCTCTATAGAGGTCGATATTCTTAGAATGCACCTATACTGCTCAAGTAAAGATGTAGGCTTTTAAGTGTTTTGGTATTACAAACATTGCTGAATCCAACATAGGAAAGTAGAAGTGATTTACCAGCATTGTAATTCCATCTTCACATCACAGCTCTTCCTCAAAATTACCAATGCTATTTCCTGCATCAGATATGCATATTTCATATAGTAAATATCAGACACAATGGTGGACTGAAACATTTGCTATAGAATTCACCTGATGTACAAAGTCTCTCTTGTCAGTATGGCCAGAATGCATCCTTAGAAAGAAGATGCCACTTTTCTATATTGTATTCCCCCCTCTACTCCAGGCTCCTTTAGTGGCACTTTTGGAATCTTGATGAATTAATGAGAGTGAAAGGACTTGGGTATTTTTCAACAATTCAAAAAAGATCAATTTAGTATCCATTTTCAAAACTCCTCTACGGTCTTTAATAAGGCCCGGGATTCCCTGGCTGTCTTGCAAAAGTTGGCTTGGTCATACTGTTGTAAAGTTACAATGACCTAATTTATTCATGGTATTGAATAAATTTTGCATGTAGGCTGGCATTCCTACAATACCTGTCAAGAGCCTCACTGGGAATGTGAGCCCATGGGATGGTGGACTTAGAGGGCAAAAGAATCCTAGAAGTTATCTAGTTTAACTGCCACATTATATCGAGGAGTGCCTTATGTGAAATGACTAACCCAAGGACACATGGGGGCAAATGACAGAGCCAGGATTCAAACTGAAGGCCTCGGGCTCCAAATCCAATCTCTTATTTCCCTTCTGAAAAGAGCTGGTCCTGAAAGTCAAGAAGACCCAAGACCAAGTGACATGTCTGATACTGCCTCTCTGGCTCCCATCAAGGCACTTAATGCCTCTCATTTCTTGAGACAACTACTAAGGTTATTAATTTTGAGAGAAGGTGTTGCCCTGCACTGGTAGAGAAGTGATCTCACTTGGTAGTTCCCTTTAACCAACAAAATCGTAAGTCCAGTCCCTGTTCCTATCCCACCTTCCTTATAGGGTTGTTGTGAGGATTGGCAAACTATCAAGAACTAGGTAAATGTCAACTATTATTTGCTGTTCACCAATTTTACTGAATACTGTCAAGATGAAGAATATCTTCTAGACTAAAGATGTTTTTAGAAAAGAAAGACAGTATCACAGAATCACAGTATCATGTGAAAACACACATTAGGAAGAATACCATAGGGTCAGGATGGTAAATTTCACAGCCGATTTGGACATTTCAGTCTTTCTAGCCATAGTTCCAGAAGTCTGTAATGTTCACAATTATTATTATGGCTGTGGTTTTTGTATAATTAACGACTAGACTGTACAGTTTCTAAAATTCATAAACCTACTTGTTCCCTATTTGTGTATTTTGCTATAGTGTGAACTCTTCACATCAATTCTTTGACAAAGGTAAAGAGCTGTAGTTATTCAGAAGCAGTATTTTATGCAAATGAAAATCTGAAGGAGCAGTAGAAGGACCACATCCATGCCTAAAATTCTGGTGCTTTAATGCAAAATGTAAGAGAAAAAAAAATCAAATACTGCATGGCCAAACAGAACACACACAACATAATAATTTTTATAGCACCTACTATGTGCCTAGGAACCATCTATGCACAGAAATTATCTCATTTTATGTTCACAACCCTGCATGGTAAGTCCTAGTATTATCTCTATTTTATGGTTGAGGAAACGGAGGTAGAGGTGAAGTGACTTGCCCAGAGTAACAAAGCTAGTAACTGACTATGGCCAGATTTGAACTCAGGTCTTTCTGACTCCAATCTCAACACTCTGTCTAACAACTGCCTCAGCATACACATACATACATATGTAGACATATATACATATACATATAGCTATATGTATACACACACATGTATATGTACATATACATTCTAGTTGCTAACCTTCTTACAATGAGATTTTTTTGACATTAAAACTAGTCCCTAGGTAGAAGACACAATCATTTCCAAAGCCTACATTAAAAGTATTTCCTGCTTGGTAGAACTGACATAGCCTTTAAGAATCTAGGGTCACAACCTAGCAATGATGGGGCATCAGAATAGAACTTTTCAAAAATATTAAAGGTCGGTAAAAAAAATAATAAACTTTGTCTTTCATCACTGTCAAAACCCACTAGAGAACAGAGAAGATATAGAAAAAGGAAAAAAAAAACTTTTATTTTAATTAAGTAAAAATGAAACAAATTTAAAGAAACCATCACAGTGCTTTAAATTAATCAGTGACTCTAGGGAAAAATTAAATGCACTCTATTCATCATAAAAAAATGCTAGATTTTTTTTTACATGAAGAGCAAACACATGACTTTAGGCAAGTGTTTTGAAAGAATACATTAGAATGCATATGTACATTTTTAAAAAATTAACTCACAGTCTTTACACATCACTTCAAAGGAAAAGTAAATTACTATGTAGATGTGGAAATCATAATTAGCTTCAAATTGTTTTGATTAACTTATTTCTCCTTGATGTATTTAATACCTAAAGTAGCTAACTTATTAAGACTTATTTGGCTTGAAAGATTTAATGTTTAAATATCCTTTGTATCCTAACAAAGAAAATGTTAAGCTAATGGTTGCATTATAAAGAGATAATCAAAGAAATATCACTTTATGCCTAAGTGTCAAATAAGTCTATTTTTCATTCATTTGCTTTTGTTCTACATAAGAATATCAATAAACACAGTATTACTTTAGAATGAATCACTGAAATATCATACTAGCTTAGCTCAGGTCTGAACGGAGAACAGCAATTTTATGGAAGGTGGCTAAGCTATATATATTAAATTTGAGAAAATTATAAGAATTCTTTCACAATAAAAATATGCCTCATCACGCTAAGTAAGATTTGGCAATGGAATGTATTAGATAGAGAGGTGATCTTAAGGAGCCCAGAGACTCAGGTTCAAATACCATCTTTGACACATGCTGTCTAGGTGATGCTGGACAGAATCATTTAACCTCTAAGTGCTCTGGTCAACTAAGACCATTAAAGTTGCAGAAAAGGTATTGCTACTTGGTAAATGGAGTTTACTTACTTAGGCATTCCCTATACTAATGAAATCACATGTCTAGTCCCTATCACTAATACTGAACTGTTCTGTTGAGTTGTTTTTTTTTTTTTTAAGTCTATGTAGCATAGTAAAAATGCTCCTAGGATTTTTACACCTTCCATTCAGTCCTTGACTAAATCAGAAAACCTGGGTTCTAGTTCTCATTCTACTAGTAACTCATTTCTATGACTTAACTTTTACCTATAAAATGCAGATTATAATACACACCTAATCTATTTCAAGACTGTTGTGATTCCAACTATATAACATATTAGAAAGTGCTCTGAAAAATATCATTCTGTAAACATAAAGCAGTAATATAATTTTTGACAATTCCCCCCCCAAAATCTAAGAAAAAAAAAAAAACAGGAAAAAATGGCCACTCAGACTATTTTGTTGTATTTCTTTCTTTCTTTTTTTTCTTTCTTTTTTTTTTTTTTTTTTTAATTTTGCTTAGGCAAGCAGGGTTAAGCGATTTATTAAGTGACAGCTAGTAAGTGTCAAGTGTCTGAGGCCACATTTAAACTCAGGTCCTCCTGACTCCAAGGCCGGAGTCTATTGGAGTCTATCCACTGCACCACCTTGCTGCCCCATTTTATTTATTTTTTAAGCAACATAATAAGGTAGAGATTTTCCTTGTTACCACTGGTTTCATATTTTTCACCAGGTAGGAAAACAGAAAGTGGGTGAGGAAGATTCTTATAGAATTTTATAGTAAATCCTAAAGGCTGCTCTAAATTCTTCATTTATAGGGATGGTGAGGAGATGCTTTATGTGTTTTTAGCAGGGCAGCATGCACAGGTCAGGTATGGAAGCAGTTCTCCATGTACGTGTATTTCTTATTACCTCGTGAAGTTTTTAAAAATCTGTCATTTCACAAAAAAGCCTTTCCCCAAACCTCTACATGACAGCCTTCTTATCATACAGTCTTCAAGAAAGAAGCAGCCAGGAGTAATTGGGACTTCTTCCAAGAACCAAAACTCACAATACTGTCACCACCAGGCAGGAACAAAAAGGCCTCCCCAGCCAAAAATTTTAAGACAAATTCAGGTAGAGGAGAGGAACAAAGAAGGAGGAGGCTTCAGACCTTAGAACACAAGGCCTCATGAGAAAGGAGACCCATGACAACAAGAGGCTATTTGCTGGTGAAGTTGTCATTAGGGAAGGGACTGAAATGAGGCCATCATGCTGTCAGCTTTTACCAAGCACCTATGTGAGTTCACAACTTGCATACATATGGACTCCGAATATTTCCACAACCACATGAAGGTATCATGTATGCCTCCAATAAGGTCCACATAAATTCTGTTTCTCTCCTCTGAGATGTAGCAACAATGTGTGTCTGGACTCCAAAAGAGTGGAATGACAACAAGAAAACCTTCAGGGATGGCATCTATGGCCAGGTGAGTAAGCATATTAATGACTGTACCATAAATGCAGGGATCCTTACTGTTCTGGTTGGTAGAGTTCCATAAAGTGTGGGGATACAAGGCCAGAAGACTTGGAAGGGATTGGGGGAAAGCACTACCATCCCTTCAGTGTGGCAGACCTGCACAAGTTTTGTCAATGCTGGCTAAATTTTCATACCTATTGGTAATATATTTATAAATTTGTATTTTATAAATCTACTTTATATTATTATATATTCATGTATAATATTTATATGACATACAATATATTTTAAATATATGTTTAAATATATAATATATATTATGTATTTTATAAATTTATAAAATATATACCCTAATGTATTTCTACCTTGATGCTCTCTGAACTGGGCCATTCCTGGATACCTCAAATGAATACAAGCTTTTACTTCTTTCTGTAAACTCCCTTAGAACCCTAATTTCTACGACACAGGTCTGCTTCTTATCTACATTTTCATGCAGATGCATAACTTAAGATACAACAGTAATAATTCATTCATAGAGTCAGCTGGGTGTGTAATGTATATCTAGTCTGCTCCGTCAGGAAGCCCTGGTTCAAGACCCATTTCTGACATAGGATGTGACCCTGAGCAAATCAATTAACTTCTCAATGCCCCAAACAAATCTCTGTGACTACCAGTTGCAAAGTAAGTGATGAAATCACAGGTCCTTTTTTTTTTTTTAAAGTCACTCGATTTATATAGTGCTTGTAAGATTTGTAAAATACTCGCAACCATTCAAAGTAGTATTACTATTCCCATTTTACAGATAACGAAAGTGAGGGGCCAAAGAGGTTGTGGCCTGCCAGGGATCACAGTTTAAGTATTATCACCTGGACCTAACCCCCTAGATCTCCTGAAGCTAAGTCCAGTATTCTCAGTACCCCAATCTTGGGCAAAGTGAGAAGACTAAACCCAAAGAGTTGTAACAATCTAAGCATTCCCTCATTTTCCTTACATGTTGGCTCAAACTGAGTGATGGGAGCAGACAACATGTAAAGAAGGGAAATATTCAAGAGAAGATGGTCTGCTGTTAATTGCCGGCAGTGAATGGGATAGATCGGTGAAATTTTTTTTATCAAGCAATCAAGTATTTATTTATCAATTAAGCAGGCTAGAGTTAGAATAATGAAATAATCCCTACCTGAAAGCTTATATTCCAACAAGGGAGACAAATCTTTATAAAAGAATGTACAATAAAAAAATAAAATTAATAAATACAAATGTATAAAGTACTTAAAATAATGTTTCCATAAAATTATTCTGCACAGTATCTTCAATACCAACCCATGAAGCTGTACCTCTTTAAAATCTTATCATTCCTCTCCTCAGACCAAACCCAAAATATGATGTTTATACTCAATTTCTAAAAAGGTCCAGTCTAAAAGGGATTGATTTCAGTCTAATTCTCACTGGTCTTAAGAATAGGTTTATGTTGTGGGATTCCAATCCTAACCAGATGAGAATCTTAGAATTCTTTCTAAAGAAGACCATCTGCTAGATTAAGAGTAAACCAAAAATACACTGTTTACATTTCAGCTATCACTGTGTGGTGTTCATTTGGCAACGTTTATATTTCACTTTTTAGTCCGGAAATTTTATACCAATTCATCTTACTAAATATTTCTTTCTTAGTATGTATTTATTTTCTAGGAAACCTGCTAATTATTGGCAAATAACTAATTAATGGTAAATATATTTAAGCTATGAAATTCTGTAAGGTCACACAGAGTGGGTTGGCCAAGAGTCATGTGCACTTCTATCTATGGCAAAGATGTCAAAGCAAAGTTGGCATAATGACAGAGCCAAGTTGTCATTTTTTTCTCATATATGAAAATGGCTTCATAAACTCCTGACAGGGACTTTAAAAACCCTTTAAAGAGCACTTTAATCTTGCTTCTGAAAAATTCCTGTTAAGAATAATATAGGGGCAGCTAGGTGGCACAGTGGATAGAGCACTGGCCCTGAGTAAGGAGGACCTGAGTTCAAATCTGACTTCAGACCAAACATTTGACGCTTACTAGCTTGTGTGACCCTGGGCAAGTCACTTAACCCCAGTTGTCTTTAAAAAGAAAAAAAAAAGAATATAGCAAGTAGACTAAGCTGGCCACCACAGCCATGCATGAGTAACTGAATTACCAGATCCCTGGACCCTCCAATATGTCTTTAGCCCCCTCTCTCACTGTCCTCCATACCACTGCCAAATTAATCTTTTTTATGCCCAGATTCAGTCGCATCACACCTTTGTTTCAATGGCCCACTATAGTGGATGAACTTCTTTGTCTGGCATTCAAAATCCATTTATGGTTAATAACCCTGCCTTTCCAAACTCATCTCATACTACTCCCACCCGAATACTCCAAGATCTAATACAATGAACTATATTTTCTCGACTCCCTGATAATACCCAGTACTTTCTTACCTCTATACTTTCACATGCCCTTCCCTATTCCTAAAATAGCCCTTCTTTTTCAATCCCAACCCCGTCTGCTGAAAAACCCTATTTAATCTTTTACACCTATATCAACACCACCATGATCTCCTTCATTCATAAATGATCTTTCTTTCCTTAGTTCTTCCATAACATTCTGTTTACACCTACTCTACATACTTAGAAGATCCTATACTGAATAAAGGAAAAATATATATATATATTTCTATATTTATTTTATCTCCCTATTAGACAGTACCAGTTCCCATCATAATAATTATATCTTATTTATGTTTCCTCCAAAACCTTACAGTGTTAATACACACAATAAGCTCTCTGAATTGACTTACTACACTAATTTACCAGGACATGTAGTTTTTATAGAAATACTAAAACAAGGAAGATTAAAAGACTTAAATAAAACTTTATTGAATCTTCTGATCACAGAAAAATATGTATTTATCATGATGAATGGTATAGTCATACAGCATTGGCTGGTTTGCCCAGCAGATGGGTGGTCTTTTGGGAAAAGATACACAGAAGTCAAACTTTCAGAACTGAGAGGTTTCATCAAATCTAAAACCCTTTACTTTACAGATTAGGTTAAGTGAGATTAATAACCAAGTCCAAAGGCTGACAGCTAATACATGACAGGGGTACTAGAATCCAGATCTTTTGCTTTTGGACATTAAGACTACCTTCCGAATAACACAAGTATTTAAAAGGAGAAGGGACAAAGAATTGGGAGGAATGAAACTAAAAACCAGTCTGGGAAGAAGGGAAGTTCCTAAAGAGGCAGATGTTTGTGGCAACTGACTGCATGATATAAAAGGAAAACCCTGGAGGCCCAAGTGTGGGTACAAAGTGATTAAATTAAGCATATAGTGAAATAGCTTTCTATGCCTAAAATAATCTCTCTCTCCTCTCTATGTGTGTCTGTGTCTGTCTATCTGTCTGTCTGACTCTGTCTCTCCTTCTCTCTCGCTCTCTCTTCCCTTGTAGAACTGGGATCGATCTCATTCATCTTTCCTAGAAAAAGATCTTGAAGTTTAAGTTACATTACTATTGCTAAATACATAGAGGGCATATTTTAGGTATCACCCCTCAAGATTCAGAATGAATGCCACCTGCTTCCATAAAACCTTTCCTAGACTCTCCTCTTTCAGTTGAAAATAAGCCTCCTTCCTTATGCAGATCTTGTGAGGAATTTTGTTACTACCTTTCCTCTGCTTACTTATTCTGTTTTCTATTTATTTCCCAGTACGTGGTAAGCTCTGTGAAGGTAAAAACTTTTGTATTAATCTTTGTATAACCCCAACATTCAGCAAAATGCTTTTTTCCATAGCCAGTAAGAATATGTTGAAATTAATTGAATTGTACCAAATTATAACTGAATATGAGAAAACATCAATTGTCTGAAATATGAAAATCAAAGAGGATCTTTCATCCAACTCAGGCCTATACACAAAGGCAGCCAGAAGGTATTAAGAGCAGAAGCAGCATCCTCCTCAGTAAGCCAGCATGAGTTCAAGTAAATGGGCAGGAAGCCTCTAGCAGTACTGAGACTGAGGAAGTCACAGGAACAAGAGAAGCCCGCAGCAGAACCTGGCCTGGGGGAAGTTTTGGAGGACAATAAAATCACCAAGCAACACTCAGACCAGGAAACATCCTGGGACATAGGGATTCACTGGGAAACCAAGTGCAGGGATCAGGAACTTCAAGCCTGCCAGGGCTCTGGGAACAGAAACATCAAAGGAGGTGAAGGTCAGCTACAGACACCCAAGGGCGGCAAGGGGCCCTGGAACAAAAACTCAACCCAAATGAGGTCTAAGATATGAGTAAAGAAAAGAAGGCACTGAACACTCTGAAGAAATATTATGGATCAAAACAAACCCAAGGAAAAAATGCATTAAGAAAAGAGAAACTCCACAACTACTAGCAGAGCCTTAGGGTTAAAAAAACAAATAAATAAATGTGTGTGTGTGTGTATGTATGTATGTATGTATGTGTGTGTGTGTATGTATCTTGGTCACAAGAAATTCAAGAATACCTGGAAGAAACGAAATGACAGATAAAAATAAAATCATATATTAAATAAAACCTCTGAAAGAAAGAACTGGAAGGAGAAAAAATAACTTATACTAGGAGGAAGAAAACTTTACTCAAGAAATAGCCCTTCAGGAAATGGGAACAAAACAAACAAAACTCAAAACTTCTTTGAAACAAGAAATATTAGAATAAAATCAAAATACAGAAAAATAGAAATTGAAGAAAATGTAATATATCTAACTATAAAAAACAAATAAGCTGGAAAACAGGGGAAAGATCATGAAAAATATTGCCCCCACCCCCCAAAAAGCCTGGATACCATATTTCAAGAAAGAATAAATGAAAACTGATTTAGTCTAGTATATTTCAGATTAATGGAAATAAAGAACAAAGAGAAAACAAAAAGAATCCATCAGTCTCTTCCTGAAAGAAACCCCCAAATTGAAGTTCCAAAGGATGTCATAGCCAAAATTCAGAACTGTCAAGTCGAAGAAAAATAGTACAAGAAGCCAGAAATAATTCAAGTCCCAAGGGACGACAGTCAAAATTACGTAAGACTTGGCAACAGCTATTCAAAAAGAGAGAAAATCTAGGAATACAGTATTCCAAAGGCAAGAAATACAGATTTAGAACCAAAAATAACTTATCCTGGAAGACTGGGTTTAATCTTTCCTGGAAAAAATGGATTTTTAATGGAAGACAGGAGTTCCAAGCATTCCAGATGGAAAGATCAAAGCTAAAGTGAAACTCTGAATTGCAAGGACAGGAATCAAGAAAAACTAAGACAGGTAAATGCATTTTTAGTAATGGGAAGGGGTTAAAAATGATGAAGTAATGTAATTCTAATAGAAAGAAAAAAGACAAGTATATATTTAAAATCCTAATTTCTTCAAGGGTTACATAGGGAATTATATAAGACTGAGTTTGGGCATAATTCTGTGCTGATTTGATATTTATAAAAGAGAAAGGAAAAGAAAGGAAAATTCTAGGAAAAACATGGGGAAAGAAGGTGTGCAACTTACCACCTTTTTCTTATAATTAAGATATACAAAGAATTAGGAGGTAAACAAGGCAGGGGGCCTTTATAGCAAGTTTCTCTGAGAGCCGATATATAGAGAATTTATGTAAGAATAAGAGCCATAGTCCTATAGATAAATGTTCCCGAGATATAAATAGGCAATTCTTAAAGAAGTAAAGCAAACTAATCAACAATGATATGGGGGGAGAGGATGCTTCAAATCACTTAAGAGAAATGTAAATTAAAACAACTCTAAAGTTTTACCTCATATGCATCAGATTGGTAAAGATGACAAAATCAGAAAATGACAATAACTGGAAGGGCTTTGGGAAGACCAGCATGTTAATACACCATTGGCAGGATTGTGGACTGGTCTACTCCATTCTAGAAAGCAATCTGGAAGTATACCTAAAGAGTAATTAAACTGCATACTCTTTGACTACATTACAATTCTAGACCTATTCCTCAGAGATACTAAAGAAAGGTAAAAAGGACTCATATTTAAAAAAAAAAACCATATTTAAAGTAGAACTTCTTGTAGTAGCAAAGAAATAGAAAAAATAGGCGCCCATTAGTTGGGGAATGGCTGAACAAATTATGGTACATGAATGTAATGAAATATTACGTGCCATAAGAAATGACAAAAGGACAGATTCTGAGAAATCTGAAGACTTGTATGAACTGACAAAGAGTAAGATAAGCAGAACCAAGAGAACAATTTATATAATGACTACAGCATTGTAAAGAAAAATAACTCTGAAATAATTAAGAACTCTGTTCAATGCAATGACCAGTCATGACTCCAGGGGACAAATGATGAAGTACATTTCCCACTTCTTAAGAGAAAAGTGTTGGGCGGCTAGGCGGCACAGTGAATAGAGTTCTGGCCTTGGAGTCAGGAGGACCTGAGTTCAAATCCAGCCTCAGACACTTAACACTTTCTAGCTGTGTGACCCTGGGCAAGTCACTTAACCCCGATTGTCTCTCCAAAAAAAAAGAAAAAGAGAGAGAGAATAGTGTTGCAATTAAAGATACAGAATGAGACACCTTTTTGGACATGGTCATTATCTGAATTTCTTTTCTCTGATTATGTCAGAAGAGAAGGTATTGGGATTTTTTTTTTGAGCTCATGGGGAGGGGGCCATAGTAATGGTGACACCATCCCTCCTCCATAAAGGGAGAAAAAAAAAAACCTATCAATGAAGCATCTAAAGAAAACATACATAGATATCAGAAGAGGGTCAGAAAGCAACACAGGCAATCATGACAGTTTTGGAACTAGTGTGAATTTATTTTTTAAGAATCAAGCTATATGTAATGAGATTCTCAGTTTCATATGATATGATGTGCTTTCTTTGTTCCTCTTAGTACATGGAAATGACCATTTTTTCTCAATGTCTGTCAAGTTCACAAAAATAATTAAAAATTTAAAAGTATTCAAATAAATTCATTAACTGGCATAGATAACACTTAAAAAAAGTATAAAAGTAATTCAATTAAGATAACTAAATTCTTTGATTCCCAATACCATATAGTTATAGAATGATTCTTTACTAAATTCAGCCATACGCTACCCAACATTAAATGGTTTTCTTAAAAGCATTTACGAGGAATGATATTTTAATTCAAAATTACACCCCAATGTGACCAAAATCTGGATGATAAAAACTTTAAATAAGTACAAAAAACAGAGATAATGGCAATAATAGCAACTTCTCCCTGTGTTCATATATGTCCCCCAAACTTTCTCCTTTTCCAAGCCTGGGTCTCATAAGTTCACATAATGTGTGGGTCCAAGAAGGGAGCACTCCCACACGTATTCTTCCAAGGTTTTGGCTAAGAAGATTATGGCAACGAGGTAGCCATTGCACTGGATTAGAGGAAGCCAGGAAGCAAAGTGAATGGAGTGCTGGTCCTCGTGTCTGGAAGACCCAAGTTTTAATCTGCCCTTAGACACTTTCGAGCTATGTAACCCGGGGCGAGTCACTTCACCAGTTGCCTCAGTTTCCTCCCCTGTAAAACACAGATAAGAAGAGCACCTACCTTTGCAGGGCTGTTTTGAGGATGAAATAATATCTCAACACCTAGTAGGCTCTTTATAAATGCTTATTTCCTTCCTCAGCCTCATCAGACCCCCTTGGCTTTCTACTTTCTTAATCCCTAGCCTGACTCTCTTTGGCTTAGCTGTTTACAAGTTCTAAAGAGCCCCATTATCACCACGGCCCACTCTCAAGAAGAGAAGGCAGCTGGTACTTTCTCTGCATGATCTGGCCCCTAGGCATTACTGCCCTCTACTAGGCGGTAAACTACAGAAAATGAGCAAAAACACTTTGAGGTGTGTGGGAGGGTTACTTTCTTCTTAGGTGAAATACTTTTATTCACTGCAGTTGCCCCAGTCAGATATAGCTACCTTTATCTGATCAGTTGGACTTAACACTTCCCACCAATCAGGAGAAAGAAGAGGACCCCCCAGGGAGCTTGACACCATCTAGGACCACTGCATGCTGCTGTTTCAAACAATTTATTGTGAGGTCTTTTTTTTTTTTTTAAATAATGTATTAAAGCAGTGGCTCTCAAAGTGTGGTCCCCAAGACCCTTTCAGGGGGTCTGAGAGGTCAAGGCTATTTTTATAGTAATACTAATTTTGCTATCTGCCTATTTAAATACTCTTCTCTTTTCCAACTATATTATCTGTGTGAGGCTGGATTTTCTTTATATACTCTACTAACAAAAAATCACAACATAATGATTGTAGAATCAGATATGAGAATCTAGCTATCTTCTATTACGCCAGACATTAAAAATATTTCCAAAAATACATAAAACAATGTTAATCTTCTATTTTTATTTGTTTTGGAAAATATAGTTATTTTCCCAAAATGTTATTGGTTTCACAGTGTAATAGATTTATTATTTTAAATGACTTAATATTTTTAAATTTTACCAGTTTTAATTTTATCAACAGATATAACCCACATAAATAAAAGTCCTGTTGAGTCTTTAAGAATGTAAAAGAATCCTGAGATCAAAAAAACTGACAACTGCTGTATTATTACCAAGTGAGATGAAACCTGTAAAGCACTTAGCATAATGCCTGGCACATAGTAGGTGCTTAACAAATGCTTATCTCCTTCCCTTCCCTTATTAAAGACTATGTTGACTGGACACCAGGATGTGATATATAGAGTTCTCAACCTTTTTAATGTCTTATACTCCCAACCTTTCGGAGGTCTGGTAAAATCTATCAACTCTCAGAATAAAGTTTTTACATAATTGACGAAAAACACTAAATTTCACTTTCATTAGTGAAAAGATATAATTTTTTTTTCTCATCCAAGAGAAAACCTGACACCTATCCTTGGACCCAAGATTAACAACTCCTGTCAAAAAGTATTAGCATACCAAATATTTGGTGCACACTAAATATTATGTTTTGACTTATGAAAAGACAAAAAGGTCAGATCTGTCACTAAAGAAAGCAAATGAGCATATTTTTAACTCAAAGTCACTGCTTTACCATAAACCCACAAAGAGATTATTGAGAACTATCTCAATTTGTAATGAAAAAAAGATAAGAAAACAGAAAGATTAAAATAAATAAATTGTGGCTTTGCCACATGCCTACTGTAGTGGGATGCTAAAGTGAAAAGACCTTGGTGTTTTACTGGAAAGCTCACTATGAGTCAGCCAGGGTGATGTGACAGCCAAAAAAGCTGCTTTGATCTTAGGCAACAATAATAGATGTAGAGAGGCCAGAGTGAGCTAGATAACAATTCCACTATAGTCTTTCTTGGGGAGAAGCTGTATCTAGACTATCATGTCTGGTTTGGGGTTCTGCATTTTAGAAAGGATGGTAACAAGGCTAAGAACTTCCAGAGGGTCATCAAATTGCAAGATCATAGATTTATGACTGGAAAAGATCTTACAGGCTATTGACCCAACCCCCACAGATGAGCTAGTTGAGAACCAGAGTTATGTAACTATTGCGTGTCTGGGGGAGGGTGTGTATGTGTGTTTGTTACTGGATGGAAGGGAAAAGTCTGAACCTAGGTCTTTCAAGGCAAGGTTTTTACCTGCTACCTGCCTCTATTTAGTAAAAAAAGTTAGTATACTCTGGGTTTACAATGAGGAATATATTGACAGAAATGGTCATTGTATCATCTGGTTTTATTTTTTTTTTTTTAAAAGTAGGGGATAGTGGGTGGGGGAATGCTCATTGAGAACTATGAACAATTTTATTAAAGAGTAAAAGTCATCAGGACAGTTAGGGAACCCAGAATCTTGCAATATAATGACAGTTAAAGGAACTGAGAATATTTACTAAGGAGAAGAAAAGACTTTGTGGGGGAGAAGAAGTCTTCAAATATTTGAAAGGTTGTCATGTAAAAGAGGGATCAGATTTGTTTTTCTTGGTCTAAGATCTCAGACCAATGGACTGAAATTACAGGAAGATTGATTTTGGCTCAGCGTAAGGAGAAACTCCCTAACAAGTGAAGTTATCCAAAAATGGAGCAGCCTGCTTCAGGGAACAGTGATTTCCCCATCAGTGGAGGCTTTCATGCAGAGGCTGGACAACCAGGAATTACAGGATCTCAAGGCTATAAAAAACTTCAGAGGTCAACCTAATGAAAACAAAACAGGAATTCTTTCTACAAGATTACTGACAAGTGGACATCAAGCCCAGGCCTGAAGACCTTCAATGAATGGTAAACCACTACTCATTCCCCATTCCACTTTTGGAAAGCTCTAATTTTAGAAAGTCTTTCCTCATATCATGTCAAAACCTAGCTCCGCCCTCTGGGGTTAAGCAGAACAAATTGAATCCCTCTTCTGGATGGAAGCCCTTCAAATAGTGTCAAATACAATTATTTGGTGGCTTTCACTAAGCCTTCTCTCATTTCCAGGCTAATGAGCTCCAATCCCTTAACCAATCCTTTTGGTGTGATCTTTAGCCAAATCGTCTTAACCATCCTGGTTACCCATGTCCATGGACTCTAATTTCTCAAGGTCCCTCCTAAACTATGGTCTGATTAGAGCACAGTACAACATGAGTATCTCTTCTCTCACTCTGGACAATGAACTTTTAAAAATGTTTTACTGTTGCCTTGTGCTATATAAATATGTATGTATATATACATAAACATATATATATATACACATATATATATGTATCACTTAATAGTGTTCCCGCAGAACCCTCTCCTACTACAAAGAACAACAGTTAAACCAAACCTGATGACACGCTGGCCATGTATATTCACTCTTCACCCAAATCCACCATCTCTCTACTGAGAAAAGAGAGAAAAGTATGCTTCATTATCACTTTTTCTGGCATCTGAATTAGATCTGAATTGTGTCACTGAATTGTTCTAAATTCTAACGTCTTTAAGTTTTGTAAAAGTGAGTGTAGTAGTCTACAACATTCCTGTATCACAATTTGTAGTTATTCTCTATAAATGACAGGCACATACTCTGTTTCCAATTTTTTGTTTTTGATACCACAAAATGTGAGGCTGTGAATATTCTGACATATATGGCAACATTCCCTTCTGTCTCTTTAGGGTAAGTGCCTAGTAATGGTCTAAGGCTGGGTCAAAGTGTAGGAAATTAATTCAGACTAGTCATTAGAAGGACAAATACTGAAGCTGAAGCTTAAATATTTTGGCCATATAATGAGAAGACAGGACTCACTGGAAAAGACCCTGATGTTGGGAAAGATTGAAGGCAAAAGGAAAAGGGGGCAGCAGAGGATGAGATGGATAAATAGTGTCATGGAAGTGACGAACATGAACTTGGACAACCTTCTGGAGATGGTGGAGGAAGCAAGGGTCTGGCGTGCTATGATCCACGAGGTCACAAAGAGTCATACGTGACAGAATGACTAAACCACAACAACAACGTATGAGAACACAGAAGTGCCTTTCCTAGCTTAGTTCCAAATTCTTTTACAGGACAGTTCGACCAATCCACAACTACGACAATAGTTTATCAGCGACACTATATGCTTCAAAGAAGCCAAGTCCCTCTAATGGTGTAGATCGTAACCTAGACACACCTCCACATCTTATATAATTCTTGTTCATGCCCTCCCAGGAATTCTCCAGAAATCTCTCCAATAGGATGGCGGCCTTCTCCTTGGTCTTTTAACATTCTGGAGATATTACTGCGGTTCTCTATCCATTTATAGCACTTTGTCACTTTCTTTATATGACCCATCCACTTTCTTTTCTGACAAAAAATATTTCCCGAATTGTATTTTTTGGCTATTCCCTGAGCACAAGTCAACACTGGCAATAAGCTGCGATCAACTTATATCACATCAAGTACCATTCTATACAAAATTTTCACTCTTTGGAGAATATAGTGTTCCATGACTCAGAGCCACATGTCATCACTGGTAGTATTGGATACCATGCCTTTAACAATGCAGCCTAAGAATACATTAGCTTTTTTGGCTGCCACATCACACTGTTGGTTCATACTGAGCCTGCAGGCATTTAAAACTCTTAGATCTTTTTTTTCCCCACATGAATTGTTGTTTAATCACACCTCCCCCACCCTTTCCTTGAATAACTGAGTTTTAAAACTCAAATGCACTTGTCAAGAATATTATAAATGGAATTTGTGTACTGGCTCCAAGTTTGACAAGGTAGCCCTTTACAATGCTTACAATTCTTTGAATCTAGTCTCAAGGACTTCATGTCAAGAAAATAAAGCCATTGGTCAAAATTAGAGCACTTCTTCTTTCATTAGAAGCTAAATCAAGCAAGTGTTAAAATGACTGCGCCTCTTTAAAAAAGTCACTGGAGATATAACCAGAACACAGGTGATTCTTTACTGAGATACACAGGGCAGTAATATTGTCTGAGTACCTGATGGATTCCTAGGTATTACTTTAATCACCATGAAAGCTGACAAGACCTCACGAGATTTCTTACTATCCTATTGAAGAGTGAGTGCCTCGTTAACTTGAATCTACTTCTACACTGTCATAAAACTGGAATCCTTGGACGCATAAGCATTTCTCTTGAGACAAACATTGTAAGTTTGTCTTCAGTCCTTTGATTTTTTGATCAATACCATTATTCAGAAGTTGTTAGTTCTCAAATAGAATCTGGTCGTTCTGTTTGGCCAAAGGGAATTGCCTCCTCCAAACAGGTTAGCTCAAGCAACACACTACAAGAGAAGTAACATCAGATCCACATCTAAACCACCTTCTCAAGATCTCATAGGGTCATCATTCAGTCCAGTATGGGTAGCTCCTCCAATCACCTTTGGAAAGGATGATATGAGTAACGGCTATTATCAGGCTGGGTTTGGCCTCTACTTTTTGGTGTTGTATAAGAATGCTGATATGAATGGAAAATTTTGCTTTTCTTCAGTTCATTTTTAAACAACTGACTAGTCTTTTGCAGTGGGAGAGTTAGCATGAAAGGAGTAAACTCTTTCCCTAAACATCAAAGCCAACATGGATACAAAACAACAGCAATCTGCTTATATCTAACTGTCTAGATTAGAACTTGACAATCATACTTCATATTTATCAATAATCCCATTCAACTGAATGACAAATGTTAATAACGGCAATTCATAAATGAACATATATGTGTCTTTATACACATGTTTATATACATATGTACATATAGATATATAAAATTATCTTGATGGGATAAAATATGCTTACTCTGGCAATATACAGGACTGACCTATATAGGATTGATCCAGGTTATCCTTTAATTTTTACCCCATTTTTTAATAAGTACTTATATTTCTACACTTATAAATGAATTTTACGTTCCATCTTAATAAATCCTCTCCAAAACAATAAGATCTCAGAACAATGATTCATCCTTGTTTTATCTGGATGTTTTTATTTCTTCTAAAGCAAGTATTGCATATATCTCAGTTTACTCTTTTCTTTGAAAACTACCCTCTAGGGGGCAGGTAGGTGGCAGCTCGGTGGCGCAGTGGATAGAGCACTGGCCCTGGAATCAGTAGGACCTCAGTTCAAATCCAGCCTCAGACACATAACACTAGCTGTATGACCCTGGGCAAGTCACTTAACCCCAACTGCCTCACCAAAAAAAAAAAAAAAAAAAGAAACAAATAAGAAGAAAACTACCCTCTACTACCAGAGAGAGCAGCTAGGTGGATAGAATGCTGGACTTAGAATCAAGAAGACTCATCTTCTTGAGTTCAAATCTGGCCTCAGACAACATACTAGCTATGTGACCCTGAGAAATTCATTTAATCCTGTTTGCCTCAGTTTCCTCATCTGTAAAATGATCTAGAAAAGGAAATGGCAAACCACTCTAGTATCTGCCAAAAAAACCCCAAAAGCAGGTCACAAAAAGTCACACAACTAATAAACGACTGAACAACAACTGCTACCAGATCCCTCTTTTGGCTGGTATATAGGCCACCCCTCAACCTATCCTACATAGCTGAGTTCATAAGCATGCATAAAACATAGGCTAGAGTCCTTGGAAAGGAAAAGACAGGTCAATGAGAATGTTCACTTAGGGTGTGCCTGCTCATAATGTATACACACTTATGGCTACATTATCATAGGAAGATCAAACATTCTTCCATTGAAGGAGGTTTAGAATCCACATCTCATCCCCTTTTAAAACCAGCCTCCCTCGCCAATCCTCCAGTTTCTCTCTTTTACTGTCAAAGGTGCCACTACTCTCACAGTCAGTCAGGCTTACAAGATATCTCTGACTGCTCCCTTTCCTCAATTTGTCCAGAGCCTCCACTCATTAAGTCCTACAAATTCTTTTCCTAGTTTTTCTCACATTTGTTTTATCATTTCCATTCTCCCTATCATGGTCCTCGTCCCTAGTGCCTGAATTATTTTAAGTCTAACTGTTCTCTTTTCTCTAGAGTCTGCCTTCCAAACAGCCTACAAATCATTGCCAAATTAACTTTCCTAAAATACTACTTTCATGTCGCTCCTCAATTCAATCCCCTAACTTAAAAATGTTCATTGACAATAAAATAAAATATAAACTCCTTAGCATGACATGCTCATGACAATGCCTCTATTATCTCTCCTCAATCTACTTATCCGACCTTATTTCTTACATTTTTCAAACACTTATTAATTAACCTTCCACTCTAGCTAGAGTCTTCCTTCCTGGACTAAAAAGATAACTTACTCATCATTAGCTCTCTATAAGCATTCTCAATTCATTGTACCCAGAATAATTATCTCTTTTTTTCCCACTCCAAAAAATACTAAACATCCTTATACTAAACTGACTCAAGTCCCATTTCTTCAGGTCATCTGTACTAATAATTTTTATTGTCTTCAGTCTACACTAAAGTCTTCCTTTTCTAAAATACTTTAAATCTGTGTCATTAATTTGATACTGAATCAAACTATCTGGTAATTTATTTATTTAGCTTTTTATTTTTTGTTTCTTATAGAGACAACTTGATTGTAAAGACTAAGTTATATATTTCTTTGTACAACCCACAGTTCCCTGGGTTGTGCTGGCAATGGGTGATCAATGAATTGTGGCTATCCATTGATTCCATTTCTGGAAAGCCTGAGTTTTTTGGAGATGATGTCCTTGGATTCAGGAAAAGCCTAGAACATATTTCAGAGTATATGAAAAATGAGAGGCAAGATGTTATTGCTATTCCTTAGGAGAAACCCTTTCTGCAATTTTTGTCTCTTTTTCCCATGGTTAATTTAAGTAGGGTTCCAGACTCTAAAAATATTTAACATAATATTTCTAAACTGAAAAATTCCACCCCACCCACTAAACCTGAGAAAAAGTCCAAATGTGATTCAAAGACAAGTAAAAATCAAAATAAAGTTATTATGAGCCATCTGAACACAGAGAAGTATCTATCATTGATATGGGGAAAGCTCATTTTTAAAAAGTAGTTCAGATGAAATATGCACATTCTTTTTTAACTACTGCTTCTCTTCATTTTTTTTACACTGGTACTTAAGAGCCTATAAAAGGAGTTTATTGTGAAGAACTAATGGAGATATACGATACGATATTTTTGTTTGTTTTCAATCAGCCAAACTCATCCAAGAAATTTTGAGTAATCTTCATAGTTTCCAGCACATAAAGCCAAAACAGTTAATATTTATTTTTAAAGACCAAAAATCTGCAGGCGCTGATGGGATATTAATTAGGTTAAAAAATTCCATTTTATATATACTCTCACTTACTCAGGGACAAATGAAGGCAAGTTCCCAATTTTTCTGGATTTTGCTTTTAAGTCAGTTTTCTATCTTCAATTACCTGCCAATAGGAAAAACAAAAACAAAGCTTTAGCCTTAAAACAAATTCACAAATACCCTATAATCAAAAAAATTCTGATTTTCATTTTTATGAAGAATCTGGATTCATTGCAAAACTCTTAACATATAGAGTAGAACCACCACCATACTCTGTTCTTAAAAATTTAGGCTCCCTTTTAAAATACATAATGACAATACAGCAGAACTTTTTGTGGTAGCAAAGAACTGAAAATAAAGTACATATCCATCAACTGGGGAAATGCTGAACAAGTTGTAGTCAGAACACATAATAAAATACTGTTGTGTTTAAGAAACAATGAATATGATCAACAAAAAGAAACAAGGAAACACATTATCAACTGATACAAAGTAAAGTAAGTAGAACCAGAAAAACAATAGACACAACTGTAGCAGGTAAATGAACAACAAAACAATTAAGACTGAATGTTGCAAAATTATAATGAAGAAACTTGGCCCCACATGAGAGATCAGAGAAGATACTGCCTCCTCATCCCCTACACAAACTTCTTTGCAGAAGTAGAAGCATGGAACACTGAAAACAACATGAGATTCTTCTGATACATTGTTTAGTCTTACATAACTTTTTTGTCTATTCTTTATTATAAGAGATAACTCACAGGGAGGTGGTGGGATACAGTGGAAAGATATTTCAATGGTCTGGAAGTGAAGAAGAAGGAATCCAGTCATACAGAGCTGACTCAAGAACCAGAATCCCTAGTATAACCAAGCAAAAGAAGAAAGAAATGGTAGGACTGTGATGTGGTGGAAAAAGAAGATATTGTGGAGAGAATCTCTACAGGCATCTCAAAGCAAATGATCTGGACTAACATTCAAAATGGTAGTCCTATGCAAGAATTGAAGGTCATCCCAAGAAAAGGTATGTTCTTTTGCCTGTCTATACATAGAGATAATAGTATAATCTGATTTTCAGTTACTCAAATGTTTCCAGTAATCCGAGTTTTACCTCAGCCACAAAAAGGTCAAAAGCTGATTAGAGAAAGACACAAATGTGAATTTAGGAAGATAGCTCAAATTCTCCCTAAATATTAGGAATTGTCTTAATTTGGGGGTTTGCAGCAATTGTCACTGAACTCACAACTTTTTGGAGTCTGGGGGAAGAGCAGTGTCGCTATTTTCTGTAATTTCAGGTTCCTCCATCCCTAACATATACAGAACTAAAATGCACATCTCTCTCTCTATATATACATACACACACACACACACACACACATACACACGCATTTATATGTATGTATAAACGCATGCCCTGTCTTTAGAAAACAATACAACCATCCTTCAATGAATAGCATTTGCATATGGTTACATATTGTATATATGAGGTTATGAGGTATAAAGTAAGATTATAAGATTTAGTTGCAGTTATAGAAAAATATCCCCAAGGTGACCAGACTGGGAACTTTCAGTAAACAGAGAGGATTTGCCTGGTATTTTATTAAGAATTATATTTAATAAATCAATGCTATATATACTGAGTCATAATCCCTACCATCATTAAGAATTCCATACAGCACTATCACAAAAACAATTCTGAAAACATATTTTCAAAATCCTCTACAATATGGCAGGAAAGTTTCATCTGATTCCAGGGCTTTGCCCAATTCATTAAAAAAAAGTTATTTTTTGCCATCTCAGCCCCACATCTGACCAGACCAGGAAGTAAGACTGGTAACTGATGCTTGAAGGAAGCACATGCCAATGCCTTGTTGTTAATTTCCCATCAGATGCTCCTCCTGGTTTCAACACCACCACCATCATCTCCACATACTCCCCACCCCTGTGTGTTCATCACTATGGAGATTGTTTCATCATTGACACTCAACACTTCATCAGTAACGTCAGTTACCTCTAACTCTCTGATTTGAGGTATAGAGTGTGGAACGAAAAATTCCTCCTTTATAGAGCCCTTCCCTTGTAGAGCCCATTCAACTCTCCCTTTCCCACCAGCTGCACAACCTGGTGTTGACTTCTACATCATCATTTCCCTGCAGTACTCCTTCCTTTTGAGAAGGGGGTGGGGGAAGGGAGTATCTTCCCCCTTTAATTTGTAAACTCCTGGAAAGAAGGGACTTTTTAATTTGTTTTCTCAGCACTTAGCACAGTGCACAGAGCAGTGCTTAATAAATGTGGTATTGTATTATATTGTAGGTATTGTTTTGCTAACATGGACCTTTTGCAGTAGGTAGAATATAGTATCCTGAACACCTGAAATATATAGTACTTCTGAATAGAGGCAAGAGAGAACACAGTACAATGCATCAGAATGATCTATTAAAAAAAAAAAAGAAAAACAAAATCTCTATGTGTACATTATACAGTATCTGTTACTGTACTTACTATATTGTCTTACACTAATTGTTTTCATTGTTATAAGGGCTCATTTATTACATTTTAAGGAAGTCAACTAGCTCCCTTCCTTTAAGATAATGAATATCCAAGGACACAACTCTCACTTAGAAAAGGATCAACAGGCAGAATTCTTTATAAACCGCTGCTGCTGCTGCTGCTTAGCTCACTCAGTCATATACTATCATCTGATCTCTTCCACTCTCTCCTTCATTCTCACTCACCCCATTTTGAGCTAGATAATGAATAAGCATGAATTTGTATCACATTTGTAATTTTTACAATGTAAAACCAGAACCAGAAAATTAAAGCAATCTAAAATAATAGGAATGACAAGTCACTAATGCCAACTACTTTTACATTTCAATGATATATTAGTTATAAATAATATTTATTCTTGGCAGAAGCTCAGGCTTGCAAATGCATATGTTTCTTGCCGATAATACTTGCAAAATACATGTATACAACACTGTTGTTGACATGCATACTGTTTTACTGATCATTTCTTTTGTGCAATTAATGAATTCATCATGTTCTTTGTGTCAGATATTCAGTGACATAAAATTATGAATAATCTCTTTATCAAAACTACAAGAGGCTACACAAATTCTGTGTGGAAATAAAGTAAACTTTACAGATCAGAGTTCCTATTTAAAGATCATTTACTACATGCAAATATAGTATGTCAGTCTCATGAAATGATAAAGTAATAATATGAGTCAACTGATTCCATAATGTATAATTAACTTATTTAGCTAGACTTAAATCTCACTGAGGGAATCCTAAGTATCACAGACAGAATTTTAACAAGTTATCATATCTTAAAAGAATTCAGATGAATACAATGATCAATCTTGACTCCAGAGAGCTGATGATGGTACATAGCTCCATCTTCTCTAGAATGAAATGTTGAAATACAGAAGCAGAATAAGGCATATGCTGTCAGAGATAGTCAAACTGCTTTTGCTTTTTTATTATAATGTAGAGGTCCCCAATGATTGAGGAAGAAGATGACATGAGAAAATAACTGTGATGTTAAAAAAATCACTAATAAAACTTTTCTTCCTTTCTTTTTTAAACAATCAATTGAGGGGGAGAGAGGAAGTTATATAATCACAGAACTATATAGAAGGGGGGGAAATATGTGTAGACCTTGTAGCAAAAAATGATGGATAGTTGGCAAACTGCAAAGTCCCTTTAGTACAAATAATTAATCCCCTAAAGTGGTCGTATTATTCATATTCACACTTATTCAAAATTATAATTATGTACAATATGATAAGTGGTTCCAGCCCAATGGAAATATGCAGTGCAAATTTTCAGGGGATTCCTTGCTTGAACTGATCAGGACCTGGCCTTACTCTATTGGTATCCATAAAATGTCAAGACAAACAGAAAAAAAGCTTCCCAGAATATGGGACAGATCCCCATTGCTCCTCTCCTTTGAGGATTTACCGGAAGACATGGATAAGAGTTGTACAAAATGATAAAACAAATGTGAGAAAAACTAGGAAAAGAATTTGTAGGACTTAATGAGTGGAGGCTCTGGACAAATTGAGGAAAGGGAGCAGTCAAAGACGTCTTGTAAGCCTGACTGACTGTGAGAGTAGTGGCACCTCTGATAGTAAAAGAGAGAAATTGGAGGACTGGCGAGAGAGGCTGGTTTTAAAAGGGGATGAGATGTGGATTCTAAACCTCCTTCAATGGAAGGAGGAAGGACTACACACAAAGAGATCACAGATCTACTGAGGTATGATTTCCAAATGAGTATTCCTCTTTCTAAACTGTTTTATAATTAAACTTCTATATTACTTCATCATTCTAAATAAAGTTTAATATAATCTTTATTAAGGAAAATATTTTAAGGATTAAAGACAACAAATGCATCAAATAGAGCTGGATTAGCAACTTTTCCTCACAATACTGCTAATTTTTAAGTGAAAAGTTATTAAAATAAATGTGCACAGCTATAAAGCCTAATGTTTCATAAGAACCTAAATAATCCTTATGCTACAGTACCAATTAGTTTTCCAGTTTATAGATGACTAAATGTATCACAAGGTACTAAGGCACTTTGAAAAGAACCCTAAACAATCTGTTTTGAATCTTTAAAAGTCTTGCCTCTCCACAATTTGCACTGAGCATTAAACAAGATTTTAAATATAATTACAAAATACATTATTTATCTCTGAACTCATGCTCAAAATTCCCAAATACCATATGTTTATACAGTGTTCATATTTCAGTTTCTATCGCAAGGACATATGCAAAAAATGTCCACTCACCCCACATCTAGAAAGGGCAACTGCATAGTTTTCAATTTCATTTATTATTTGGTGAACAAATTTTTAAAAACAAATGTAAATAAATTAAAAACATCTGTTCGAATCAGATTAAATGAGATAAAATTCGCAAAGTGTTAGCATAGAATCTAGCACTCAGTAGTTACTAAGTTTAATAAATGTGTAGTTCCTTTCCCTCTTCTTCATCAAACTACCACATATTTACATATTTTAAGATTATGATGAATCAGAACAGGAATTAATGATGCTAACAAATAAAAAACACTTAGCAAGTACCAGTACTGAAGACATTAGGATCCTGGAAATATTCCTAAAGCTAACGTCAGGAATTAGTCAACCAACAGATGCTATTTGCATTTCATGTTTTCATTTCACAGGTATTATATTTCACCCTAGGGAACTCGGTGCTTAAAAGTCAATCAAGGCAGAAAACATTAACAAAGTTGATTAAACAATCAACTCTGGGAAAATAAGTAAAAAGGAAAGGAAACTTTACTAATGTGCTTATTGTTTTGCACAGCCATAGACCTGGGGTTCTTCTTTTTTTGTGGGTCATGGACATCTTAGTCTTAGGAGGCCTATGGAGCTCTTCTTAAAATAATGTTTTGTTTTTATTTTTTTTTTTAATTTCATAATTGAAAGAAATTATAAATCTGAGTTACAGGTCAGTGAAAACAAGGATTTTTTTTCCTTAAAAAAACTAAGCTCAAAGGATTATTAAATTGTGCATAGACCTAGAAATACTACTGTAGTATACCCCAAAGAGGTCAAAGGAAAAGGAAAAGGACCTATAAGTACAAAAATATTTATAGTAACTCTTTTTGTGATGGCCAAGGATTGGAAATTGAGGGGACACCCATCAACAGGAAAATGGCTAAACAAGTTATGGTATATGATTGTGATGGAATACTATTGTACTAATAAATGATGAGTAGGATGCTTTCAGAAAAACCTGTCAAGACTTCCATAAACTGATATAAAGTGAAATGAGCAGAACTAGCAGAACATTGTACATAGTAATAGCAATACTGCATGATGATCAGCTGTGAATGATTTAGCTATTCTCGGCAACACAATGATCCAAGACAATTCTGAAGTTATGATGAATGCATATTAACTCCTTATGGTTGACAAGCTCATGGATTAATTACCTAAAATAATTTACAAATTCAGTGTCAAACTATAAGGTTTTAGAACTAGGAAAAAAACTTATTTAGAGGAAGAAAAGGTTAAGAACTCGAAAGAAATAATGATATAAAATGTGAGAAGGAAGAAGGTCTAGCAAAATAGCAATCATAAAAACTATTCAATACTGGTTAATAAATTTTCTGGTTGATCAATGGAAGATTGGTTTCACAAGACCCAGAAGTAACCAAACACGGTAATATAGTATTCTATAAACTCAAAGACCTTTTCCCTGGAGTATGCACTAACTATTCAACTAAAACTGCTAGAAAAACTGAAAAGCAGTCTGGCAGAAATTAGGTTTGGCCCAACATATCACATAATATCAATGGATCAACATTTATTAAGGGACCACCGTGTGTGCTGGGGATACAAAAAGAGGCAAAAGACAGTCCTTGCCAACAATCTAATGGGAGAGACAACATGCAAACAAATATATACAAAGCAAGCTATATACAGGATAAATAGGAAATAATAGAAGAAAGGCACCAGAATTAAGAGGGTGAGGAAGGCTTCCAGGAAAAGGTGGGATTTTGGTTGGGCAATTAGGAAGGAAATACCTTTTACAATTATGGATAGGGGAAGAGTTCTTGACCAAACAAGGGAGAGAAAAGATCGTAAGAGATAAAATGGAACTTTTGTATTGTTACTATAACATAAAACATAAAAAGAGTTTTGTTTTGTTTTGGATAGAAACAGGATGAATGCTGTGATAATTAGATGAGAAAAAAATTAACTGGGAAAAAATCATGCAAATTTCTGAATAAGAGCTCACAGCCAAAATATGTGAGAAAGAGAGAGACAGAGAGAGAGAGACAGAGAAAGAGAGAACAAGAGTCATTCCCCAATAGATAAATGGTCAAAAGATATGAGCAAGAAGTTCTCAAAAGAAGAAAAGCTATAAGCTATATGAAAAAAAATTTTTCAAAATTACTACAAACAAGAGAATTACAAATTAAAACAACTCTAAGGTTACATCTAATACCCATCAGTTTGACAGAGATAATAAAAAAGGAAAATGACAGTTGTTACAAGGGATGTAGGAGGAAAGAAGGACTTAAATGGACTCTCAGTGTGGTCACAGTGTGGTCCATTCACTTTAGAAAGCAATTTAGAACTATACCTTTAAAAGTCATTAAAACTGCACATGTTTCACAAAAAGATCAAAACTCAGAAAGACATTTATAACATGCTTATAGCAGGTCTTTCTATGTTGTCAAAATACCTGGAAACAGAGTGAGGGTTGGGGGAGGGAGGAGTCCTTCAACTGGGTAACACATAACATTATAATAGTGCTCCTCATCCTCTGGCATAGAGGTACATCACTGCATTCAGAATTCTAAAATATTTCAAAGTTGTTTTTCCTTACAATGCTATCGTTACATAAATTGTTCAATACTGTTTTCTTAACTCTACCTCAATTCATACGAGTCTTCCTGGTTTCCTCTGAAACGGAAAGCTAAAACTTCACAAGGTCTAAGTAGAATCTATGTTTTGAGTTAGGGTTGTGCTAGATGACTTCTAAGTACCTTCCAATTTTGGGATTTTATGCAATGATATCACTCCAAATTTTATAACAGCATACCTAGAAATGTTTAAAATACTGAACAGTAATAGAGTAACTGAAATAAATGATCTCTAACAAATCCAAACTATTTGAGCAAAGTAAATTTCTAACATAAGCACTTGGCTCCATTTCCAAATTAATCTAATTAAATTAATTAATTAAATTACTCCAAAGAACTTTTTTTTTTCATTTACATAGATGGCTTTGACTTTTATCTGTTGCATATAACTAAGAGTTAAAGGTTCCATCATATGGGACCCAGCAATTAAATATACACTCAGACTCCTTTATTTTAGCTCTGAATCATGTGCATTACTTTTTTTTTTTAATACGTAAAAGTAGTTAAACCAGGAGCTCTCTGTACTCAAGTTCCAGGGAGCAATCCTTGGCACCAATCCCATGCTCAATTCCACTAAAAGCCAATGCTTTACAACACAAGCTACTGGACCACATGACTTATACCCCCACCTCCCTAAGAACCTTCTGTCAACATATTCAAAATCCAGTTTCCTGGGGCCCACTTGGGCATGAAAGCAGACTATCTGTTTCATGAAGAACACAGCAGTATAAAAAAACATTCCTACGTTCTTCTTTACTTTCAAACGTATTTCTATTTCTTTTAGTTAATAATCTAGGAAGGGGTTTATTTTATGCCTATTTTTTTCCTATTCTGTCTTCAATATACCTGTGCACAGAGCACAAGTAAAAGACATGATTAATCACAAAACCCAACATGGGAAAGCTCTTTTTATAGAAAAGAGAAAACATATTCATATGAAAATCTGGCAGAAATTATTGAAGTGTTTGTGTGTTTATGTACATTCCCTCTCCATTCTATTCTCCCATCCTCAATGAAGGAATGTTTGTATAGTCCAATATATGCATATCTATGTACATGTTTATATGAGTGTATGTACGCATGTATGTTACAGCCAGCACTCCATCACTCTGGGGAAAACAGACAGGGCTAACATCAATAACTGAAAGACAAAAATAATCCTAAGGATTAATTACTGTTTTAACCATTTTTCTGCATTAGCAAAAAATAGCCATATTCTATGTAAAAAAGGACTTATTTGAGTTTTACCCTTTAGTTTCACATAACTTTTGACAGCAGTGCTATGGGAGTAGTTAAATCCTACAGAGATGTAAGTTGACTGAAGAATCCCTAAAACTGAATTAGATCCTAAAAAATTGAGAGTCAGTTCTATTGAGTTTCTCCCCCTTCTAAGGGCTACTTATATAGCATGTCAGAAAAAGTTCTGTTCCATAGGGAAAACTTGCACACAAATCATTTATTTCAAGTTGGAGTGAGGAAAGTCACCCTTTACACAAAGAAATTTGGCTTCTGAATTGACAACTTAAGAAGCTACAATTAGGTTTTGCAGCTATTTGTAAAACAAAGCATCATAAAATTGAAAAAGAAAATTGGATGAATAGGAGATGTACATATAAAGCAGTGCATACAATTTATAATCCTTTGAACCTTTAAAGTTTGTTTTTCCTAATCAGAAGATTCACAGACAAAATACTATATTCATTATAAGTTTCTGCAAACCTTTTAGCTCCATTTTCCTTTTCCTGTATAAATTAATCAATTTCCCAACAGATTAGACATGGTCTTTCTTTTCATCCCTCTACTCCACCTCCTTTATTGCAAAAACCAACCTCAAAAACAACCACATACTTGAATGAACAAAGGTTTGTGGACTTTCATCTAGGCAATGAATGAGTTAGAATTATTTGGATTATAAAGGTATCAGATGAGGACAGTGTGAAAGCTTTGAAAGCAAAAATCAGTACTTTCAGTACTTTGAGCAATGTCATCGCTTGATTAGTTTCTCATTGAGGGGCCTGCAACTTACTAGGAGTGCGAATGGGGGTATAGGTTAACTTCAATTTCTTCATTTATGAAATGGGCATGATACCGCTACGTGTCCACCTCAGAATGTTGTTGTGAAGATCAAACAGAACAATGAATTTGAAGTGTTTTACAAACTCGACAGGCAAAAGTTGGTAGTTCTTAGCTTTCACTGTTACTATTGTTGTTACCTAGATTTTCATCTAGAAAGAACCAACTGAATAGGTAATAAGTAATCAGGAGATTACAAATATAGGAAGGTTATGTCTAAGAAGTTTTAAAATTGGTCTGAGTATAGACAGGTAGTCTATATTGTAGGGCAATCCAATTTATAAAACTTTATTCTGAAGGAAAGCTTAATTATCCTCACAACAAAACCGTGAAGTAGATGACACAAGAGGAATTATCCCCATTTAAAACATGAAGGTATTTAAATTGAGAGAAGTTAATTAAGCAATCTGCCCATGGTCACATGGGTAACCTTGAACTTAAGCCTCCAAATCCAATGGTCTTTCTACCTTGGCAGGCTGTCACATGGTAGGTATTCAATAGTATCTGTTGAATGGCAATTGAAAACATGAGAGAATATTGAAGAGAGATAGGCACGCACAAGTTTATTGGGTTAAAGAGATAGGGAGGACAGGGGATGGGGGAAAGCGAGAGAGAAGTGTCTGTGGCTTTACCTTTATCCCTCTCTACAATTTCATTTTTTCTACATCTCATTCTCTTGACTCTGTTCCCCTAAGACATTTTTTCCTTAAAAAACACGTATCTGATTTCATCATAGGAATCAATGAAAAAAGGAGACTCAATACATGGAATTTTAATTTTAAGGACAATTTTGTATAAAATACACTTATTCTATATAGGATTAACACCACAGTACTTGAAAACTGTAGAGCTTTTACTACCTTGAAAAGATAGAGGAAACAAATACCTTTTTATTCATAAAGGCAAAGTTTCCCTTATGTTACAGCATATTTCATAATATTTTAATAACAATCACCCACATTTGTATGGTCTTTTCTGCTTTTCAAAGCTCCTTTACATCTATTATCTCATTTTGATTCAAAGCTTTTTGGCAATAGGTGTAGAACACATTCAAGACTATTGGAATATGTTATATAAAAGCGACTACTCTGACTATTCTTATTCTTGTGCAAAATGAAGTTTGGGTGTTTTCTGAGAGCCATTAAGCCCTAGACTAAAAGCCTTCTTATCCTGGGATCCACCATTTTTTAAAGTATTCTGATAACTATTTCAATATTGGCTTTCTTTGTTTTGTTTTCTACGTATTTTATTTTATGCCTTTAAAAACATTCTTCTGAGAAGGAGACCAGAGGTTTCACCAGACTGTTAAAATGATTCATTACAGAACAGGTTAAGAACACTCCTACTTTAGACTTTTCAGAAAGACAAACATCAACGACTTGAAGAACTCAGTTAATCATTAGGATTTTTTTCTTCTGTAATTTTTTTTTTTTTTTTTTTTGCTGGAAATACCCCACCAAAAAGGAATTAGCAGCCAAGGGTCTGTACAATTCTGCTGATTAAGGACAATTAACAGGGCCCAAAGGGGATAAAATCCCCAAAGGGGCTGTGATCCCACTGCAAAGATTTCAGCCAGTAGGTCAGGTCAAAGGACACAGAATAACCAAATCGAAGGGCTACAGCAGAGACTAAGGCAGTAACAAAATCAAGGTGGGAAGGTGCAGAGTTGTTAACACCAGGTAGACTGAAGGGAGCACACTACTGTTTCTTAGATATGGCCTCAGTTTCCTCTCCTGTACAGAAAACACAGACAGGAATCATAACCAGTTGCTTTTTTTATACCATTTAACTTACAAAATTTACATATTTATTCCTGATATGATTCTACAGGGGGCAGATATATTTTTTTACACACCATGAAATTCTGAAGATCCTATTGCAAGAAGTAGTAGGTGGCATCATAGCAAAGATCCTGAATTTGGAGTCCGACCTCATACCTCTATGACTGGGCAAGTCACTTAATTTCCCCGAGCCTCGGCTTCCTCGACTACAAAATGAGGGATCACCAGATGATGCCTCGGGTTAGTTTCAGCTCAAATGCTATGATCCAACTAAAGTCAGTGCCCTTCTTTACAATGTTCTCCTGACAAATCAGAAAAATTGATCAATCAGGAGAACATGGCAAAAATTACTTCGCAAACTTGATTAAATTGAATTACGTCCTGTCAGATTTTTAAAAACCTCCATGTGATATTTTTTCATCCATTTGAGTCATTTAAGAATTTATACCATTTCATGCTTAAAATAGTAAAGAAACAACACTTTAATAATAAAAATGCCCATACCCATACTGACGCTAACTATGTATAGTATATACTTTGTCCACTAAGTCAGCTGAGGGTTTACCTGAAACCATGTGAACTATAGTCAGTTAATAGTTAGATACAAAAACAAACAAACAAAAAAACACCCACCATCTTTATATATAATCTGGCAGTCAAACTCTATGGAAATTCTGCTCATGATAATTATGCAGCCACTAAGATTTCCTGACATTATCATTAAGTCCAGAAAAAAAACATTATATTGGGGAGTAAAGAGACTTGGATATTGACCATGTCACACATCACCCTCTAACCCCTAACCCGCCCTGCTCAACAAGCTTCAGTAGCTCACTACTGCCTCTAGGATAAAATACAAATTCCTTTGTTTGGTATTTAAAACCATTCATAATGCAACCTCCAACCTGTCTTTCCAGACTCATTTCGTAACAGAGTATTCCCCTTCTACATTCCAGCCCAACTGATCTACTTCTTGTACCGAGTTCCATAGCCCACCTCCAGGTCTTTGCACAGAATGCCTCTCATGACTGGAATTGTCTCCCTCCTTTTCTCTACTTAAAATCCCTACCTCCTTTCAAAGTTCAGTTCAGGTAATACCAGGTGCCTGGTTCCCCCTTCCCCAAAATTTAGTGTTCTCCCCACCCTCAAAATTAATTTGTATTTATTTTACACATGTTTTTGTACTTACGTATGTACATGTTCTACAATCCCACTACAATGTAAACTCCTTGGATGCAGGGACTATTTTTTTTTTTTGTAAACAATGTGGAAGGGGGCAGCTAGGTGACACAATGGATAGAGAACTGGGCTTGGAATCAGGAAGACTATCTTCATCAGTTCACACCCAGCTTCATACATTTGCTAGCTGTGTGACCCTGGGCAAGTCACTTACCCCTGTTTGCTTCAGTTTCCTCATCTGTAAAATGAGCAGTAGAAGTGGGAGAAATCACTCTAGTATTTTTGCCAAGAAAACCCCAAATGGGGTCACAAAGAGTCAGAAATGACTAAAAAATCGACGAAACAACAAAACAATCTGGAAGATCCTCCCAGGGAAGCAATTTGCAACCCATCCATGTGTGTTTATCCTGTGTAATTCTTGTCCATATTTTCCCAAAAGTTTGACACAGGAGATCCATCCAATGAGCTGGAGGCCTTCCCAGATTTCTCCTGAGATCTGGAGGATACCAGTGAAGCAATTTGGTCATCCACCCACCATCTCCACCTTTTGCCCCAGGACTATCCCATCTTTTCTTCCTTGCATACAATTCTTGGATTATAGCCTTTACTCCCATTTTTCAAAATTCCTTATTACTCCTTTGTTGCAGCCCGCTCACTCCCCACCTCCTTCACCCCCCATGCGCCTGTCCACTGCTCCCCCATCTGACACTCACACCTGATCATTAATACGAGACCTAGCTTCAGGCCTGACATAGAAGGCCAGGTAGTGCCGAGGCATGGTTATATGCCAAGGAACTTTGAAAGGGGGTAGGGATTTTAAGTAGAGAAAAGGAGGGAGACAATTCCAGTCATGAGAGGCATTCTGTGCAAAGACCTGTTGGTGGGCTCCATTATGGAACTCGGTACAAGAAGTAGATCAGTTGGGCTGGAACGTAGAAGGGGAATACTCCTAGAACAGCAAAGACAAGGCATGGGCTGGGAGAGCAAGGCTATAGGCCAGGAGCTAAGGATTCAAAATTGTCAGGATAAGGCAAGAAATCAAAACTCTAGGTCACCGCAGGAGATGAAGGTAATTACTAGATTATCAAGGGCGCAATATCAAAGATTTAGGGAATCGCAACCAGGGCCATGGAGTAAGCAAGTGCGAAGAGGCCAGGAATCTTGGGAGTTAATAGAAAAAGTTTAGAGGAACAGGAATTAGCTGAGTTGGGCAGGCAAATATTTAGGGGTCCTGAAATAAAGCCCCAAGCAATAAGCCTGACCCTGAGGCAAAAGCTGTTTGCCCTAAAAGTTACTCTTAGGATTTCCCCCCAGGACAGGAATATGGTCAGGCTCTTGGCAGGCAGGAAGCAGAAACCTATGTACCAATCAATTTACGTGTGGGCTTTCCCATCATGTTAGAATGTAAGCTCCTTGAGGGCAAAAACCGTTTTTGCTTTTCTTTGTATACCCAGCCCATAATAAATACTTTTTGATTGAAAGACACCTCAGCAGTCACCCAATCCAGCCCCCTCATTTTACAGAAGAAGCAACTGAGGCCCAGGAAAGTTAAGTGATTTAGATCATACACACAAGATTTTGAGTTGAATGAGATATTGGAGGTCATCTTGTCCGAATGCCTCATTTCACAGATGAGGAAACTGAAGCTGGGAGAGGTTAAAGTTTTTCTTGTGCGCTGTCTTTGTATTCCCTCATGCCCTAGCACAGTGTTTGGCACATAAAAGGCACTAAAATACTTGAATGTTAAATGATTAGTAGGCATCTAGGTATAAGCAGCTAGGTGACTGAATGGATAGAGCACCAAGCCTGGAGTCAGGAAGATCTGAGTTCAAATCTGGCATCAGACACTTACTAGTGGCGTGATCCTGACCAAGTCACTTAACCCTCTTTGCCTGAGTTTCCTCATCTGCAAATTGAGTTGGAGAAGGAAATGACAAATCACTACAGTATCTTTGCCAAGAAAACCCCAAATGGGGTCATGAAGAATTGAACACAACTGAAAACAACAAGGCATCTAGGTGTTCAAGCTAAACTTGGAGTTGGTAAGACCCAAGTTCAAATCCTACTTCAGACACTTAGCTATGTAACCACAGGCAAGCCACTTAACTTCTCCCAGATTTAATTTCCCCTTCTGTAAAATGGGATAATAATAGTACCTTCCTAACATATAACAATATCCTTGTCAAAAAAGAATCCAAATGGGGTCACAAAGAGTCGGATATGACTAAAACAGCTCAACAACACCACCTAACGTGTTTGTTGTGAAGATCAAATGAGATAGGATATGTAAAGTGTTTTATAAACTGCGAAGTACCACATAAGTGCAATTATTATTTTCCAAGGTCACATAGCTAATTAACAGTACATACTACATTGCTCTCTGATTTTAACGTCTTACCTTAGAACATAAGCTTCTATAGGGTAAGAGGGTAAAGAAAGTAGGAGGTGGGAGGTGTCATTCCTTCAATAACTTCTTTGCCCAAGATCACAATATTTGAACCCAGATCTTTTACCTCCAAAATTAGTACTGGTTAGTCCTTAAAATTAGCGGATTACTAAAAGCCCTGAGACTGCAAGTGGATTGTGAAAAGGAAAGGAATAAATCACAAGAGGAAAAAATAATAAAATTCTTCAAACATGAATGAAAGCAATCAATTACTTCCTCCTTTATTCTACCCAATCTGGAAAAAAATGAACATAATTTGTGGTACTATTACAGTTTATACTTGCTAATGTACTTCAGCTGTAAAGTCAAAGAATTGACTTCAGGGATAAAATACTCAGCCAGAAAGATTAAAAAAAAAAAAAACAATACAAGAAACATCCATCCAATACATACTGTGTAATCTACACAAAGATGCTTGTGAGTTACCCTTGTCATTACTGAGAGTGATATAGCATAATTAATAAAATTCTCCAAATAAAAGGAAAGGACAATATCCTTGAAGTCTTCTTGAAGTATCAACCCTATCATTTTAAAGGAATGTGGGTTCCTCCCCAAGCTGATTCCGTCCTAAATACACACCAAATGTAATAATATTCAGGAATGAAAGAGAAGTGTTTATATCTAACATATTTCTATTTTTTTCGTTCCAAGGGTTGTACTAGTTTCCTTAATCTTGTCTGATAGCCTTAAAAATATATACATTATTGGATTTTAGTTCAACATCTAAGTCTCTGGATTTTCTGTTTACAGTGAAACATCAACTCAGGCCTCAGGGTACCAAGTCTTGATAATCACTGCCCGTTAACTTCACCCAGTGAACACTCTCCAGCTCTCCCAAGGGAAAGATGTAAAAGTCAGAACTGCTAAGTTGATGGCCAGGGTTTTTTACTTGGCCTTTCACTCTGTTTTGATCTGTTCTCATCCCCATAGCTAGTATAACACCCATTATACCACAAGCCTTCACTCCCACTCTAAGCTGATCCTCCCCTGTGGTGTGTTTTTTTTCCCACTGCTCCTAAAAGATGCACTTTGACAGAGAACAGCTGTGAAAATGCAGCAAAAAACAAATCACAACTGGGATGTGTTAAGTCAGTTTGGAGATAATAGCTTTCTGCGTTTGGAGAATGTTTGGGAGGGTATTTTCCCTGCTGGATGTCACATTGTGTCTTCTAATGCATCACCATGTTGGGGGGTGGGATTGATATACAGCAATTATCCATGTATTTGTCCTGTCTTGAGTAAATGGTAATCTCCATCTTCAAGGATTATGTTTTATCCTGCTTTGCACTTAGCAAGCATTTTAAAATCTCCAGGTATCATACAGCCTCCTCTCTAGCCCATATTCCTCCCAGTGGAACCTAGGACTCATCCTTTGGAGCTACCCCTGACTCTGATGCATGAGCTTTTCCTTTTTCTTACAGCTGTACTCTTTGTATTAGCAAAGAAATGGAAATAAAATGGGTGCCCATCAATTAGGGAACTGTCTCAACATTGGGATGAATAGGGATAGAGGCTGGACTGAAGATTTCCTTGATAGAAAAAACTCCTAAGTGAGGAAAGTCTCTCTCCCAAAGCTCTTCAGAACCTTCTCTCCAACTTAGAAGTCTTAGAAAGGTACCTAGGAATAATTTTGTGTGTGTATGTGTGTGTGTGTGTGTGTGTGTGTGTGTGTGTGTGTGTGTGTGT
>NW_020954592.1:2763084-2767877 GCF_900497805.2 Vombatus ursinus | reverse complement strand
TGTGTGTGTGTGTGTGTGTGTGTGTGTGTGTGTGTGTGTGTGTGTGTATCTATTTATGTCTAATGGTACCCATCTCTGGGGTGGAGGAATGGAAGGAAAAAAAAGAGGGGGAAAAAAAGGAAATTTACATGATAACTTTGGTGTATATTTAAAAGGAATAGCAAGTTTTACATAGTGTATTTGTGGTTTTATTTGCAATCTTTTTTTTGTTGTTGTTGTATTATATTATAGAAATGCTTGTTTTATTCTGCAAATTTTTAAAAATTAATAAACAAAAATTTTTAAAGAAAGTTGCCTAGGACACTGACAAATTAAATAATTTGCCCAGGTCACACAGGTTGGAAATGTACCCAGATCTTCCTAGCTCCAAAGCCAGCTCTCTATTTTAATCCTACTTCCCAGCTCAGGGGGTTGCAATGTACAGCTGCAGAGAAACACAAGTCAGGGGCAGACCACAGCCCTAACCAAAACTTCAAAGTAGACCAAGTTCATTCTCCATTCATCCAATCTCTCTCCTCTCCCCAACTCCTAAACTGTCCAACATTTTTGGTTCCAAGACCCTACTCTAAAGTTCCTGATGTACCAAAATTTTCCTTTGTTTCTTCTAGCTAATCTTGAGGTCAATCTTAGAATTCTTCAAAGTATTTGGACTCAAAGAACAACTAGCTAATAAAAAAAAATTCTCCCATTCAATTCAACACTTATTAAACTATGTACACAATACTGAAAATAGGAGCCAGCTTCTTGGGTTTTTTTGCCTACTCCCACAGCAAATCAACAACACAAGGAATCAACATTGTTTGTAGTAGCATGCAGTCCCACACCATCCATCCCCTTTCTTCAATTTGCAAATGGCTCAGATCCATCAGGGGGCTCAGTAAAAATAAGAGTCATGATGACAAAGAGGATTTGCTGGGACAATGAAATATTAAAAACCAATGGGGATGGTCTTCTGTCTTTCCATAAGCACTCTAAATCAAGAACTACTCAAGTTTCTAAAATACTCTATGATGCTATACAATCAGGCATTCTTATTTCTCCCATAGAGCAGCTAGTATAGAGTTAAGAGGGCTCAATGTGGAGTTCAAGGTCATGAATTCCAGTCCTGATTCACTGAGGAAGGATAGATTATGGAGGTCAATTGATCACTTCTTTGCTCCTCAAATTTCCTCATCTGAAAAATTAGGGGGAATGAATTCTTTTCAACTGTAAATCCTCGGATCCCATGAATCAACACATGGAAAGGATATCTTACAGTTATATGAGCTACAACCTCACATAATTTGCTTTGAACTGTCCAATGCACTTAGGTAGGTCTCTTATTAGAGGCACCTGTTTCACCCAGGCAAGAACCAACAGTGTCTCATCTAAACTTCGTACCTTCTCCAGAAGATACTTAAGAGATGTTAACTGAAGGAATGAATCACATTACCACCATTTTTCATGCAACAGTTCCTTAAAACAATTTTGAAATTAGGTTGTTTTTTAAAAAATCAAAATGATGTATTTAAAGAAAATTATCAGAATATAAATTATCTTAAACCCACAAAATTATTCACAAAGCCAGTACAAGTACTAGTATAATAGCAATCTACAACTTAAGACCAGAATGTATGATTGGCACATTGAAGAAATAAAATAAGTCAGTTCCACTTGCTCAAAACTTGATTTTGCATATAATTCTCCCCTATCTCCATAGCTTTATGTTTTGAATTTCTTCTCCATCCCTGCTTCCCTTTTCACAGCTAGTTTAAATCCCTATCATCCTCCAAGGAAAAGCATAATTCCTACTTTCTCCATGACCCCTCCCCAGTAGGGAATGATTTCTCCCTTTTTACAAATATTCATTTTATCATATTCTATTTTCTATTTTGGTTATTTATTCAACTACCTTAGGGATAAGGAATAGACCTGTGATTTTACTGGAATAGAGAACAAATGAGGTAAGAAAACTGCCCCTAACAATTTAGGTCCATGCCTTCTCTACAACTAACTGTCTAAGAGAGTTGCCCAGAAAATTAAGAAGACAAATGACTTGTCCCAGCATCACACAGCCAGAGAAATGAAGGATAAATGACCTGCACCATAGTCACACAGCAAGTATATTTCAGAGGCTTGGCTTCAAGACCAGATCTCTAAACACTAAACCACAGGCAGGTAACCTGCCTAATCTCTCTTAATTAGAGATTCAAATAAAAACTCACCACATATGTCTCTAGCACCCTGAAATGTTTTCTAAAAAAAAACATGTTGAGGAAGAAGTACAAATATTTTCATCTTCACTCTACTGATGAGGAAACTGAGGGTCAGAAATGTGAAATGACTTATTTAACATCACATAGCTAGGTTAAGAGACAGAGGCAGGATTCAAACTCAGGTCCAACATGGATCTTTCCACTAAACTGGGCAGCCTCTCAAGAATATTGAAGGTAAGGGCTTACACTTATTTTATCTTTGCATTGCCCTCTGTGCCTAACAGAATATCTACTTCTAGAGGCAGGTAGGTGGTGCAGTAGATAGAGTACCGGCCCCAGAGTCAAATCCGGCCTCGGATCAAACACTCAACACTTACTAGCTGTGTGACCCTGGGCAAGTCACTTAACCCCAAATGCCTAAAAATTTAAAAAAAAAAAACTACTTCAGTGCCCAGCATAATATTTTTCACAACAGAGATACTAAATACTTTGGTGAATTATAATTCAACAAGCATTTATTAAACATATCCTGTATTCAGAGAACTGTTAAAACAAGGGGAAGGGAAGGGAATAAGCATTTATGCAGCATCTACTATGCATCAGGCACTGTGCTAAGCACTTTACAAATATTACCTCATTTGATCTTCACAATAACCCTTCCAGGTTAAGTGTTATTATCCCCATTTTACATTTGAGGAAACTGAGGCAAACAGAGGTTAAGTGACTTGCCAAAGGTTGCACATCTAGTAAGTGTCTGGATTTGACATGGGTTCTAATTCTGACCTGTCCCTGTTAAAACAGAGAAGAGACAAAGATTACATAGTCAATCAATCAACAAGCATTTATTAAGCACCAGTGCCTGGAACAGTTCTAGGTGTAAATAGTCCCTGCCTTCAAGAACCTAAGAGAAGCATGGATACATTTTATTAAATTATCATAGCATTACTATTTTTAAAATCTTCAGAAACTTTCCACACAAAAAGGAATACTCTGCCAAACAGGTAGTTTACAAACATAAAAAATGAAAATCATCCTTTTCACAAGAATCCTAACAAAGCCTTAAACAGGCACTCTTAAGATCTTCAACGGGGCTGAATTAACCTCACAGTCCATGTTTTGCTAGGCTGACCCAGATTTTTGTAGGTTATGTAAATATTACATTTAAATTGCTGTTTATCTTTATTCAACTTGTAGACAAAGAATAAAAAGGGTGTGTGGAAACGGGAGTAGGCATTCAAGCTTTTTTCCCCCCTTTCAATGTGACTCAAAAAAAAAAAAAAAAGTTCATGCTTTCCTCTAGATCTGACCCTTTTGTTCCTACAAATGCTGGTTCAAAGCCCAATGCAAAATAACAGTTTTGTTCCATGACTGCACACATGGAACATTTCTGGGTTCTCGGCTATTTTGACAGGCAACTTTTAAAGGAGAAGTTAAAGGGCACTTAGAAATAGCGTCCATATGACAGGGTGGGCCTAAAGTTTCTTTGCAGTGAAATTAAGAGTATGTTACTGTGCTAGAGGTGGTAGAACTCCTCGCCTGGAGTAAGAAAAATGTAAATTTAAATCTGGCCTCAGACACTTACTAACTGTGTGACCCTGAGCAAGTCACTTATCCATGTTTGCCTCCATTTCCTCATCTGTAAAAAGAACTGGAGAAGGAAATGGCACACTGTTCCAGTACATTTGCCAAGAAAACCCCAAATGGGGTCACACAGAGTTGGACACGACATGGCTGAAAAGACCGAACAACTATGCACTTTCAGAACATGGTTTGATCTGTTATCAATGTTTTTCTTGATCATTTTCTTTCCTACAGAAAGAGGTCATGAATGTAATCCTTGACAGCAGCCTTTTGGATTCCTCACATTTGCAGGGTCAAGAAGATCCTCCCTCACAACGGCCCCAAATGAATTACTAAACAGATTCCTAAAGTCTAGCCTTGGAAGAGACCGTGCCCTAGAGATGCTTGTGTAATCTACTGTCCATTTAAGGAATCATTAAAATAATCTCAAACTCAGAAATGTCATCAACTAATATGCTCTGATTTCTGCCCATTCTATGTACTCCAATTTGGGTTTCAATCTGAGTTGACAACCAACCTCATACAGCAACCATTCCACTACTTCCTCTCACCACTCTCTTTGTCGTCTCCTTCGTACTTAATAATTATAACCAGCATTGTCATTGTCTAATGCATTTGTCATTCCCCTTCTCCAAGGTCATATCCTTGAGGATCAACTAAATTACAATAAACTACACATAGCAGGCACTTAATAAATGCTATTTTTTGCTTTTTCCCCCTATAAAAGATGAAAAAATTCATATGGCTACTAAATTGATTGGCTGCTTTCCAATGCAAAGCAAATTCATTGGGTTTTCTTCTAATCTATCAATCTACTCAATATTCATTTTTCCTTTAAAGGACTTTTTCATGTTAATCTAAATTTTGATAAAAAATGATACACTTTTAGTGAATACATACTCCCTTTCCTATTTTTAATGCCTTAAATTTTGATCTTGCATAGTCATTTGACTTTCTTCTTCTTCTACTACTACTACTACTACTACTACTACTACTACTACTACTACTACTACTACT
>NW_020954592.1:2668053-2763074 GCF_900497805.2 Vombatus ursinus | reverse complement strand
CTACTACTACTACTACTACTACTACTACTACTACTACTACTACTACTGATAATAATAACTAACTTTTTTTAAAGACAATTGGGGTTAAGTGACTTGCTTAGGATCACACGGCTAGATAATAACTAACTTTTATGCACTTCAGGGTTTGCAAAGTTTTTTGTTTTTTTTTAAATCATCAACTGATCATTCATTATCATGATGAAAGGTGCCCCCAGTTTCATTTTTCTGGCACCTTCACAATTCTGATGTGTAGATAAAAACAGGTTTGCCCAGATGCTGAAGGTGACCCTTCTTGTTACAGACTTATGATTACCATCCTGACCTAAAATTGAATGAACTAGACCTTATTAGGTGAGCAAGCTATCCTTCAGGTATAATTTAAGACTGTGTGTGGTAGATGGATGAATTCATTTAGGCTGCTTATAACAGGTAGTGTTCAGACCTTCATAAACATTCAGGAATTATTCTTACTTAACTGTGGCTTCTCTCTCAACTATAATATTGTTTCTCAAATTTAGATCATTAACTTTTTCACTGGACATTCAATAAAGTGCAGACATGCAATAAATTGTTATAATATCGTCTTCATTGTAGGTGAAATATTTTACAGTGAAACTAAATTAGTATCTTTAATCATATGCTAAACATCAACAGAAAAAAATTTCTTGGCTTAGACAATCCTACTTCCTGTTTCATTTTACTCCCCAGTGTTACCCTACATCAACCATCCCTTCTACCATTATAGCAAGACTCAACTGTTCTATTAAGTAAAGTGGGATTTTCCTGAGGTAGACCTGGTAAAAGGCCAAATAGGCAGGCAAGAAGTCAATACATATTTATTACAGCCTACTATGTGCCAGGCACTGTGTTAAGTGCTAGGGATACAAAGAAAGGCAAAAGACAGTTCCGGTTCCCAAGTAGCTAACAGTCTATGCAAATGACTATGTACGAACAAGCTATATTCTAGATAAAATGGAAATCATCCACAGAGGGAAAGCACTAGAATGAAGAGGGGTTGGGAAAGGCTTCCTGTAGAAGTGGAGGTTTTAGCTGAGACTTGTAGGAAGCTAGGAAAACCAGGAGGCGGAGATGAGGAGGAAGAGCAGTACCGGCGCAGGGTTCAGGCAGTGCAAATGCCCAGAGTCAGGAGATGGAGTGTCTTGTTGAAGGAACGACAAGGAAGCCTGTGTCACTAGATCACAGAATATATGGTAGGGGGAGATGAGACTGGAGCCAGGCTATGAAGGTCTTTGAAAGCCAAAAGATTTTATATTTGACGCTGGAGGTGATACAAAGCCACTGGAATTGACTGAATGTGGTGGGAGGTAAGTAGTAGGGTGATAGGGTCAGATCTGTATTTTAGGAAGATTGCACTGACGGCTGAGTGGAGGATAGACTGTAATGGGATAAGACTCAAGGCAGGGAGACCAACCAGCAGTCTATTAAAAGTGGTCCAGGAAAGAAGCGATGAGAGATTGCATCATGGTGGTGGCAACGTTAGAGGAGAGAAATGGGTGTATATGAAATATGTCATACAGGTAAAATTGACAGGATGTGAGACGTAAGTGATAGTGAGAAATCAAGGCTGGGAGACTGGAAAAATGGTGGTACCCAAAACAGTAACAAATTTGGGGGGAATGATGAGTTCAGTTTTGAACATGGTGCATTAGAATGTCTATGGAACATCCATTAGGCAGCTAGGTGGCACAGCGGATAGAGCACTGGGCCTGGAGTCAGGAACACTCATCTTGGTTCAAATCCAGTCTCAGAAACTTATTCGACTCATCTTAGTTCAAATCCAGCCTCAGACACTTAGTAGTTATATGACTCTGGGCAAGTCACTTACCCCTGTTTGCCTCAGTTTCCTCATCTGCAAAAATGGGCTGGAGAAGGAAACGGCAAACCACTCCAGTATCTTTGCCAAGAAAACCCCAAATGGGTCACACAGAGTCAGACACGACTGAAAAACGACTCAACAACAAAGGGAACATCCAGCACAAATTGTCTAATCTAAAAAATAGAAATGTGAGAATTGAGTTCATTAGGGAGGTCAGAGCTAGATAAGTAGATCTGAGAAACATCAACATAGAGATGACGATTGAATCTGGGAGCTAATGAGATTAGAGTTGTATGGAGAGAGAAGAGCTCTGTGCAACATCCACAGTTGGTGGACCTGACCCAGAAGTCAGATAGGTAGGAAGAGAACCAGAAATCAGTTGCCTCCTAAAAACTTAAGAGAGAAGAGAGTATCAAGGAGGGACCTTGGAAATCTCTCCAACTCTGTCCTCTCTCCAGAGCTCTGGCCCACATCTCAAACTAAGCATATCCAAAACTTGGATATCTGTTCCAGAATCTACCTTGTTAGCACATTATTTCTGTAATACCACCATTCACACTGTTCTAGATAATATCATGTTTTTCCTTCTTTCTCAACTTTCACGGGCAACCAGCTACTAAATCTGATTATTTCTACCTTTACAGTACTGTTAGTAATATTGTTAACAGTATAATTAGTAAATATCCCCCTTTCTCTATTATCACAGTCACCTTCCTGTTACAGGCCCTTATTGCCACTTAGTTGAAAAACCTGAATAACCTCCTAATAAGACTAACAGCCACACACCATCCTTTGCACGGCTCTCCGATCTTTCCTGTGCATAGACAAGATATCACTTCTCTGCTCAATAATCTTCAATGGTTCATTATTGCCAACCAAATGAAATTCAAACTCCTTTTTGTTAGCATTCAGTGTTCCACAATATTCCAGCTATTATTATTTCCTCTCTGAGCTTACTACATACTGCCATTCACATAACCTCCTGAAAATGTCCTGCATTTTCCTGCCCCCTTCTTGACATGCTCCTATTCTTGACGTGCCCTCTCACCCCTCCCCTGCAAGGTGAATTCCCATTCATCTTTTAAACCCCCAACTAAAATACAATCTCTTCCAGGAAGCCTTCCCCGATTGCCCCCATTAGATCATGACCTTCTCTTCCTCAGATATCTAACGGCATTTTGTCTGCATGTCTCAACTTAAATGTTATTCTGTACTATGCTTAGTTAAATATGTATTTTATTCTCCTACAGAATGGAAACACCTTGAGAGCAGGGATGTGTCAATTTTCTGTACATAGTAGGTGCTTACTAATGCTTCTCAAATTGAAACTGTTATTGAAGTGATCTGATCTTCTTCAACACCAGAGCATAAAATTTATTTTGGCCCTGTGGTCTACTGTTTTGGGATTGGGTTATTTTTCTTTATTATGAGTGTGTCATGACTTCCTTTTCCAAGTAAAATGAATATAAAGGAAGATTTACATAGCTAATAATAATCATGAGAGATTGCAGCTGCCAATGAAACTATGATGTATAATTTATATTAGTCACTAGAAAAAAGGAAATTGAATTTCTCGATGATTAAAGGGTAGGAAAATGGGACCTGTGAAGAGGCAGCAAGGGAGTGCAAAACACGCTGGGTTTGCAGTCAAAGGGCCTGGGGTTGAATCCACTTACTACACATGTGATCTTAGACAAATTACTTAACTTTTCTCAGTATCAGTTTACTCATCTTTCAAATGATGGGGCTGCACTAGGTTACCTATAAGGTCTTTTCCAATTCTAAACTTATGATCCTCAGATTAGCAAATCTTAAGGAAAAAAAAAGACTATTGGATATATTCTACCAAATATACCAGCTATCCGGTTCTCTTCTGTTATCACTAACAGAAAAAAAAGAGAGGGTTTAGACTGCAGGACTGAGATAATTCTTATGGGAATGGTCAATGTTCACTGGAACAAAGAAGAAAGGTCACAGAATATCAGGTCTCTGAAGATTGACAAAAAAGAGTGACAGAAGAAGGTGGATATACACTGAGGGAGGCAGCATGATATAATGAGAGGCCTGTGAAGAGAACTGAACTTGGGAGTCAAAAATTCTGGTTTCAAGTCCCACTTCAGCTATTAACTAACTTGAGCAATTTCCTCATCTGTAAACTGAGGACTGGATGATGTCTGAGGTTACTTTCAGCCCTAAACTGACAATCTATGATTACGTCAAGGGACTCCCACAATCTAGTCAGCCTTGTAAGATCATACGGCACACGGGCCGCCATCAAATAAATCCCTGTCCAAACAGTGAATGGAAGGTAACTTCTGTAAGGACCCAGTGAGTTTTTTCTTTCTTATTGCTTTCTCTTGACCTCATAGGATAATTCACATCTTGACACTATTCCTTAACTGCAAACAGGCAAACTCCTTCTTACCCATCACTGAGAATTAAGAGGAGGTCTTAGAGAATAAGAGAAGAGCTAGGACCGGGCAAAAGGTAATATCTTTCCTTCTCTCACATTTTCCCCTCTTTCTTGGGAGAGGGAGTTTAAACTTGGACCAACAATCATGTTGGGTAATCTGGAGACACACATGCCCAATTACATATGCTCCCATAGTCCTATTAACTTATATTTTTTTGTGTTTCATAATTTTTCTGGGGCCGCCTTAATTAAGTTAACACTGATTTGTTACTACCAGATCTAATGACCTGTTCTCAATCCTCATTGTTCTTGACCTATCTTCAGCCTCGGACCCTGTTAATCACTCTGTTACGGATACACTCTCATCTCTCATGACATCGCTCTCTTCTTGGCTCTCCTCCTACCTGCCTAACCTCTTCTTTTTAGCATCTTCATCCATGCCAAGTCCACTAACCATAAGTATGACCCAAGGCTCTATCTCGGGTCTGCTTCTGTCCTTCTTGTACAATAGCCATTCCATCTGTAGAAGAGTCCCAGCTCTATCAATATATCCAACCCTAGTCTCTCTCCTGGGCTATAACTACCTTTTCAGCATCTAAGACTGCATATGCTGTAGACATCTCCCATTCAACATTCTCAAACAGAACTCATTATCTTTCTCCCCGAATCCACACCCCTCTTCCCAACTTCCCCATTAGTGCTGCGCACTATTTTCCCCAAGTCTACCATCTCAGGGCCGACTCCTATCTGACTCACTCCACCATCATACCTTCACCACATCTCTCATTCGCGTCCCATTTCTTTTTGTTGCCTTGCCGCCACCCCAAGAGAGGCTCTCATTACCTCTTACACAGCCTATTGCAATAGCTTTCTAATGGGTCTCCCAGCCTCAAGATTATCCTTATTCTAATTATTAGAGTCTAATACATCTTTCGCTCAGTTGCCTAAGTGATTTCCCTAAAGCCTAGGTCCGATCACTCCATCTTCATCACCACCACCTCACTCTCAATAGATGCTATTGGCTCCCCACTACCTCCAGGACTACATATAAACTATTATTTGGTACTTTAAAATTTTCCCAACCAGGTCCCTTCCTACCTTTCCAGTCTTCTTACAATTTGTTCCCCTCTATGTAGCCTATGGGTGGTGCAGTAGATAGAGAGCCAGGCCTGGAGTCAGGAAGATCCGAGTTCAAATTTGGGTTTAGACGTTTATTAGCTGTGTGACCCTGGGAAAATCACCTATTTGCCTCAGTTTCCTCATCTGTAAAATGAAGCTGGAGAAGGAAATGGAAAACCACTCCAGTATCTTTGCCAAGAAAATCCCAAATGGGGTCACGGGGAGTCAGACGCTACTGAAATGACTCAACAACCACAAAATGTTGTTCAACTACAATTCAACTTCACAGGACTACTTGGTTTTTTTTTTTCTTACAACACTTCATCTCTTCTGCCTCTGCCCTTTCACTGGCTATCCCTGATTGCCCCCCTCACCTCTTCCTCTTAGTTTCTTCAACTTCCTTCAATATTCAACTAAAATCTCCCTTCTGCTTCTTCCCAATTGCTTTCACCTGTCCCTCTCAGATTACCTTACATCCACTTCCTACATAACTTGTATGTACCTGGCTTCTCACATGTTGCCTCACCCACTACAAAGAAAGCTCCTTGGGGGCAGTGGCTGCACCTCACTTGCTTGAATTGGTATCCTCAGTATTAGCACAGTGCCCAATATGTAGTAAGCACTTAATAAATGCTACTGATCGATATCCTAAAGTGGAATGTGCTGGTTTGGCAGGTAAGTTCATAGGATTATTGATTTAGGGCTGGAAGGGACCTTAACGGTCACCAAATATCCTCTTGTTTTACAGATGAGGAAACTGAGGCAAAGAGAGGTCAAGTACCTTGCCCAGGATCACACAGCTTATAAGTGTCTAGGGAGGGATTTTAATTCTAATCTTCTACCTAGCTTTTCTCCTTCACTAGAAGTCTTCACAGAAAGGCAAAAAAAGCTATGTTTCAAGTATGTTTTAGATACAACTCATTCACGTACAGGTTGCACTAAATAACATGAAGACTTATTTTGTTTACCGCGTTGCTTTTTGAAAGACTCCTGCCCTGAATTCACCTCTCCCCCATTAGACTGTAAGCTCCCTGACGGCAGGGACAGTCTTTTGCCTCTTTTGTAACCCCAACACTTAGCACAGTACCTAGCACATGGTAAGTACTTAATAATGACTGATTGACTGACTATCTAAAGAATAATATATTTTAGTCAAGACCTGGTTTCAGATCTTAGCCCTACCACCTACCACCTTTGTGAAGCTGGGCGAGTTACCTGCCCACACTTCTGGATTTATTTCTTCATTGGTAAAATAAGAGGGTTTGGACTAAATGACCTCTAAGTCCCTCAAAAATAAGTACTCAGACCCTTCTTTTGCCATCATTAACCGAATTGGCTAGTTCTACCAGGCACAGTAGAAGAACTTGCACAAAGTATCTTCTATATAGTAGATGCTCAATATTATTTTAGTGAATAAACTAATTGAGCAACCATTAACAAGAAAATTCTATCAACCATTTTCTGTTCTTATGTAATTGGCTGAGAAAAATTAAAATTCTCACGTTCCATTAATTATACTTTCAATCCCATAAAACTTTTTTTTTAATAACCTCAAAAGAATATAAGCTTAGAGACTGGTTTTGGTTTTATCTCTCTCTCTCTCTCTCTCTCTCTCACACACACACACACACACACACACACACACACACACACACACACACACGCCAGGTAGCAGGAGTTAAATAAAAACTGTTCCACTGAATTATATGGTTATGTATCATTTTACATTCAAATACTTTTTTCGATCCCCTCCCCCTAAAGGAGAACATAAACTCCTTGAAAGTAGGGACTATCTTTGCATTAATTTCCCCAGCCTAGCAGTACCTCACACACAGTAATAACTCAATAAATGTTCATTCAATTGAATTTTATTATAAGAGAATTTCCATTCTCCAGCTCTTTCCTCTCCTTCATTGAGTAGAACACTCCTCTCTCTGCTCCTTGTGTTACTGAAGACATCATACAAAAAACATACCCTTGAGCTTTACTTCTAATAATGAAATATAAAAAAGGTGAAAAATTGAAAGGGGAAAACAGATGAGGAAGTCAAAATTAAATGCTCTACTGTCAATGTGATTAAAATAAGAATGCACATGTTTTATGCTTGTTAAAAGATAATAAAGAACCTTTGAGAAGTTATCAGTAATATTCCCAGTGCTCATTTTCCAGTGATGGGTTTTTCTAATAACATCTAGTTATGGGTTTTTCCAAGACACTGTTGAACCATGTCAATCTTCCCTTCCACTGTTATCTTTAGTCTGTGAAAAATTAAGCGGAGGAAAAAACACACATAAGCTTCTAAATTTAAGGAGCACTGTTTTAATAATTCATGGTCTTTTTTAAATCGTAAAATCAAAATGTTTTACTACTTTACAGTTCAGTTTGGTGTAGGATAAACAGAATTGTGCTCATGAGTCCAGTTTTATACTTCAATCCCTATGCAACTGGAGTTAGTTTGCTGAAGAAATACACATACCAAACCCACACACACACACACAGATGTTATATGGCCACAAATTATATTCTAATCTTACACAAGAAACTCACAAATGTGTTCAGTGGTAAAGAACTGAGAAAGAGAAGGGATGATTCTATAAAAATCACAGATCCAAAACGCCACTAAATCCATGATTGCACCTATGCAGAGATTCCCTCCAATTCTATGGATTATTAATCCATCTATGCCTGCAGACAGTCAACCACTATTTATTAAGCACCTACTATGTACAAACTACTGTGCTAAGCACTAGGGATTCAAAGGAAGACAAAAAAAAATCTAGTCATTCCTCTCCAGGAAATCACAGTCTAATGGGACTACCCATTCTGCTCCACTCATTGCCACATGGATCTACCTCTTGTGTTCTCCTACCATTACGTGGATACCAACTGAGCCCATGTGTTGTCCACGTTCTTCTCACTAAGTGATGAGCTCAGCTTTTTCTGAGGACATACCTTTCTTTGATGTGCTGTGACCTGCTCATGCCCACCTCATGCTTCTCCATCGCCCTTTGGGTGAGCCTCAACTTCCATTCTTTGTCAACTTCAAAATTTCACTACTCATAGCTGTACATCATTGGAAGAATCCTGGCATTTAAAAGGTAAGTCTTTCCTTTGGGGGAAAGGTCAATTAAAAAAAAATCTTTGCAATTTTTGACAAGCAGTTTATGATTCATTTGAAGTGTCTGTCCCAGACATATTTACTGACAGGCAAGCTCTATGGATTGTTTATCCAAATGCATATTATAATCAGGACAACAAGTTCATCCACTTGTATTTTTTTTGTGTTTTCCCAAGTCTCTAGGTTCATAATTTCTTGTTGTTTAGTCATCTTTTCAGTCATGTCCAACCCTCTGTGATCCCATTTGAGGTTTTCTTGGCAAAGACACTGGAGTGGTTTGCCATTTCCTTCTCCAGCTCCTTTTACAGATGAGGCAATTGAGGCAAACAGGGTTTGCCCTGGGTCTCGCAACTGAGGTCAGATTTCAATTCTAGTCTTTCTGACTCCAGGTCCAGTGCTCTATCCACTGAGCTTGCCTCTTAGAATGATTCTAGACCTTGCTTCAGAGGTTTTTCAATGTTCCAATGATACAATCAGCATAACATCATCCATAAATTGACATCTCTGGAAGAACTCACTATCTATAGAAAACCCATCTTCGGAGGGGATCCCCTCTATGACAGTGGTGAATACCTTAGATGAATTTAAGTCTCCTTGTACTTTACTCCCTCTACATATTGAATGATCCATTTACACAAATGGCTTTACTGTTCCTTGAAGAGGCATAACTTTCTGATTCTGTGCATTTTCAGTGATTAGGCTTCAATACCTGGAAAGCTCTCTCGCCTTATATCTACTTCTCGACCTCCCTGGCTTCTTTAAGTCCCAGCTAAAATACTACCCTCTGTAATAAGCTTTCTCCCATCCCTCTTAATGCTAATGTCCTCCCTCTGAGATAATCTTTCAATTACTCCCTTCATATCTCTATGAACAAAGCTGCCTACATGTTCTCCCTCGTTAAAACATAATCTCCTTGAGGACAGGGATTATGTTTTGTCTTTCTCTGTATCCCCAGCACTTAGCGCTGTACCTGGAATATAACAAATAATTAATAAATGTTCACTGAATGACTCTTGCACCTCAATTAACATCAATAAAGCAAGGAGACAAAGTTCTCTGTTTCAAAGTTATCTCAAATAATTCTGAGATGTTCACAGAGGCATGCTGCTGAAACTGTCTTTAAGGCAACACTTTGCACTGCCAAATCAAATAGTAGTTGTTGTATTTTTTAAAAGAGTCAACAAACAGCAAGCACAGTGGAATCTTGTATTATCTACACCTTTCAGACAATTGCACTGTTGTAAAGAAGTACTCCACCGTGGGATACTGTTAGGAAAAGTCATGCTGTTCTCTCCCAAAACCCTCAACTCAAGGATGGTCTCAACTTATGTGAAGATTATTTTATAAACATTTTGCATATATGGGATATTCTCTCAGCTGTCTTTTGGGGCTGGGGGGTAATGAAAGTCAAGCTTATTTTCCCCCCCATACCTCTGGTTTTCTGAGAATCAATGTATTATAACTCTTAAAATTGTCACTTCTAGCACAAACCTATTCTGTGCATACTTGTTCTATTCCAGTTCCCATTGCTATCTTAAAAAAAAAATCAGTTCCATTTATACTTCCTCTACAAACACATGTAAGATTGTATAATGTCAGAGTCCTAGTGTTGTGACTCTACTTTGCTTGACAGGAAAATGATTTTTTTATTAAAAAAAAATCCTTTACAATCCTTTTTCCATTTCTGTCTACCTACTGAAGTTCTTCCAACTGTGTACTTAAAGCTCTCCCACTGCTTCTTCTCATTGTTTCATTAAGCAATACTGCTCAATGTCTTCCATTATCCTTTCTGGTAACATCTTACCAATGGATTTTTTTATTCTAACCTAGAGCAGCCCACTGTGACCATCTCTCTGCTACTCAAGGAGATGACATGTTTGCTGGCCGAAGTAGTTCCTGGAATCCTCTGGTCTCCACGTGTTGGCAATTAATTTAATCTGCTCAACTTTGTTTTTGGGTTTGTTTGGTGGTTTGTTTTGTTTTGTTTTTTTTGTTTGCTTGTTTGTTTGTTTTTTGGTTGAGTTGTTTCAGTCATGTCCAAATCTTCACTGACACCATTTGTGGTTTTCTTGGCAAACATACTAGAGTGGTTTACCATTTCCTCCTACAGCTAATTTTACAGATGAGGAAACTGAGGCAAACAGGACTAAGTGACTTGCTCTGAGTCATGCAGCTTAAGTGTCTGAGGCTGGATTTGAACTCAGGTCTTTCTGACCCCAGGCCTGGCAGCCTATCCACTTTACCACCTAGCTGCCCAAGCTTTGGTATGAAATTTATAATTAATGATGCCATGCATTGCTTCACTCCCTTTCCACTTAACTTCACTAGATAGGTCACGATGGAGCTGTTTTTAATTACATACAGCATTCTTTTCTCATTTTTATTCTTCCTGTGTATTAATTTTTAATTCTGCTTTAACAAATCAGTGTTGTGAACAATTCAGTCAAATAATTCAGGATGACTCATACACCAGGTTAAGTTAAGCCATTTTCTTCCTCTTCAAATATAATCAACTTTTTAAAAAAATGTTATTTGGTGCTTGACATGTTCAGCACCCTCTGATTCTGGTCTCAAAGAAAGTATTTATGGTGCAATGATTATGAGGCTTCTAAGGAGCTGACAACCCTGCTTGTGTTTGCAGGTCTTTCTTCTTTCCAAATCAAATTTTCCAAGACTTCACCATCCTCCCCTAAGCCCACATTGTCACTGAAGTCACTCAGTATCAAAATATGTGTTAACTTAAGGTTCTTGTCTAAGTTGTCACAGAAGTTTTCTCCTTCACCATCCTTGGCAACAAATTATAGCACTCAAATCACAGTAATTTTAATGGTTATCTTTTTGCACGAACTTTTCCTTTGCACTACAATACTAGATGATCAAATATTCCTTCTAAGGATGTTTTGTATTGCCTTTGAATACACAATAAAACCAACTCCAACAACTCCTTTATTTGCACCTCCAAGGAGAAACCAAGAAGCATCCTTTCTTTTAGCTACAACTTCCTTTTCCCTTCTGGTTTCATGCATAACAATAATATCAAGATTGATGAGGTTCAACTTCTCCATTAACAAGTCATTGCTGAAGACGAGGATCTCACACTTAAGTACCAAAAGCAAAGTTAAAGTTTAGAGAGAGTTGAAAACATATGATTCCCACCACTCTCTGCCCCACTTTCCACAACTCTGTCACTATCACTGCAGAATTAGAAGGAGGCAGTACAAGTCTGAGGGGCATTTTTAATTTTTTGTTTTGTTTTGTTTTATAAGTTGTCATGACCGAAGAACTCATTACCAAGTGACCATAGATGGCCCTTAAGAAGCAGACAGAATCTAGTTCAGAAGAAAAATTACACCCATATGCAAACCAATTTAAAGCAAATGCCTTTGGGGGTTTATATCTACAAAGGCCCTCAAATACCTTTTAGTCTAATCCATTACTTTTACAGATGAGGAAACTGAGGGCTAAGGAGATTATGTTACTTGCTCAAGATTATACAGGTAAGGGGCAGCTAGATGGCACAGTAGATAGAGCACTGGCCCTAGATTCAAGAAGACTTGAGTTCAAATCTGACCTCAGACACTTGACACTTACTAGCTGTGTGACCCTGGACCAGTCACTTCACCCCACTGCCTTGACCAAAAAAAAAAACCAAAAAAACATACAATTTGTCTATGAAAATGGAAAACAAACGGAGCACTTTGCTATAAACAAACAGAAGCTGCTAATACTAACAACTGGCTTATTCTGATCTTCTGAGCCTACTATTTGAAATAGAGATTGTCACAGAAAATGGGCATTTTGATCAAGGAATTTCAGCATTCCCAGTTCCAAAATTAACACTGCAACCAATCACAAGAAAAATCTTTACATAAATCAAAAGCAGTCTTGACTTTGTTTAATGAATGAGGCAACAAAATCTACAAAAAAGCCCTTCTCCGCATGGCTTCACAATGGAGCTCCAATCTCTCAGCACGACTGCATATGAGTGTGCAAATAAGTCTTTCTTTTCACAGCATAAAAAAGCTCAACCACTTTCTCAGAACAGTACTAAAAACCCCACAAAACTAAAGAAGCTATAGAGCACTAGTGGCCTTTCTTCTCTATTTCTTCTGCCATGTTCATCCTAAACTACCATTTCTTATGTCTTCTCCTTTCCTTATTACACTCCTGTACAACCAACTTTTCCTGGCACATAAAGCTAGTCTGGGGCAGCTAGGTAGTAGGGTGGATAGAGCACTGTGCCTGGAGTCAGGAAGACCTCTTTTCTTGAGTTCAAATCCGGTCTCAGACACTTACTAGTTGTATGACCCTGAGCAAGTCACTGAATCTTGTTTGCCTCAGTTTTCCTCATCTGTAACATGAGCTGGAGAAAGAAATAGTAAACCACTTTGGTATCTCTGCCAAAAGAAAAAAAAAAACAAAAACCCAAAAGGAATCACGTAAAGTCGGACATGACTGAAAAATGACTAAACAATAAACAGTTTAACTCTCTACCATTTGTTCTGTTTATTTGGACATTTCTCTTATAACCAGAGGGGGTACCTAAGCTTCTACATTTGATAAACAGGTACCTGTATCCCTTGGTAGTCGTTCATCTGACGTTTCCCATGCCTTCTTTAACTACCAAAAGGTCAATAAAGCAAACCTCTGATTCAACAACAACAACAAAACAAACAAAAAGAAATTCTAGGGCATCCAACATGTGATACTTTCCAAACAATGAATAATACAAGAACAAATATCACCCGTTAAACTAGGAAATGAAAAGATGGGGATAAACATTAATCTCAAACTTCCCCCTCAAAACCTGTGAAACCTCATCAATCCACTCACAGAAAAAGCAGAACAAAGAAACAGAGAAAGGAACAGCATCATAACCTACAGAATAATCATAATGAGACAAATCAGTTCTCTAGATAGGAAAATACCGTTATAAAAATATATAAAGTACAGATAACAACAAAAAGTTCTGGCAGAGTACAGAATCAACTGTCCAACATAATAACAGAGACAGGATTAACAGAGATGTGGGGGGAGGGGCATGACTAAATATTTTCTGATGATAACCACCAACAAGAATGATACAATTGTATTCTTTTTGGAGGATGAGACTTTTTTTTTCTAAAATTCAATATTCAATCAAGAAAACAAAAATTCATGGTTTAGGAAGAATGTCAGTTCGATTGAACAAATATCAACTATGTAACTATGTCTTACTATGCAGAATGTGTGATACTCGGTGGTTAATCACTATAGTACTTAGTCAAAAATAAAACAGTCCCTGACTTTGAAAAGCATTCTACTGCAGGAACACAAGATGAATACTGATAAATAAAGAAAACAACATGAAAGCCAGAGGGCATTAACAACTGGGGGTATTGGGATGGGTTTCTCATAGGAGGTGGCATCTGAGCTGGGCCACAATGGTAGCTAGAGATTGTATAAAGTCAATAAATATGTGTAGAGAGTGTGTCACAAGCACTTGAGGGGACATCTCTGTCCACGAATAAGGGAAATGTCACATCAAGTTTGAGAAATGGCTAGTAGGCTAATTTGACTAGAACATAGAGGGCCCAAAAGGAAGTAACATAAAATAAGTGTGAAAAGGAAGGAAAGAGTCTGGTTTTGTAGGAATATTTAAATGCCAGGCTGCAGAATTTGTGTTTTATGATAGAGGCAATACGGAAGATTTTGATCAGAGGAATGATGTGGTCAAACCTCTGTCTTATGGATATGAATTTGGCAGTTGTACAGAAAATAAACTGACAAAGGAAAAACCTATGCTGCTATTTACCAACAGCAAGAGACTAAATCTTTATCCATGATTCAGAATTAGAGACAGAAGGGCCTTAGAGATGACCTAGTCTAACTCTTTCTACAGAGTAATAAGCTCAAGTCCCAAAGAGTTAAAGAAAATGGATTCTGTCCAAAATACAGTTCATTGTCTTTCCCCAAAAATTCCACCCTCTTCCTAACTTCACAATTTCAAGCGGCGAAGGCACCACCATTCTCCATTCTTCTAATCACCGAGGTTCACAAATTCAGAGTCATGACTCATTCACCCCTCAGTCTAATTGGTTTCCAAATCTGGCTGATCCTATATCTCTGACATCTCCCAGATCTGCCCCTTCCCTCCACTCACACAACTACTACCCTAGTTTAGGCTCTCAGAATCTTTGGCTTGAACTATTATAATAACCCCCTAATTGGCTGCCCTGTCTCCAGTTTCTCCCCTCTCTAATCCACTCACCAAATGGTTGACAAATTGGCATGTCTAAATGAGCACAGGCCTGACCATGTCATTCTCCTGCTCAAGGAGCCCCATTGATTGTCACTTGTATGTAGGATAAAATATAAACTCCCTTGTTTGGCTCTTAAAGCCTTCACAATCTGGCTTTAGCCTCGGCTTAACTGCACATTATGTTCTAGCCAAACTGACCTACTTACGGGTCCTCATTTTATCTCTCATCTCACCTCTGCCTCATGGAATCTCTAAGTTTGTGCAAATCCCAGTAGTGCCCCCTCCCCAATAAATGACTTTGGATGCATTTAATACCTACTTCTCTATGTACGCAGTTTCCCTTCAATAGCATGCAAACTCCTTAAAGGCAGGGATAATTTCCTTTCTGTCCTTATATCCCAAACACACTACTAAGCAAAGAGAAGATGTTTAATAAATGCTTATTAAATACATAATGAAAGTGATTTGCCAGGTCACACCAGTAATATATACCAGAATCAGGATGTGATCACAGTTCCACTTCCCTTGACTACAGTGGAAGAGGTTTTTGTCACGATTATATGGCTGCCTCATTGAAGGGGGAGGGATTAAACATTTATATAGCACTCACTGGGTGCCAGGCACTGTGCTAAATGCCTTCAATTATTATCTCATTTGATGCTCACACTAACCCTGGGAAGGAGGGAGGTGATGTTATTATCCCCATTTTATAGAGGAGGAAACTGAGGCAATTTTTTTAGGGTTAGTATTAAAAAGCTGCAGAAAAGTCGAAAAGAATGTGGAACTGAGAAAAGGCTATTAGATTTGGCAATTAAGAGATCACAATTAACTGTGCGGAAAATAGTTTTAGTTAAGCAATGAGATCAGAAGCCAGACTCCAAAACAAAGAAGAGAGAGTTAAAGGAGAGTAAACAGAAACAACAAAATTACTTATTTCAAGGTGTTTGGCTAAGAAAGGGAAGAGAGATGACAGCTATCAGGGATACTGGGTTCTGGTTAGGGATATTTGATCATCTTACCTTACCATGCTCAGAGTGAGTATTAAGAGAAAACCAACCACTATGAAAATAATTATAACCCAAGTAACAACAACCTTAAAGAAGATGAAGAGGATAAGTTCTATGAAGGTTCTGACAAGCTTCTCCAAATGGAGTTCCAGCAACATATACTTGAAAACTTGGCAACTTCAATATGTAAGTAGGCACAGGAAAAGAGTGTGAAAGCTAAAAGGAGAAAAACTGGATTGAGGCATCAAAGATACTCAGAAGCCTCACATCTACCCTTCACAAGTACTTTCTTCAAGAAAATTCAGAAGCCTGAGGACAAGGTGAGCACCAAAGATGTCACAAAAAAACCGACTGCTCGCCACCTCCGTTTGAAGCTTTTTCTGCTGCTTGGGCTTCTACCCCACCCCCCAAAATTACCTTTTCATTTTGCATATGCCAACAGAGATAAAAAGAGAGATAGATTGATAGATAGGTAGAATATCTCCCCAATAGACTATAAGCTTAAGAATAAAGCTTAATATATAATAATAATAATATAATACATTAATAATAAAGCTCATTAATATAGAAATATTTTGTAAGTGAATGTTTTTATACTTGGTCCTGAAAGGCCTACTCTACCTTAAGAATATCATTTACTGAATTTGGAACTCAACATTTTTAAAAAGAATGTTAAAATTGTTTTTACATGAAATTGGGAAAAAATAAAATATTAAAACATTGAAAAAAAATAGCATTCATTGTAGATGAACCTTCTGCCCTCATTCTCTGTGAACCAATCATAATCTTTTATCTTTCTCTAGTGTTTTCCTCTGACTTTGTATCCCCAGTTCATAGCATAGTGCCTAGCACATGGTAGGTGATTAATAAATGCTTCTCTGCTTGACTGATCATCAAATTAAATAATTTATCAGCTATAGCAACATTACAGACTAAGATGATGTGATTAAAAAGCATCTGGTTACAAGCACAGCAATAGCTGCTTTTAGAACCAGTTATGTGTGTGTGTGGTAAAATCATTGCTTGATTAGAATAAACTTCAAGGTAAATACCAAGCCAGAAGAAAGGATTAAAATGAAAAAGTACTGCATGTGATTACGGCTATTTCAACCTTTTTAAATCAGGCCCCCTTTCCCTCTTCTGCACCACCCCCCTAAAAAAAAAGCAACTGGGAAATGAACAGTACTGTGGAAAGATTGCTTCTTTGGGATCAGCAGAGATCTGGGCTCCAATCCCAGATATACCACTTATTTGACCTTAAGCAAATCACTCAATCCTCCCTCAGATTAAGTTTCCTCATTTGCAAAATGATGGGATTTTACTAGATGACTTATATGGTCCCTTCCAGCCCTAAATCTAGAATTCTGTGATGCTAAGTGATCCACACTGACTCTGACTTTTCTGCAGATAATTTTACCAGATGCAAAATGTAGCCACGGAGGGAAGGCCAAAGGAGCCCAGAAATCTCCTTGGCCTTTTTAAACATTCAATCTCCTTGGTAAGAAGAAAGAAATGGAAGCCAAAGGCAACATGGGTCTAGCATAAAAACTTGTTTGCAAAGGACTATAAAGAAAGATGAAAGATTATAGTTGGTCCCCAGAGAATGAGGGCAAAAGAGACCTCTACAACTGAATGATATCCTTAAGGCAGAGGAGGCCTTCCAAGGCTCAGCAGAAAAAAACATTCATTTAGGCACAAAATATTTGAGTGTAGCAAACAAAGAATGTTTTCAAGTTCCGAATCGTGTGACTTCCCTTAATGCTAAATTCTACAGTCCAACCACTGCGCCTCACCTCTTGGTTGAGATTCCTGGCCTTGTCCCACTTCCTCTTTGGGTACTGCTTTACCCAAACCTGCTCCCTCCCATCCAAGTGCTTGGTAGCAAAATGATTCTGCTTTTTGCTTTTGTTGTTGTTCAGTCATGTCTGACTCTCTGTGATCCCATTTTGGGGAGCTTTCTTAGCAAAGATACTGGAGTGATTTGTCATGTCCTTCTCCAGCTCATTTTATAGATCAGGAAAAACTGTGTCAAACAGAGTTAAGTGACTTGCTCAGGGTCACGTAGCTACTAATTGTCAGAGGCCAAATTTGAACTCATGAAGATGAGTCTTCCCAATTTCTGATTCTAAATCCAGTGGCTCTATCCACGGCACCACCTTTTTATTAATTTTTACATTTTTTTTTTTTACTAATTGATTTTTTTCAAAATCCACTGCTTCCTACTCTAGCAACACAAAGTCCCCCAAACAGGGTGTTAATATTACAATCGGCAACAGACACCAAGATGAGTCTGACTCTGCCCCCAAGAGAGGATGAAACTGATAGTGCCATGGTGTTGGTCTGAAACATCAAAGAGTATCCACTAACTGGTATTATTCAAATTTTACAAAAACATTTTTAACTGGAACTGCCACTGTACTAGGGTAGGAAACTAGTAATGAACCTCTGCTAAACAACCGATTGTCTTAAAAGAGTCACCTGGGACACAGAGGTGAAGTGACTTGCCCAACAAGGTCACAGAGCCTATATATGTCGAGTTTGCACTTGAACCTTGCTGTCCCTGACTCCTTGGCCAGTTCTTTATCCCCGCCCTCTGGGTTCATCAAATTAAACCATTTATCAGCTAATGCAATAATATAAACTAGGATGAAGTGATTAAACTGAGGATTAACACTAAAGCTGGTTCTTTAATATTTTTTAACTGAACAACTTACATCTCATCTACATAATCACTACTTTTTAGTTATTAGATAAACCTCCAGCCACAAGATATAATGCACAAATTCCAATACACATTCAAGAAACAACAGCAAGTATTTCTGGTATGAATAAAAAGCCTTGAGACAAATTTCATACATGGAAAGTATGGAATTTATTATGGATTATGGAAATTATTATTATGGACAGCCATAGCTTACTTCCTTAACATATTAGTAATAATTTTAGAACTATAAGGGACTTGATAAACTTGAAATATGTTTTGCATAATAACTCCATCAGCCAGCAACTTTGGTTTGTTATGTTGAAAGAGGATGGCCTTCATGTAGATCCACTTCAGAATTCTAGCAGTATAGACCGTCTGTCATTGCCTTATAGTCATAATGGTCCCCGTATCTCTCTGTACCAGGGAAAATCACTATATCACAAATATAAACAACACTCAGGCCTTACAATAACAAAACAGGTAGATTCCCAACTAGGAACAGACCATATCCCTGATGATCATTTGCAAATTAGCTGCTTAGAACTCATAACATTTTCCCTCCTACAGAACAGGACAAATGAGGGTTAAATTCCCAAGCTAGTTTCCAACAAAAGCCCACTTTATTCATTGTATAGCTAAAATAATAATCTTCTTAATAACCATGAATCAAAAGGGTTTTAAAAAAAATTTGTAAAAAGTAGGGTTAGAGGCTAGGTGGAGATTCTAACAACTGAGAATTTCCAGCAGCAGGGGAGGGGAGAGACATCAGGCAGATTGAGCTGGAGTGCCAAAAGCTTCCACTCCAACGATGATGGCCATCCACAGTAGGTCAGGTCAGCACCAGCATACACAGGGGGACTGATTCACAGCGCTAGATTAAGACTTAGAAGAGTCTAAACCCTCCATTTCAGAGAATAGGAAATGAAGAACCAGAGAAACAAAACAATTTTGCCAAAAGTAACCAACCCAGATGGTAAGTTGCAGAGATAGTATTCAACAAAGTCTTCTGACTACAAACCATTGCTGCCCAGCACTGCTATGCAGAACAAATCAGTACATGAAAGGTCTGATATTGAGTCCGTTAAAAGATCATCTTTTGAGGAAGTTTTCCCCAAGACATTTTCAAGTCACGGGCCTCAAAATCACCTTTTATGGATGCTTCAGTATATTTAGATTGCTTCTTTATATCCTCAGTGCTTCACAGAGTGTGTGTGGCACACAGGAAGAGCGTAATAACGTTTATGGATTGATTGCTAGCATTTAATACAGAAATGAAAAGGCAGACTTCAATTACCCCTATAACGCTTCTTAATTCAACATTCATATGTACTGCAGAATTTCCTACCTCAGCCTAGTTCTAGCTCCTGAAACTGAGGCAGAATGTTCAGGTAAGTAACCAAGAACAAATGGGAGAACCATTGTTCTCCAAAAATACCACAAAGCCACATTTTTACTACGTTGTGGAGCTCTGAGAAGGAGCAGGCAAGTCCTTAATACTTTATCAATTTGAAGTAAAAAATTGTATTCAAGGTGTCCCTGGAAACTTGTGTGTAAACAATTAGACTATATATATACAGAGGCATTCATATAATTAAGAACCAAAATGAGAATTTGGGGAATTCAGAAGTAGAGAGAACATTCAAGATAAATCAAGGAGTATGTGTTAACCAGCACCTGCTACATGTTAGCAGGTTTTGTTGTTGTTCCATCCTGTCCCACCCTTCATGACCTCTTTTTGGGGTTTTCTTCGCAAAGATACTGTAGTGGTTTGCCATTTCCTTCTCTCCAGCTCATTCTACAGATGTATAACTGAGGCAGACAGTTAAGTGACTTACCCAGGGTCACACAGCTAATAAGCATCTGAGGCCACATTTGAACTCAAGACTTTCCTGACTCCAGGCCTAGCACTCTATCCACTGCACCACCCAGCTGCCCCCATTGTCTAGCCTACACAAAAGCTACCTTCCAAAGCCAACGTTCCCCAGGCCTATCAACCAGAATAGATACTGTTATTGTGGGATCACATTTAAGCTTTAGTTAAACTATGCTCTAATTTAACAAATTACCATCACTTTTAATTTGCATCTCATTTTCAGAGTGTAGTACTCAAATGCTCCTCAAATGGACTTGTTATATCATTAATTTGTCTTTTCTCTCCAATGATGCAGATGACAACCTATCCATACTTCCCCATCCTGTGTAAATCTTGTCCTTGTACATGACCTTCCATAAATTAGAGGGAAGGGGGATGTCTATCTAACAAGAGAGAAAAAAATTCCATGTTTTCTCCTGACATACATAGGATACAGTGGAGCACCTGGGCTACCTCTCACCCTTGACCTTATCATATGACAAGCCCATCTTTTTCAATCATTCATATTTCACTGATAACAATTCAGTTCTTCTTTGACGAAGGCCCTTTTTTGTTATATATTGTAGCTTACTCATACCCTCCAGGGTCTCTCCACTGCCTTCTGTCATTGTCATCATCATCATCGCTGAAATTTACATCAAGAGTTAAGGTTTGTATAGCCCCTTGCAGACTCATTTAATGCTCCTAACAACCCAGTGAAGTGGTTACTATTTTCCCCATTTTACAGAAGAGGAAGATGAGAAGCAAAGAGCTTAAGAGTCTATCCAAAAGAGAAATAATCAACAAGTTCATTCATTCGTTAGTTGAACAACCCTTTATTAAGCACCCACTACATCTGAAACACAATGCTAGGTGCAGAGAAAGATACAGTACCTCTAAAGAACCTACTTTTAGCAAAGCATTTTATTATGCAAACCCTTCCTCACCCTGCAATTAACTGAGAAAGTAATGACTAAATAATTGTAAAACTAGCCTTAGCATTTTAGTGTGTATTTCTCAGAGGCCAGTAAGCATAGCACCAGCAAACTGCCAGTGGAGAATTGTTCTTTTCCCAAGATGGTGAAGAGGGAATACAAAGTGAATTTTTCCCACTACCACTCCCAAATGCCAAAAACCCAAGAGTTAAGCCCTAATACTGACATCTAAATCACAGAACCATGTTCACTTTCCATGTATTCCCAGTTCTCCTTTCAAGAAACTCCACCAGAAATATTTATAACTAAATAAAAATTTCTTTAATAACTTCCAACAACTGTCTTTATACATGTATATGCCTCACTAATCTAAATAGAGACTGAACTTCCCTCCAAAATCTGACTTATCTAAACCTGAGCATCCCCTATAATCTGCATTATGAATACATTAAAGGGGGATGCAGGAAACCTGAATAACACAAGAAATTCCAGCCACCATTCAATATTCTACCCACCTTTCAATTCACAGTTGACTGGAATATTATATAAAATTATATTTTCCATAACATACTCTAGCACAAAGTAGCCTCTTTTTAAAAATTGTTTTATTGACATCTTTTGTTTTTACGTCATCCACATTTCCACTGGTACCTCCTCCCAAAGAGATCCCTTATAACAAAGATTTTTTTTTAATTTAGCAAAACTGAACATATTGGGAAAAAATATCTGACATCATAAGAAATGATTCAGAGCCCCATCTCTACAAAGGAGCAGGAAGAGATATCTTCTCATATCTCTTTTTTTATAGCCAAGCTTGTTCTTCATAATTTTGAAACATTCGGTTTTGATTGTTTTGTGATTGTTTATTCCATTTATATTGTAATCATTGTATATTTTATTTTCCTGGCTCTGCTTACTTCATTTTGTATAGGTTCATATATGTCTTCCCATGCCACTCTTCGTTAATCTTATTTTTGGTTTCTCACAACAGAGACATAATAGTCTCTTAATAAATATTTGTTGAATGAATTAATGGTCCTGAAATGTTTCAATGACCTTAGCAGTTGTTCTCCAAATGGACTATTTATCTGTAACATGGTCTAGTGGCATAGACCCAAAGGGCTGCTTTGTAAACAGATTCCAGTGTGTATCCAGGGGAGTTTTATTTTGTGTGTGTATCCAAACACCATTTGGGGATCTTTCTTTCTGATCTGGTCTCTTTTTTAAAAACAAACCAAAAAAAAAATACCAGTTCTTCAAAATCAGGTATTCTCTCAAAAAAAAGAAATTCTTCATATCTCTCACAACTGTGGGCACACAGTAGGCTCTTAATCAATATCTTTCGGTTAAAATCCAAATTGTGAGATTAAAAGCCCAATTCAAGAAAGGGAATTGCATTGTTTCTGGCCTGAACCAGGAAAAAAAAATCAATGCAACCTGCAACTTCAAAATCTTTCTGAGGGTAATTAAAATAAGAGAAAGCCTTTATTGGAACTGACACTGAGCTTCAGTATCAGTTAAAGGGGCAATGCCTTTGTCCTAATATATTTTCTCCTTATTGAAAAGGGAATTTTAAAGCACAAAGAAAAATTACCACCCGATTCAGTGGTTAGAGAAGAGTATTTTCTTTATCATGGAAATTCAGTTAGCAGTCTTCGACCTCTGAGTAATTTTACAATATAATTTCTCTCATTTTTGGTGAAGTTAAATGCTCAAAAGTACTCCAGAAGTTTCCCAATTTGAAAAGAAGAGTGTGAATTGGCTTCCTTGAAATAATCTAGCTAAACTCAAAGTACTTCTGGTGAATATTTATACATCATTCCAGTAAGTGAAAATGAAGATATAATTATTATCTCTGTAAAATGAATAGAGTTCCTTTAGCTGAGTATTTTCAATAACGAATTAACATTAGGTAAGAAATGGCTAAGAGGCAGAGCAGTCAGCGAATAAAGAAATAGACTTGGAGTTAAAGCCAGTTGAAATTCAAGTCTTGGGTTCAAGTCCTGTCTCTGATAACTGAGGGCTAGTCACTTAATCTTCAGTACCTCTCTGGTTGCTGTTGAGTTGTTTCAGTCATATCGGACTCTTTATGACCCCATTTGGGGTTTTCTTGGCAGACACCAGAGTGGGTTAGCCATTTCCTTCTCTAGCTCATTCTACAGATGAGGAAACTAAGGCAAACAGGATTAAGTGACTTGCCCAAGGTCACACAGCTAGTGTCAGAGGACAGATATGAACTCGGGATGATAAGCCGAGTGCTAGATCCATTGTTCCACTTAGATGCCCCAAGTGTACTAGAAAAGCTACAGCACATGTGACTCAGTTTACTGCTGCTGACTTCAACAATCTACAATTCAAATAAAGACATGTTGTGGCTACTTCCTTTTTTATATGACACATTTTCAAACTGGTACGAAAAACATAAAAATACAGTTATATAATTTAAACTGGCCTTTTTCAGGCAATTCCAAATTAAAAGCCAAAAGTCAATAATTCAATGTTTTGAAACTATATTATATGTTGCTTTCTTTATCGAGGCACTATTTTTTTTTTTAAAGCACTAAGTATTTAGTAGCTGGCTTAATTTGACCTCTCTCTAACTAAGAACATTACCTTGGCCTCCATCATTTCAACTATTCCCATTAATTCCACTGAAAGCCCAGTTTTATGAGTTTAAAGAGAAAACAGGCTGTTCACGTTAATGACCTGGAGATGTACTTTTCAGTTACTAAGCTTTAAGTATTAGTAGATTTACACTGAACCAATAAAAATGCAAAGTAAATAAGAGATTGATAGAGATGCCACACTGATATGTGGGTCATAAAACGTAGGACCTACCTAGAAGCCCTTATTAAATATGCCACGGCTGCTTTTATAATTACCTGAAGCTCCTATATGGGACTGCTCTCTCCACAAAGCAGAATTCAGTACACTCCTGGACAGATTTGTCTTGGCCCCCATCCAATCCAAAGGAGATTAGTTAGCAAAGTACCAAAAAGACCATATGTAAAGCAGACTTCACTCTGGGGATCTCAAAGAGGTTTTGAAATAGCAGAATTAAATACCATCCAAAAGAGGGGGTTCAACTGGGGAGTGTGGGGGAGCTGTCAAATGATTGTGATGTAGAATCACAAAGTATCAATAAACCATTTTGGGCTGTTTGGTTTTTTTTTCAATTACACAACATTCCAACTCTTGACTATGGACCTTTTGCAATAGGTGGTACCTCAGTGTCTAGAATGCTTTCCTTTCTTTACTTTAATGAATCAATCAATATTTTTTATTTCTTTATTTTTGCTAGGCAATGGGGCTGAGTGACTTGTCCAGGGTCACACAGCTAGTATCAAGTGCCTGAGGGCGGATTTGAACTCATGTCCTCCTGACTCCAAGGCCAGTGCTCTATCTACTGTACCACCTAGCTGCCCTTCAATCAATATGTATTAAGAGCCTACTCTATGCCAGGCATTGTGCTAAGCATTAGAGATACAAAAAGAGACTAAAGACAGTACCTGCCCTCAAGAAGCTTACAATCTAATGGGAGAAACAACATACATACAAACAAATATATACAAACAAGCTATATACAGGATAAAAAAGAAATAATTAACAAGGGGAAGGCATTAATCCCTGGCTCCCTTTAAGATTAGCTAACTGTCACTTTCTTCCAAATCCTACTAATTGTAAGTCCCCACCCCTCCTCACTCCACCCTTGTTATATGCAGGCAAATTACTTTGTATTTAGTCTATATGTACAGTAAGGCTAGAAAGGCAGGACAGACAAACTATGAAGAGCACCATCTGTTCAACTGGGGAGTTAATAATTTATCCTAAAAGTAATAGGGAGCCACTGAAAATTATTGAATAGGGGAATGGCATGGTCAGAATTGTGCTTCTGTGAAATTTATTTTGCTTCCTATGTGGAAGATAGATTAGAGACAGAAGGCACTAAAAGACTAGGATGCTGTTGCCAATTTCACCTCTCTAAATTTACTTGGACTGTTTACTCATCAGTTTACATCATCTGAGATATTACGCCTACTTCATAGAGTTGTTGTGAGGATTAAATGAGATGATGTCTGTGAAGGTACTTGGAAAACCCTAAAATGATACATAAATATCAGTTATTATTGCTAATAAGCCACCTCACCTACTAAAAGAAATACAAGGAATATATTTCAATTAGATTGAAAAATAATCTTTCAAAACCCCACAAACTTGAAATACTTGTTTCCACAGTCCAATTTGGCCTTCATTATGTGCCTGTTTCTCAGTGTTACGAGGTCAATGAATTAATAGAAATGTGTAAGAAAATATCCCTCTTTTATTCCTATTTTATTTGGTCTAGACTACTGGCTTAAACAACCCAGGAAGATGATTTCAATTATGCCTCTTTCTCTCTATTATCCATTCAGTCCCTTTTCAATCTGTGTCACATGAAATGATTTTCAGAGGCTAGGACCCATAATGAGTAAAAATAGCAGGGAAATGCCAAGGGCTAAAGAAATTTCAGGAAGCAAAAGACCCCTACTACTCAGAAGGTTACATGACTACCAGTAGCAAAACAAAGATAATTCACACTTTTTGGTCACTATCCACTTCTCAAAAGATGATGTAAAGCAGCAGAAAACAATTTTGGTTAACAATCCACCTGTAGTTACCTTTCCCAACATTAGGTGGCAAATGGGAATGTGCTATTGCAGATACTTGGGGTGACCGGTGGACTAATGATGGAAAGGTTTAAGTGTTTTTAGGAGTTATAAGTATACCATAAAATTCAAAGAAGCAAAAAATAGGAAATGTTTCCCTCAAAGAATAAGTCAAATTCCCTTTGTTTTTAGTGGCGATGAGGAAAACCAAATACCAACACTTCTTGTAGTGACATTCCAGAAATGACAGTGATTATTGTGAGATTTAACAAATCAAATTTTTGTATTAAAATCCTTGATTTCTTTCAGATAAAATGCATTAAAAAGGAGTTGTCTTAGACATGATGCTTTTCTTCTCAGCCTCTTTACCCTTAAGTTTCTTAGACTCTGTAATTTGTTAGCATCTCTAGTGGGCACCATGCCAACTCCGAGCAAGTCATTGGCACAGATACTCTCTTTGCCTCAGTTCCCTAGACTGCAAAAATGGGGATAATAATACTTCTCAGGGTTGAGACAAAATTATACAATATCTAAAGTGCTGTGTAAATCTTAGAGTGCTATGTAAATATTATTATTATTCTACATCCTTACATATTTCCTTGAAATTAAAAACATAGGTTAAATTGCCTATTTGATAAACTGTTTGTTTACTTTAGCTCTTTGGGTTCTGTAATGAGGAAGTGATTCTATTTCGTCTTCAATTATAGAACATAATAACATGTTCTGTAAATTTCTATGACAATCTATTATCCATTTTTTATAGGTGATCATGTGTTACACTCTACAAGAACTATTCTCTCTAGTTATTTAAAACCTAAGAATCATGTCAGGTTTTTTAGACCTATAATCTTAATAAATAGAGCACTGAAGTAGGAATTAAAAGATTTAGGTCTAATTTTGGATTCTATTTACTATTCCACTTACAAGCTGCATGACCTTGGGCTAGTCGATTTACCTCAACGAGTCTCAATTTCTCTATCTATAAAATGCCTACTTCACAGAACTGCCATCAGGATCAAATGAGATAATATAAGAAAAGCACTCTGTAAACTGGATCAAACAGGATAACATCTATAAAGCTCTATATAAATGTCAATTATTGTTACTATAAGCACTGTGCTGTATGTTCGCAGAGAGGTTTGTACTCAGAAGGCAGCAAACAGAACTCTCACAAAGGGCAAGTCATTTCTTGCTTGATCTGAAAATTTCTCTGATCATCAAGTTTAGTTCTTAAGGGATTCTATTTATATCAGGGCAAGCATGAGAAGCAAAGAACAGAGCAAGGAGAGAAGGGTTTTCTTTATAAGATAAAGGCAACTGATAATAAAGGGATAAGAAGAGGAGTCTAAGATCAGAGATGAAGCAAATGGAGAAAGAAAAGTGTTCCTCTTTCCTAACTAAACAAACCAGTAACTAGGTAATTCTCTAAGGTTTAATTATTCACCCAGCTGAACAGAGGTTTAGAATTACACACCCAGCCCCAAATCAACAAATGTCTTTATCCCCCGGGCTTAAAAGGAATCAGGAAGTGAGAAGGAAAGAAATCTAATCAACACCTCCCCCCTCTTTCAGTTGTCTTTTAGTATAAGCTTTTGAGAGGCAGTATGGAACTGGGTTCAAGTTCAGTATCTGAAATATAGTAAGCTATGATTCTGAATTATTCAAGTTCTCAGTGACCCAGGCAACTCTCTAAGAGGGCTGGAGGAGGGAGTTTCTCTTTACCAATGAAATCAAGTCTCCCTTGAAAAAAAAAATAATAATACAACTAAGCATTTAACCTATCGCAGGGTTCTTAACCTGGAGTGTGTGAATGTATTTTTTAATATTCTGATAAATGCATTTCAAAATAATTAGTTTCCTTAATAATTCTAATGTATTACATTTATTCATTTAAAAAACATCATTCTGAGATGCAGTCCATAGGCTTTACTAGACCATGAAAGGGATCCAGGATTTAAAAAAAAAGTTTAAAAAAAAATCTACCTAATTGATCATTAGTTCATGTTTGATAATCATTTCATAATAATAGCTGGCATTTACCTGATGTTTTGAGGTTTACAAAAGTGCTCATACCTCTAAGGAGGTTAATTTTACAAAGGAAGAAACTGAAGCTTAGGAAAGTGATGTGGGCCACATCCAAGATTACAACATTCCATGTTGACAGGATTTGAACTTGCTCCCGATTCCAGGTCCACAGAACAATGGCTGCCTGTCATACTTCAAGTAAGGTCTAAGTGAGACACAGAATATGAGCTACCAAAGAAAGAAAGAAAGAAAGAAAGAAAGAAAGAAAGCCCACAACTGCTGATTGAAATCAACAAGACAAATATTCTTATCATATAGAAGTATAGTAGATGCCCTTTGTTATCACTCAGGCAGTTATTAGGAGAAAAAAAAATTCTTAATAGTTGGGTTACTTCACTTAAAAACAAAAACAGTTAAGAGCTTTGTTGTAAAGTGGGATTCAAGATGTTTATATTTAACCAGTCAATACATCATCAAATATTGGACATTGGTGGTGGGGCTGGGGGACAATGGGGGCTCTTCGTAGAACTATTCCAACTATGGAGTTCTGCTAAGTATCATAGCATAGCCGGTGTGGCCACTTAAATATTCAATTTATTTTATGTTATTGAGAGCTCTCACCAAAATGGTTACTAACTGTGTGTATTGTGATGTGTGTTCCACAATATTATATGAAGTGATCATTTGAGTAACATTGCTGGGGTTGATGCATGGATCTCCAGAAACCAGGGGTGGGGGGGAACCTGCAACCTGAGGCCATATGTGGCCCTCCAGGTCCTTTGACTGAATCCAATCACAGAACATTTGTTCTGTCAAGTTTGGATTCAAAGGGCCCCACTTGAAGACCTGGAGGGCCACATGTGGCCTCAAGGCTGCAGATTCCCCACCCCTGCCCTAAACAAACTCTTTAGATCAATTAGACTGATCTGACTGGCACATATAGTATGTGCTCTCCCCTCCCCCCACTAAGCAGATGCCATCAGGGAACCCCTTCCTGGCTTGACTCCAACTAAGCCCCAGCCCTCATCCCTAGACTTACAGGAGGGATCCCAGGGCCCTGGCACCATTTCATCCCTAAATCTACTCCCTATTTCCCAATAGTGGTATGGACCAGATGCCTCCTGTACTCCTCCACCTCCTCAAGACATAGCTGCTCATGACACTTTGGAGAAGCAAAGAGAAACTGGACAATAAGTTAGCCTTATGATCTGCACTGCCCCTGAACCTTATCATTTGCCTCTCAAGGTCACTGTCCTTGAGAGCAGGGGCTGGTTTTTTTTTTTTTTCCTATTTGAAACTCCAGCACTTAGCACAATGCTTAGCAAATAGAAATAAATAGAAATAAATGCTTTTTTAAAAATTCATTCATTCACATAATAGCCATTCAATGAAAAAATGTTTATTGGTTGGCATGGATTTACACATTGACAAAGATAGAGAGCTTTTTTAAATTGTAAAGAATTCTTCAATGTGAACTTTGTCACTGAGGTCAAATTATTCTCTGAGGGATCACATTTTGGATAATGTAACAAAATTCATTAGCATAATATTCAAATATTCACTGCACAAAATATTTAAGAATATAACGCATAATCTGAGGATAATTTTCATTCATTAAAAAATTGGTGGTTAGAGTAAGAAAGGAAAGGATTGGTAATAAATCTGAAAATCTGAGAAATATTTTTCTCTTCCTGGAAAGAAAAACTTTGAGAAACTGCACAACACTTAAAATCCATTTACAAATGTAAAGTCATCTTGTTAGTTTAATAATATTAAAAAGTATTACACTTATAACTTCATTCATAAGATAATAATGTTTGACATTTGATACTGAGAAGGGCCCATAATTTCATTTTGAAGCCTACTCAGGTCTTCTGTGGATCCTATAAGACTCCAGTCCATGTTTCCCCACAAATCCTCCAGAGAAGATATCTACTGTGCCTTACTCATGCTAATTAACAGAACAAATGCAAAGTATAGCATATTCATTTTCAGAAAAGAAAATGGGGGCAGGGAAGAGAGGGAAAATGTAATTGAATAACAACTGTAACATGGAGCTCAGTCTCATTTTCTGAGCTAACAGCAAGCTTCTGATGCGTCATTTAAAAAGAAATCATTTTCATGGAATTGTGAAAAATTAATGCTTGACCAGACTGACACAAATTTCTCTACTATGCCCTCAAGCTAACATCCTATATCTCTTCTCCCTTTCATATAGCCAACTGCCTTGAAAAAACTGTCTCCATTTCTCGAATCTTTGCAAAACACTGGCTTCCAACCTCACTACTCAACTGAAATATGCCTCTCCAAAATCTCTTACCAATGATTTATCTCTTAATTGACAAATCTGATGAGCTCTTCTCAAATCCTCGTCGTTTTTGACCTCTCTTCAGCATCTGACATTATTGACCACATTCTACTCTGGGATACTCTCTACTCTCTGGGTGTTTTTGACACTGCTCTCTCTTGGCCTTCCTGTCTCACCTCTCCTTAGCTGGATCATCACCCATATCTGATGCTCCCTAACAATAGGTACCTGTACCCCTGTACCCTAAAGCTCCCAAAACTCTCCTTTTTCTCTCTCTTCACTCTCTCTGGTTGACCTCACTAGTTCCCATGGGCTTAATTATCATCTCCACACAGATCAATATATCTAGCCCTAGTCTCCTGAGCTCCAGAACACACCACAAACTGCTTATTGTACATTTTGAACTGCTATCCCAATTGACATTACAAAAGCTACTCGTTCAAAACAATCAATCAATCGATAAACATTATCTTTCCTCCCAACCCACCCACCCCCACTTCCTTATTTTTATCAAGGGTACCACCATCTTTCCAATTGTTAGGTTCACAATCTTGCAGTTAACCTCTCCTCCTCATTCTCCCTCACCACATATATCTAATCAATTGCCAAGACTTGTCAATTTTACCTCCACATCTCTCAAGTGTCTTCTTATCTCCACTCACAAAGCTACCACATTATTTTAGACCCTCATCACCTCTGCCTGGACTACTGGCAAGAGCCTCCGAATTAGCCTGCCTATTTCCAGTTCTCCCCTCTAATCCATCCTATACACAACTACAAAACTGAAATTCCCAAAACTAAGATCACTATGCTCCTCAATAATTACCTATAGGATCAATAAAAAAAGTCCTCTGTTTGACATTTAAAGCCCTTCACAACCAGGTTCCAACCTGAATTTGCAGGATTAATATACATTACTACTATTTACACACTCTACAATCCAGCCCAGAGGTGTCAAACTACACAATACTCCAGAATGCAACTCAAGCCAGATTAAAATGTAATTAGGAAATATTTAACAAAATAAATAAAAGTATAATAAAGCATAAGTAACATTTTATCATTTTATTTACTATATTTTAAAATAAATAAAAATACAGTAGAATATAGATAATATTAATTGTGGTTTTCTAAGTCAACATGCAGCCTGCAGGTATCCTTGTAGATGGTTTAATGGACTCCATTTCTGAGTCTGACAACACTGGTCCAGTCAATCTAGTTTTCTTCATTCATAAAGTTTCTGGTTTTTGTCTTTCATTAAGAACATTCTCGATCCCTCCTCCACTGCTCTGCACAGGCCATCATCTCCCTCTCCTGTAATATAGCCCCTCCTCACTTCTTCCACCTCTTAGCATCCCTAGCTTCCTGCAAGGTTCCAGTTCAAGCACCACTTCCTACATGAAGCCTTTCCTGACTCCCCTTCAGTGACCTCCCCAACAGAAACCATCTTGTTTTTTATTCTGTATACATTTCTACATTGAAAAGATGTGCCTTTGCTGGAAAACTTAGGGTCAGTGTAAAGTGTTTTGCAATTTCCCAAAAGCAAACCAGCCTGCTCTCTCCTTTTTCAAGTCCAGGATCAGCTCGCTGTCCATCTGTACTATCTGTCTCAGACATATATACCTTTGAGCAAACTCTATCTATCAGTTGTCCTTTCAGATTCACATTAAAATCTGGGACAAAGACATTCTTCATTCCTTTGGTGTTTAGTTCCTTTGAGTGATTATAAATCTCTTCCAGACAGCTCTGGAATGTCTTGGGGCTTGATGCAAGCAATACAATGCTATTCACAAACAAGAATATCTGCAAAACCTCACAGATCTGGAGTCTACGCTAGATCCCCTCTAGCAAAAGGACAAATGCTTTTGGTGAAACGAGCGTACATCTCCCTGTTTTTCACCTGATGTTTATTGTTAGAGGGTCACTGAACAGGGTAATTTTATTGCTATTCACTCTTGAATGATCTTCATATATGGCTGGAGGATACCTTGTTGTTAAAAGCCGTATGACAGCGTTCTGTTCTACTGAGTCAAAAATACTTTTTGATGATTGACAAGAAACTCAACTGGACCTTATATTCTCTACAACTTTCAGTCAATTGTGATTTGGTAAATATGAAGTCCAATGCTGAATATCATTTGTGAAAATCTGCTTGTTCCCAACTAATAGCCTCTTCAAAAATGCCCTCAGCATGTATCTTTTCAAGGTTTTACCAAGTGAGAGCTGGGATGCCACTGCCTCTGAAGAACTAAAGGTGAACATCACAGAGGGGTCCATGGGAAGATGCATGATGGTTGTAAGCTGGCTGCTAGACATAACCAACAATGAACTCTGAAGAACAGGAATAAAGGTTGTAATCAAATAATTGTATGACAAAAAGAGAAGATGGGCTAGGCACGTGGCTAGAAGGCTGTAACAAGTAGGTGGTCAGAGTCATATCTTCCATTGGTAGTCTCAGGATGTCAGAAAAAATCAAGAAAGTGGCAAAACATTGAGTGGCAAACTCTAGGAAGACACAGTTCCCAACACAGATCCCAACAAATAGACAGACACAGATTGGTCGTAGTCTGCATCATCTCAGGGAACTTGGAAAACAAAGAAGTCATAAATCCATTTGAGCACTAAGTATATTTTTACATACTTATATGACTCCCCTAGATAGGCTCCACCAATAGGATGTTAGTTCCTTGAAGTGAGGAACTATATTGTTGTTAATCTTTATAGCTATGCTAGGACAGGTATCCATATCTAATGTTATGAACCACTCATAACCTGAGAGTTCAGAGAAATAATTACTTTAATGAAAATATAGTCAATAAACTTCAGGAAAAGCAGACAAGAAGAAAATAAAAATACTCCATAACAACGTTCCTGGGGGAAGTTCCAAGCTCCCTGATCAAGCCATAGGATAGTCCTAATAATTTGTGTAGATTTTAATTACTGTATTTATTGATCTGATAAATTTTCAAATACAAATCATTTTCTTCCAGGCAATTCAGAAGCAGACAAATGACAAGAGTCAGAATCTACCAAGCAAACTTTACAACCATGTTCTAAGAGGAACATTACCTAGTAGAAACCCTAGTGTCTTCCTGGACCAAACGTACATTTTCTGCAATATCTGAAAGACTAAGGATAGAGTTTGTTTTGTCTAATGGAAGACAAGAAAATCAACTATTTTCTAAGGTCCTCCCCATCTATGGGCAATGATCCAAGTCACTTAGGTTCTCTGGGCCTCAGTTTCCTTCTCTGTATAATGAAGAGATGAGACTAAATGATCTCTAACATCCTTTCCAGATCTAAGTTCTGCAGTACTATGGTCCTGAATGTTTATAATCACTGATATTTCCATTCCCCAATTGACATATGGTCAAAGGACATGACAGATGGTTTTCAGATGAAGAAATCAAAGTTATCTATAGTTATGAAAAAATTCTCTAAATCATTACTGATTAGAGAAAAATGCAAATTTAAAACAATTCCTAAGTAACACCTCACATCTATCAGATTGGCTAATATGACAGAAAAGGAAAATGACAAATACTTGAGACGATGTGGGAAAACTGGAACACTAACTCACTATTAGTGAAGTTGTGAATTGATCCAACCATTTTGGAAAGCAATTTAAAATTATGCATGCCCTTTGACCCAGCAATACCACTACTAGTTCTGAGTCCCAAAGAGATTAAAAAAAAAAAAAGAAAAAGAAATCAATATGTACAAAAATATCTGTAGCAACTCTTTTTACAGTGGCAAAGAAGTGGAAATTGAAGGGATGCCTATCAATTGGGGAATGGCTGAACAAGTTGTAGTACATGATTATGATGGAATACTATTGTGCTATAAGAAATGATGAGCAGGATGGTTTCAGAAAAACTTGGAAAGATTTACATGAACTGATGCAGAGTGAAGTGAGCAAAACCAGGAGAACATTGTACACAGTAACAACAATACTGTACAATGATCAACTATGAATGATTTAGCTATTTTCAGCCATGCAAAGATCCAAGACAATTCTGAACGACCTGTGTTGAAAAATGTTATCTGTCTCCAGAAAGAACTGATAGAATCTGAATATAGATTGAAGCATATTTTTTTTTACCTGCTTTATTTTTCTTCGGTTTTTTTTTGATCTGTGATTTCTTTCACAACATAATATGGAAATATGTTTTGCATGACTGCACATGTATAATAACCTTTATCAAATTGCTTTCCTTCTCAATGATGGGAGAGGGGAGGGAGGATGGCAGAAAATTTGGAACTCAAAATTTAAAAAAATAAAAAGATTAAAATGGGTTTTTACATGTAATTGGGGAAAAAATAAAATATTTTTTAAAATAATCTGACATTTCTGCCAAAAAAAATATACCAACATGAATTAGCAAAATAAATTATTCCAGTTTCCAAAATAAAGTCTTCCATCTATATTTTTTTCTGTATTTTTCAAAGTGAAACATCTATGGATTCTCCATGTTTGTTTATTTCCTCTACGTCTTTTGATATATTAAATGTATACTGATTCAAATGATGTACAGAGGAGTAGTCAAGTGTAATGAAAAAAAGAACTGGATTTGGAGTTGGGTCATAGATTCAAATCCCAGTTCTCCTATTTGCTACCTTTGTTACCTTAAGTCTTTCTAGTCTCATTTTCCTCTTCTATAAAATAAGGGGTTTGGTTTGCATTAAAATTTTAAGATAATCTCTGAATGATCAATAATCTTCTGGTTAAACTTTTCCCACTATTTAACTCTTAGAAACTATTTAGAGGAGGTAAGTTAAGAAAACAATTTATAAAGTCATTTAACAATCATTTTAATGAAAGAAAAAAAAAAAACGAAATGTGCGATTTTCCAGAGGGAAAAACTTCTTTTAAAAATCTCTCAAACTACTCTAAATCTCTAAAACTAAAATTTCAATTTTCAGGGGAAAAAAATCTATAAAATTCCCATCTAATTGATTTTTTTTCCCCTTACATATCCCATGTATTTACAGGGCCATAGGCAAAAGCTAGGTGTTTCCTGAGCTATGCAATATCATTGACAAGAGGAAATGTGCATCTATCAAATGAATGGCAATAAAAATAAGCAAGGAAAAATGATTACTTGATTTTATGTGTTTTTCTTTTAAACTCCATCTGGCAATTATGTACTCTTTATTTTTGTCTTTTCCCACCTATATGCTATTCTTCTATTTCAAAGTTACCATTTATTAATTAAATTTTAGGACCTTGCCAAACAATGGTATGGGCTTCCAGATTTTGTTTAGCACTTAAATGTATCCTGTAGATTTTGTAAAGAACTATATTCCTCCAACCAAGCACAGAAATGGGAAATCAAGTGATGTGTGTTCTTAAATTTTATTTTAATTAATATAATTTTCAAGAACTATAGCAAGATAAAGAGTAACTTCAAATTACAAAGAAAGTCTTCCTTCCTATACTGATCAATTTCTACTTAAGTGTAATTTACATAAGGAAAGGAAGTCTAATAGTTCCACCTATATAAGCTTTTTCAAAAAGATGAAATATGTTTTGAACCTTAGTATGTGACACCTTCCTACTTACCTAACATCTCTCTCTTTTTCTCTCTTCTATGTGTGTGTTATTTAAAATCTCTAATAAAGACAGATAATTTAAAAAACCATTTCCTCAACATGTCTGACAATGAAACATGCTTTGTGTGAGGTGTAGAAGTAAAGAATGAAGCATATATTTTCAGATGTGGTCAATCTGTTGAGATGTTTTTCACAGTCAAGCACTTTTTTTCCCCCCTAAAAGGAAGCGTTCCTACAGCTGGCAGTGGAAAGAGTATGAGTTGGTAGGGAATAATAGAATCACAAAAACATAAAAAATAAAGAAAGGAGCATTAATGAAACAGTTAAAAACACAAAGAAAGTGAAAGAAGGCAAAAAGGGAAACTAGACAATTTTATTAACCATATTAAAATTTAATATTTTTTTTAAAGTAAGGTTACATAACAAAAGTTCAGTTTAACACACAATCCTTTTTTTGTTGTTGTTCTCTATATACTGAAAAAGAAATAATCAACAACAAAAAAAGAAAAGGGGTTATCAGAAGAACTTGGCAATTTCCTAAAACAGCCTGTTCTCATTGTCCTGTTCAACCACAGGCCCAGCACACCATCCCTCTGCAGTGGCTTTACTAATTATCACTCAAGAGTTTGGCTTTTAAAAAAAAAAAAGGTTTGGGGTAGCTAGGTAACGCAGTGGATAAAGCACTGGCCCTGAAGTCAGGAGGACCTGAGTTCAAATCCAGCCTCAGATCAAATATTTGACACTTACTAGCTGTGTGACCCTGGGCAAGTCACTTAACCCCAGTTGCCTAAAAAAACAAAACAAAACAAAAAAGTTTGGCCTGACTATCCACACAAGAAAAACTAAGAAGATGAAGAATGCTAACATGTCTATACTGTAATAAGCTATTGTACTGACAACCTATAGAGTTTATCTGACTGTAAACACAAATTTGTATATCCATGATGTGGTACAATAACTGTTGTTCACAAGATGAGATTAAACTCACGTGGTGCCATCTGATCCCCAAAGACTTAATTACAATTCAAACGTTTGCTTGAACACTGAGTGCATTTTAACTGTATTCTAATTTTCAAATATCTTTCACTTCTGCATAATATATATTATATATATATAAATATATACATATATATGTATGTATGAAAGTTCTCTATTAACCAAAATGTTGGGTTCACCACAACATTCCACTTACCAGCTAAGCTAATGAGTGAGGTTTGCTATACACGAGCTAAGTGAAGGCAAAGACAATCCTGGCTCAGCCCCTTCTTGGCTGTGTAATTATAAGCAAGTCGTTTAATTGTTCCAAGGAGGTTTCTTCATTTGTTAAATGGCAAAGTACTTTATCTTACAGAGTTGTGTGAAAAGTACTTTATAACCACAAAATATTATATTGTGTTGTTCAGTCATGTCAGACTTTGTGACCCCATTTGGAGTTTTCTTGGCAAAGATACTGGAGTGGTTTGTCATTTCCTTCTCCAGCTCATGTTACAGATGAGGAAACTGAGGAAAACTGGGTTAAGTGACTTGCCCAGGGTCACACAGCTAGATTTGAATTGAGGAAGATGAATCTTTCTGACTTCAGGCTCAGCACTCTATCCACTGCTATTCATCTTAGTATGTGTCTCCTCATGCTAGCAAAAATGTCCTGTGCTCTTAATAAATGCTAGGTGAACTATTCAAAGTAACTATGTACAAGGTGAAACAGGTCTATTCACTATCCAAATACACAATCAATTCTTAATTGTCAATAGATCCAAAACATTCAATGACCACAAAAACAAAATTGTTAACAAGTCTAAAACTATTGAGCCTAATTCTAGTAAAATCACATCACAGATCATTTAAAAAAAAAAAACTTTTGAATCAACTCTCTACAAAAAATCTTGTAGAACAAATGTTTTTTACTCATCTTTGTCATTTTCATATTTAAAAGTATGATTATGAACTGAGAAGCGAGCTGAACTCTTATTTTCTGTTTAGCTTTTAAGTTATAATTATCTTAAATTCTTCTCAACCTTTCTTGTCAGATATTCCAAACTTTTCTCTTATCTGCTTCTTCCCCATCTCCAAGGCTGATAAAGAGAAACAAAGAGAGGTAGTGGGGCGGGGAGGAGAGGAGAAGAGAGGGAAAAATATATTTCCAGTTCATCTCTCTACCCCTTAGTTAATAATCATACTTTTAATTTATGAATAAGAATTATAATTCACATTTATGTCAGAAATACTAGATAAAAAGAAATCTTTAAAAAGGAAGAGAGATGATTTGTTAGAATAGTTATGCCTATTTACCACAAAATTATAGCTAGAAGTAGTATCTATGATATGTGCCTTTATCCATATCTCAGAAACGTACAAAAAAAACCCCACATTTTAGATACCGACAAGCAGAGTTTAATTTCACTTAAAGGTAATCAATCGGGTTGATGGCAAGATTTTTCAATCTGACATCTTAGTTGTTCCCCTTGTTTTCCCCCAACCTCCACCCTGATCCATGAGCTTAACTCAAAGGCACTATGGTGTGATGAACAGAATACTGTGATGTGAAGTCAGAAAGCCCTGGGTTCCAATCTTGACTCAGATATTTCGTTGTATGACAAGGCACTCAACTTCAGTGCTCTCATCCACAACAGGAGAATAAGAGCCTACCTCACAGGATTATTGATCAAATGAGATAAAATAGGTAAGGTATTTTGTAAAACTTAAAGTGCTATATAAATGTGAGCTATTATTACTACTCAATATGATGTTACTATACGCTTGGGTAGGTCACAATTTCCCTTTATCAGTGTTTCTTTGTCTATAAATGAAATATTTCGACTAGGATGATCTACAAGGTCCCATCTAGTTCTAAATTTCTGTATTTCCAACTCAGTTCACTTTTCCCTGTAACTTGAGATAGAATAAAAAAAAGTTGGTTCACAACATGACTAATACAGAAATATGTTTTACATGACTGCACATGTATAATCTATGACTGCTGGTCATCTCAGGGATGGGGGAGGAAAGAATTTGGAATTCAAAATTAAAAAAAAAAAACAAATTGTTTTTACATGTAATTGGTGGAAGATATTCTTTAAAAATAAAATAATAAAATAAGTCTTCCTAAAAAAAAGTTGGAAACTAATATTGATCAATTAGCCCAAATTTATACTATTTCCTTTATTTTGAGGCAGTGCAGTTTGTATACGTTTCCTTTATACATATTTGGAGAATGCACTCTACGTATATGAATGAGTTAACAGAAAATACTTTAAATAAACTCCATTTTTAGTAAGTATGACTACGTTAGATATGAACAAAGAAGCTACACAAACAAAGCTAATCAAAAGTAATTTCATTTTGACCTTTGGATACAGCTATATTAATTATTCCTATCCTCAACACAGGAAATAAACTGAGATGCAATAAAAGCCAGGAATGGTCTCATGTCAGCTGACCTTACTGGATGCTTATGGATTGAATCATCTTGGTCCAAATTGGGGGAAGGGAAAAAAGCAAGAGAAATCAATAAGATTTTATACTTCAAACAGCATCGTGGATTTTTTCAAATGACCACTTCACTGGGGATAAAATTATTTTCACTATGCAAATTTGTATATCAAAAAAGATTTTCATTTATGTAGCCATGTTAAACGAATGTCCCTCTGGCATTATTTTATGTGCATACAGACATTTTAAATCTCCATCCATATATTTATACTACAGTCAGAGTTGGCTTCTTTTCTGCCCACAACTCACCCTACTATAAATACGTTTTATCTTAAAACAGTAGAGAACAAAAACACACCACTACTCGAGACCATAAAAATTTTCCATTAAAATCTGGAAGATATCTTTTTTAAAAGCCAAACACTTCAGTGTAAATCTTAACAAAAGCTTCCTCTTATTAAGCAATTATATAATAATTGTATACTCTAGGGAAACTTTAATAACATCTTGCCATAGGAGCACGGAGTTAAGTACTCTGCCCGTAGTATTCTCAACTACAAGTTATAGTTCTGTTTTCACTTGCCTTATTAGGAAATTGGTCCAAATTCCTAGGAATGCTTTTTATTTGGTTATTTTAGGAACAAAAGCTGAAGACTTTGTTACAGGCAGCCAAGTTCTTTCTGTGTCTTAAAGGATCCTTTCAAGCTTTTGGTAAGGCCCAAACCACATGAATGATATTCTGAGCACAGCCAATAGACAACTCATGTTTGCAGCACGTACAAAATACTTTGTTCACTAAAGCAATGTTTTCCTTTCTCAGAGCTAAATGTCAACGCACAGGTAATCCCCAAGCTGTGTATGCCCAATTCATCCACTGATCCCTACAGACAAACTCGATAAGTGTGTCCATAAGAACTCCCCTTCCCTTCCTAATGCCACTCTTTTAAGATTTACTCCTTTTCCCCCCTCCCCTGGCTTCTTCCAAGTACTCCCAGTCCATCTGCTTTCAACATAGTTCCTCAGGGGTAGTCCAGGAAACACAGTGTCAAAGGAACCAGGAAAGGAGGAGAGGGAAGAGTGAAGGGAATACTCCCATAATCTCTTATGTCCTTCAGCATTGTTTTCAACAACACCTTCTTCCCTTATTCCATCTCCTCCCCTCCTTTCCTCTCTTATATCCTTGAGCTCTTTCTTCAACAACAGCCTCTTCCCCAACTCTATCTCATCTTCCATCCATGGATGGAACACACAGCTAGTAAGTGTTACGTGCCCTACTCTTCATTCTAAAATTCCCAGTTCCTCTGAAACAAATACTTGAGGCAGATTTTCTTGTTAAATGTAGATAAATATTAATCAATTCCTTTTTTGTCTCCAAAGATCCATAAATGACACCTACGTGTGACTTTTTCTTTCCCTTGAGAGTGTGAGAAAAAGGAAAGGGTGGTGAGGGTCTGAACAAGAAGGAATCCTTTTACTTCTTAGTTTCTTTCCACATGTGATTCAGAACAACAAAAATCTAGGAAACACCAAAGAGTGATACCCTTGTTTCAAGGAGTGAAAAGGTGTGATTGTACTCTTCCAATTGTACTCTACACTTTGTACAGATTGTACTCTACACTTTATTATTCCATAGAATAAAGACAACAACTGAAGTCAACAGATAGTGGTAGGTAACAGAACACAAGCAATTAAGTCAATCCCCTCCATCTGAAGGGATGAAAGGAAGGGGGGCAACGCATAGAGCTAGTAAGGACAAAGAGGCATCCACAGGGTTTACAATGGCAAAAGGACTTGCTCCTCACCCCTAGTTCCTTACCTCACACCCCTCACATCACACCACCGTATCTCACCTCTCAGAAATAAGTGAGAAGCCAGGGAAATCCTCCATCCCATCATGAGCAGATGAAATGAACGATGCACTAATACGTGAATTTTTTTTCCTATTCTATGAGATTTTGGCTGGAAAAAAAAATTAAGGAAGTATAGAGTTGTCTGGGACAATCTTTACTGACATATTTTGACATCACCAAATGCAAATGTTCATCTGCCACAGAAGCACCGTCATGCATGATGTTCAGGTCCTAAATATTATTATTATAAAACTCTACCTCAGGGTTTCCTCCAGAATTTGTGAAGCTATCTATGCTATCTGTATTTTTGCCACCAGATGTTCACCCAATTACCTATACTCAAAAGCTTGATATTATTTTTCATTTTTGAAAACTTGGTATCATCTTTCACATTTTGCCTTTTCCTTCTCTCCCTTCCCTTCCACCACGTAAATTAGTTGTCACTCCTCTTGAATCCAGCCCAATTTCCTGTTATTCCCATTGTCCCTTCCTAGTAGAGCCTTCATTACCACTTGCCTGACTTAAGTACAAGAGGTTCTTAATGAGTCATCCTCCAATTGGCATGCCCTTCCCTACAATCATCCTTCCTCAGGGATATGATCACCATTCTACTGAAAACTCTTCAATTGCAACCAACAGAAATGTTGAATAAGCTCATATTCATGTACTGCTTTGAAACTGACGAGGTCCTCCACTATTTGGCACCAAATTTTACTGGTGTAAAAAACAGAATAGATTACCAATGGAACCGATTAGGTAAATAAAATCCGAAAGCAACAGAACACAGTAGCATAGTGTTTGATAAGTCCAAGGACCTCAACTATTAGGCATAAGACCTCCCTATTTGACAAAAATTGATGGGAAAATGGGAAAGAAATGAAGCTTAGACGAACACTGGGTCATATCTTAAGAGATATGACCAAGGCACTATCGGATTATCCTCCCAGTCTCCCGCGTTTGTAATCTCAACATTGTGCTTGATTCCTCACTGCCAAATCTTGTTATTTCTACTGCCACAAAACCCCTTGTATCCAGTTTTTTCTCTCCCACCACCTATATTCAAGTATTCATCAGCTCTTGCACAAATTACTACCCACAACCTCCTAATTGGTCTCCCTAACTCAAATCTCTAATCAGTCTAGTTCGAGCTATTCATTCTGCTAAATTTGACCATGCCACACCACAACTAAATCAATCAACTCCACTCCCTACTGCCCCCAAGATCAAATAGAAACACCTCTGTTAAGCTTTTAAAACCCTTTGAAACCTGACCCCAACTTACCTTCCCATCTCATTGGATATTACTCCCCTTCCTATATTCTACTATTCAATCAAACTAGCCTTTCCTACCTTCCTCACAAAGGAAATTCCCTCATTTCCAGGGCCCTATGTATTAAATTTAATGTAATTTTTTAAAATCTATACATTTATAACTTCATAGTCTCATATATAATTTTCTTCTTCTGTTCTCTGTAAAGCAAAATGTTTCTATTTATTAGTGTTTATATTTATTGATAATTGTCAAATTCACAGAAAAACTTTTTTTTAAGACACAGATCAGTAGGGGGAACAGCCAAGGGCAAACAATGAAAAGGAATAAGTCTAAGGGGAGATGTGACCCCACCACACTGATTAACTGAATGAATACTCTCCTCTAAACATTCAGTTTCTGTTATTCTATTTTCAGTCATCTCAGGCCAAGGAGATCAAAGGAACAGGTCCCCATCAACTCATTTAATTATTTAAAATTTGCATTAAGTATAGGCCATGAAAAGGAGATGATTTTTCATTCTGCTGGGGTTTTACCAGTTATTTTTTAAGTAGGTTAACCTAAAAATTTACCAGTGCTTTTAAATTCTAGTTTAACTCCCCTTGAGTTCAAAGGCATATGCCTCCAGCTACTGTTAATAATTCTTTAAGGAAAAGGTACTAAGGATGCAAGGACTGCATAAGAAAAGAAAGAGATATCCAAACAGAATCCATATACCAGTTTCTGCAATAACAGCATCCTAGGTAATTTTTTTTTTAAGTTTCCCTCACTACTATGCACATCAAAAGGAAAATACTGATTCAATGAGGTTTCTTTTTCTTTTTAAAGAAAAATCTAAAATAGAAACATATAAAAATATAAAAACTTAGAGTTCAATAGAGGCTAGATAACCACTTAAAATGCTATAGAAAAATGCTAGAAATACTATAGAAAAAACTTAAAATGCTGTATAAATGCTATAGAAAAAACTTAAAATGATATAGAAACCACTTGAGTATTTTAGAGAGGATATTAATACAACAGGTAGTTGTTGAAAAAGTATACATTTGAAAAAGTATATGATGCTATCAATTTCCTATCTTACAATGTATTTTTTAAATGTGTCACTTATTTGCAAACTACAACATGTTTTGCTATCATAATACCAGCTATCATTTATATAGTGCTTTATTACATTTATCTCATTTTATCCTTACGACAACCCTGGGAGGTAGGTATTTTGTATGTCCATTTTACAGGTAAGGAAACTGAGGCTGACAGAAGTTAAGTGACTTGCCCAGGGTCACACAGCTTGTAAGTGCCTGAGAAGGGGAATTAACTCAGGCCTTCCTGAATCCAGGTATCTGTTGTACCACTTAGCTACTTATGTAGAAATATTATAAACTAGTTAGGTTCCCACTCTACCCCACAACCAACCAATTATCCCCTGTGTAGCTAAAATATTGACACTTAGGTGGCACAGTGGATAGAGCGGTAGGCCTGGAGTCAGGAAAACCTGAGTTCAAATCAGACCTCAGACACTTATGATCCTGGGTAAATCACTCAAAGCCTCTTTGCCTCAGGTTCCTCAAATATAAAATGAACTGAAGAAGAAAATGGCAAACTATTCCAGCATCTTTACCAAGAAAACTGGAAACGGGGTCTCAAAGACAAGACTGAACAAGTTAAAATACTATATATTTTCCATTTAAAAAGTACAATAGGGAGGAAACACTATTATTCTACATGTATACTATTTCAGCAACTTCTCACGAATGGATCTGTGATATCATTGATGTGGTCAGTCACTCCATCAGTTCAGACTGCAACCCACCCACACATCATAGCATGGGCAATTTCAATTGCATCATAGGCCAAACAGCCTGGGATCCTATAATGGATTTTTTTTTCTATACTGGATTTTTAAAAAACATTTTAAAATGTTTTCTTTTAAAACACAAATCATATACAATAACAGCTCAATTTCACACATAATCCTCTTTTTCTGTTCTTTGTATATGGATGTTTGTGTTTGCTAATCTGTCATTTGAAACATTTTTTTCCTCATAGTAAAGTTCAAACTTGGAACTCAGGATGTAGTGAATATTATTCCTCCTTAACAAACCTGGTAGGGAACAGGGAAGCAGATCTTTCCTCCCTATCCCTGCTTCAACACTGTTCCTCACTCCCATCAGTGAAGAAAAGTCAGTCCTCCCCATCTCCTACAAGATGACCAATCATGTGTAAAGTTCAGTCAAAAGCAATGTGCTCACATCTCTCTGTTTGCCTAGTCCAGTTCAGCTGTGCTATGAAACATTAGTATTATATCTAGCACATCATTAAGTGAAAATCAGGCAGTCATAGCCTTGACAAGACATCAAGGATCCAATCCCCTGCCACCCACCAGAGCGAACTTTATCTCTTAGCTCATTTCTTCCTAGTTCTTTCACAGTCACCAATCTATTTAACAAGTGAACCATACACTGAATTAAATTTACTATTTAAGAGAGGTGGGAATATTTATGGTATTTACGAATTTAATTAGATTTCTGGTCACCAGAACAATGTCAAATTACAGCCCCACAGGGAGGCCTGTCTTTTTTACTTTAAAACACAGTTCATCATATGCAACTATGATAATTACAATATTTTAAAAACTTATTATAAATGGGTAAGGTATTAGTTGACGTCATTTAACTAGAAATCTGTGTCCTGAGGAGCCAGGATACCAGCATTTCTTCCCTATCTCAGTTTTTGCTCCTAAGTCACCATCCTAAGATAGTTAGCTGCTCATAAGATTCGTCCCAGACAACCCGACACAAATTTAGTCACTGAAGGAAATTTAAGAGGACATTAAATCCAACCCTTCTATTTTACAGATAACAAAACTGAGGTTCACATATGTAAACTGACTTAAGTTCACACAGGAAACTATGTGCCAGAGCTGGGATTTGAACACAAGGGCCTCCTACTACAAAACTTTTTATTCATTCCACTACAATAGTTAGTGGCAAGATTCAAGGTTTTAAGTTCACTTTCAACCACTTTATAGCATTAAATTTTTTCATTAATTTTTTCATTATCTTTCCCCCTAAACTTTCCCCTCCTCCAACCTTCTCTATTACTGTAGAGGGCAACACCATCCTCCTAGTTCCTCAGGTTCACAACTATTCTTGACATGTCACCATCTCTCACTCTCCATACCCAATCTGTTGCCAAGGCCTGCCAATATCACCTTTGCAACATCTCTAATATGGCCATTCTCCTCTGACTCTGCCATCACTCAGGTACGGATCCTCATTACCTCATGCCTGGACTATTGAAATGGCCTTCTGGGGGTCTGCCAGCCTCAAGCCTCTTCCAACAACAATCTATCCTCCATTCAGTAACCAAAGCAATTTTTCCAAAGCACAGGCCCAACTACACCTCTCCCTCCCTCCCTCTCTCTCTCTGTTTGTCTCTCTCTTTCTCTCTCACACACACACCCACCCACCTCAGTAAACTCCAGTGGTTCCCTATCACCTCCAGGATCAAATACAAAATCCTATTTTTGTAGACGAGGCTCTTCATAATCTAGCCTTCTTACACCTTACCCAAAGCCATGTACTCTGATTCGGTGACACTGGCCTTCTAGCTGTTCAAGAACAAGACACTCCATCTCTCAGCTCCATGCAATTTGCTCTGGCTGTACCCCATGCCTAGAATACTCTCCTCTCTTCATCTCCATGCTGGCTTCCTTTAAAGCCCAACTAAATTCCCATCTTCTACAGGAAGTCTTCCCCAAATCCTCTGAATTCCACTGCCTCCCCTCTCTTAAATATGCCCTACTTACCCTGTATGTAGCTTATTTGCACATATTTGTTTACTTGTTGTCTTCTTCATTAGATTGTGAGCTCCTTATGGACAGGAATTGTCTTTTACCTCCTTTAGTATCCCCAGGGCTTAGCACGGTGCCTGGCACTGAGAAGACACTTAGAAAGTGTTTACTGACTGACTTTAAAGCTTAGGGTAAATGCAGTATATCAACATCTACATTTAAACTTATAAGTCTATCTAAAAACCTTTTAAGTTTTCAACACAATGTATCTTTCAAGCCTTTTATTTTCCAACATTCCATATACAAAAATTCAGTTTAGTCTCCTAATAACCAATAAAATTACCTTGTTAGCATATGATGGCCTATATCCAAAAAAATAAGGAATGTAAACTCAATTTCAAGAATCAAAAAGAATATATCTAAAGGCCAAATATGTACATTACTGGTCTGCATCCTTAAGTATTAACCCAGTATTTGAAGTAATACAAAAGTAACTTTAGATTCTATTAGATAACAGAGCAAAGTGAAAGGGAGATCATCCCAAAAAGCAGGCAATTTGAACTTTTAAAAAATCACTTTAGACAAGGCCACACTGAGGATTTGACTCTGTCAGAGCCATAAAGCTGTTCACTTTCACTATTCCTGTTCCAAAGCATTGGAAACTCATGAAAACTGTATGAAATAAATATTTTAAGGATTGTTATCTCCATTTTACAGATGAAAAAAACTATTTTAAGTATCAAGAAGAATCAGAATTGGAAACCAGTCCTCTCCTGATTAATTCCAACATGCTTCCCACTCCATGCTCCAACTTATCCCTCCTTTATTTCTTCTACTCTTCAGAAAGTGTTCCCAAAAAGGTTCAGAGGATGTCATAGAAAGCTTGGGGTCAGAAAACCTAGATTGGAATCCTGTTTCTGCTACTTACCACCTGTGAGACTAAAGTAAAGTCACTTAACCTCTTGAGTGTCAGTTTCTTCCTAGGCAAAATTAGATGTCTCCAAGGATCTTTCCTGTTCTAAGTGAATGATCATGTCCTAAAGGGCTAAACTCCCTGGCCTTTTCCCGGCCTCATTCTTTCAGACCATCTGTAGCATGACAATACTGACTACTCCTCATTCTTCAAATTCGCATGCATTCTGTGATATTATGCAATCTAAGCTCTCTTCTCATTCTGTCTCCTTCATTCGATTCCTATTTATCTTTCCCTCTTCCTAGATGTGAGCATTGCCCAAAGTTGTTCTCTACTCTTCTCTTTCCTTGCAGAGCTTAAACATTTCAATGGCTTCCACTAACATTTCCAAGCTACCTCTAAGAGCAGACAAGTCTAAACCCTCTTTTACATTATAGTCTTTCAAATATTTGAAGTAGTTCATGTTCCAACATCCTCCCCTTCCTTCCAAGTCTTCTTTTCTAAGCTAAGATTAACTAGTTAAGTTATCAACCAATCCTTGAATGACATGGTTTCCCAATCATCATGTTATAGTCATCTAGCAAGCTCGGGGCAAAAAAACAAACAAACAAAAAAAAAAAAAAAAAAAACCGGAATGATCTAGATGTGGTCTAATTAGGACTGAATACTAGAATAGAGTGGGACTCCATACTTCTATTAATGTAGCCTAAAATTACATTAGTTCTCCCATCTACCACATTATGTTGCCAAATCAAATGGAGTTTACAATTCATTAGAATTCCCAGATTTAGTAGCATTTAGTTTGACTAAAGAGACCTTAGCATAACAGTAGTTCTAAATTAAACATGTAATCTGTACATTAAGATTTATATTTATCTAGTCCAAGTATATCTGTATGTGCCCCCAAACATCTATGATTGATCCATATATACCACTTATATGGTACCACGTTCAGCTTGATACTATAATTAATTGTGACCATGTTTCCAATACTAAATGTGTTTCTAGATAGCAGTCCAAATTTTCTTCATTTTGTTCAATTTTCTTCATCATGACTAGGCCAAAAATTCGTACATAGTAGATACTCAATAGATGGACCCCTTCCTTGTCATTGGCAGAGGGGCTCAATGAAACCATGAGCTATGTTTTACAGGATTATCTAAGAAAAAGAGGTCATAGTAAAAAGTTCTGACAAAAGGTGATCTACTAGAGAAGGAAATGGCAAACCACTCCTGCATCTTTGCCAAGAAAAGCCCATGGACCAGAAGGGCCTGACATGCGATGGTCCACAAGTTCAAGAAGAGTCAGACAGAACTAAACAACAACATAACAAATAACTCACTTCTGTTCCCCTGACATCAAGACTACCACAGTCCAATTCTAGCTTAAGCTGTTTTCCACCACCTATCCCAAGTGACCTTCACTCACTATTACCCAACCAAATCTCATTCCTTATGCCAATAACAACAAAGCTGTCAACTCCTCTATAATCACCACCATCTCTTCCTTATGCAAACAAAACCAAGCCTGGCTAGCAGCAATAACTTCATATGATTCACTACTAATTAGCTAAATTAAACAGCCAATGGGGAACACTGAGTTAAGTAGAAAATAAGAAAATAGTGGAGAATAGTTTGAATAAATCAAGTAAGAACTGAATGAAAGGAAGGGTGAAAGAGTAAAAGAGGTAGAAACAATGAATATATAATGCAAATCTGGGGAACCGAGTACATGAGAATATAGTATATAAAAGTAAGTAAAATTCATTTATATATTGTTATTGTTAATGTAATCTAATAATGACTGAAATTTTTTAAATAATTTAAAAGTTTGAAAAATATTATATATGCATTATCTCATTTGATCCCAACTAACAATCCTGTAAGACAGATGCTGCATTTTACAAATGAGAAAACTGAAGTCAAAAGAGATTAAGTGATTTATCATTATAGAAGTAGTTAAAGTCAGAGGTGTGATGTGAACTCTGGCCTTCCTAACTCTATGGACAGTACTATATTCACCACTATTCTACACTGCCTTTTTAAAATAATGAATGTTTTTGTTGATTGAAAGGGCATTCTTGTAAGGGATGCTCTTTCTGGGTATCTAAGGCTTCCTGGCATGGGGGGTGGGAGTGGAGAGGGAGGAGAAGAGGGTCCTAGAGACTAGCATTCTAGGATTTGTTGTTCAGAGGGACAAGTGTTTCTTCTCCACCCTGAGAGAGATGTGGACGGCCACTGTCTTTTGAGCCAAAAGGTAGCCTCTCCCAATTTGAAAAAGGGACATAAAGTCTTCAGGACAGCAGAATGAAAGAAGGGCGCTGGAGTCTCCCACAGACTGTGTTCCCAAGTCCCTCTCACCACTAAGAGGGAACACTTGTTCCCCCCAAGCTACAGATTCTAGAAGGTCAGTCAGTTCTCAAACATTTTTGAACTCTGAAATGTCTTCTTTTCAGTCATTTACTTTAAATGTGTACCGTTTGGCTGAGGACAATTTTGTGCAGTCTCTTTCTGCTTCACTACCTCATTTGTTAAACGGAAATAAGTAACAGTATGTACCTTTTGGGGATGGTGTGAGGATTTAAATGAATTAACATATATAAAGCATTTTGCAAACATTAAAATGCCATATAAATGCTAGCCCCTGCCCTGTCAAAAAAGTCAGTATCATTTATTGAAGGTTAACAGGTTAGAAAAAAATTTTAAGTTACAACTTCAAAACAAAAGTTTATCAGCTGACAAATAATTAACACCCAACTGCCTGAGATTCTACATCACCTTTTACTTCTCAGTCAACCACAAAGACAAAGACTTTAAAATCCTATGATTACCCAAACCTTTAAAAAACTTCAGTTTCATAGGTTCATAAAACTAGAGCTGGCCATTTAGGCTAACCCCCTTATTTTTACAGATAAGGAAATTGAACAGTCATGCAAAATAAATAACTTGCCCAGGCACAGGTAGTGTCCAAGGTAAATTTTGAATTCACATCTTCTGTCTTCAAAACCAGAACTTTTTCTTCTGTACCACAATGCATCCTCTCAATATCTCTTTTTTTGGGGAGTGGGGGAGGGCGGGACAGACTTGATATAGGAAACTTTCTTTACCAACGCTTCTCACTGGCTTCCCTTCCCCATAACTACATATATACACATATGCACACCCGGAATCAGGAAGACCCCAATTCAAATCTAACCTCAGGCCTTACAATGACCCTGAGGCAAGGCACTTAACTCCTGTTTGCCTCACTTTCCTCAACTGTAAAATGGGGATAATAACAGCACCTACCTCTGAAGGTTGCTGTGAGGATCAAATGAAACATCTGTAAAGTGCTTATGCACCTAACTTCTACAGCTATATACTTATATAGTATCTGCTATTATTAATGTCCAAAACATCTGTTCAGAAAGCTTATTTGCAAAAGCATTTAGTAATAGGCAGTGTTAAATGACTCTTTGAGAGCCATTTTTTAAAAAGAAGTTGAGTCGTTTCAGTCATGTCTGACTCTTTGTGACCTTGTTTGAGATTTTCTTGGCAAAGATACTGGAGTGGTTTGCCACTTCCTTCCTTAGCTCATTTTACAGATAAAGAAACTGAGGCATACAGACTTAAATAACTTGGCCAGAGTGACAGAGCTAGTAAGTGTCTAAAGCAGGATTTGAACTCAGATTTTCCTGACTCCAGATACAGTGCTCTATCCACTGCACCATCTAGCCATCCCACTTCCTCTTGTACTATTTCTTTTATTTTTAGAGCTTAGTATATTTCCCCTTAAGATATCTCAGCAAAGTTTGTCCTTCAAAGACAAAGGGGTAAAAAGACTCCTTTTTTAAACTCTTAATCTAAAAAGAGTCTCAGGAAAAACTGTAAGTAGGAAAAGCATGTTCTCTGGAACCTGAGAACATTTCATTTTCTTCATTCTTTACCCCCTTCACTGTTTTCTCCAACGCACAGAGCTGTTTGCTTTCCATTTGAGCTTCTCAGGTAAGTATACTGCTGCTGTTGAACACTGTTGGAAGAAATCACCAATCCACTGCAAATTTATGTTATCTTACCTCTACAAAGCCTTCACAGCAGCATGGCAATCCTTTTACTCCTCCATAATTGATTCTCCCCTTCCCCAGAGAGATGGTTCCCAATCTTCTCTTCCTTCTTCAAGCTTCCCCTATCACTCCCTCCCCCCTAATAAAGGCCATTTGCTTTGAGCTCCCTCTTCTCCCTGACTTTTTATTTCAAAATCCCTTGACAGCATCCCCCTGTTCTCTCCTCCTTTATAATCAAGTTGGGTGAAGAAGGTGGTTCTTCTGGCCAAGGCCAACTCTGCCCTATAGTTGTGCCTCAGATTCCATCCCCTCCCATGTGGGTGAAGTCCTCTCCATGCAGATGGCTACCACCCTAATGCAAACCGTCATTTCCTCTTGCCTGGACTACAGCATCCTAATATAGACATTAGCATCCTATAGCATCCTAATGTCTCCCTGCCTCAAGACTCCCTTACTCTCTGATCCATCAAGTTGTCAAGCTGGTATCCCAAGAAACAGGTCTAAGCAGGTCACTAAACTCTAGTTCAATAAATTCTAGTGGCCTATTTTGCCTCTAGTATCAAATACAAACTGCTATACAGCATTTAAAACTCTTCACGACATTATTCCCCTTCATGTACCCCGTGGAAGCCATCTCATCCTTCTTACTGTTAGGATACTTCAACTTGTGTCTTCGTACTGTTTCACAAGCTGCCCTTCATGCCAGAGAAGTCACCACTTGTGATTGCCTCTCCTAAAAAATGATCTTGTACATGTTTTTCTATCCCTATGGTAGCTCCCCAGTAGAATATTAAAAAGTTCCTTGAAGGCAGGGATGGTTTCATTCTTATCTTTGTGCCTCCAGTGTCTACCACAATCTCTGTCATTTATTAGGGGCTTAATAAATGCATGCTGATTAATTGATTGACAGAGTTATGAATTACTAATAAGACCTGATGTGTTACCTCTTTCCAGGAGGATATGCATTTTTAACCTGGTCAAAGACATATGCCAAAGGAATGAATGAGTCTTTAATGGTGAAATTTCAGTCATCAATCAGCATGTCTCAGTGGAGAAAGATATTTGGGAAGTTGGGGGAAGGGGATCAGAGGAGTCTTCCTGATATGTCTCAACTAGAACACAATTGCCCCCAGAAGCAGGTAGGTGAGGCACTCCATAGAAAACTTGACCTGGAATCAGCAAGACCCCAATTCAAATCTAACCTCAGGCCTTACAATGACCCTGAGGCAAGGCACTTAACTCCTGTTTGCCTCACTTTCCTCAACTGTAAAATGGGGATACTAACAGCACCTACCTCTGAAGGTTGCTTCGAGGATCAAATGAAACATTTGTAAAGTGCTTATGCACCTAACTTTTTCTATAGCTATACACTTACATAGTATCTGCTATTATTAATGTCCAAAACATCTTCAGAAAGCTTATTTGCAAAAGCATTTAGTAATATGCAGTGTTAAATGACTCTTTGAGAGCCATTTTTTAAAAAGAACTATACCCAGAAGAAATGTACTTTTTACTTATTCATATTTTTTCTGAGTGGAAAAATATTTCATATTATTAAGGAAAAACAGGTTTCCCATTGTTTTCAATATTCTCATTTGAAAACATTAGAGATTTATTGACTATCCATTCGTAACAAGCATAAATTGTTAAATTTCCTTTCTCCATCACAAACAGCTAAACGAAGGGAGCGATGAAGTTACATTGGTCATATATGGCACGAGTCATCAAATTCTTTTAAATTTTCCTTTAGCTTTTAAGCATACAGTCAACTTGTAATAAATGCTAGTTGACTCTTACTATACATACTTTTTTTTCCTCTTGATGTTTGTCAAAAAGAGGGAGAAGGGAGATAAAGTAATTAATGAGGTGCTACCATGACATGCAAATCAACTGGATTTAAGTGAGGGAAGGCTGTGCAAAGTCACCAGCCTCACTTTCTCCTCCGGAGCCATCTGGGTCCAGTGGCAAGATAGAGATCAGGAAAACAGGAGATGGCCCTGGATGCAGTGGGGACCTTGGCCTTTTCAAGAAATGGTCTTTTAAGAAATGGAAACTGATACTGATTTGTCCAGGGCCAACCCAGACAGTAACAAGGGCAAAATTTGAACCCAGGTCATCTGACTTCAGATCCAATCCTCTTTTGAATCCACCGAGCTTACTGGAACATTCTTGGAATTATCAAAAAGTAATATCAAAAAATAGCACTCAGGCCAAGTTGTTTCATATGTAAGTCAAAAAGGGTCAGTTTGAAAGGCAGGCAGAGTAAGTGGCTAATTCCACTGGACAGAGAGGAATGATGAGTAGAGTCGATCAAGCCCAAACCATCTTCTTGCGGGAAGTATCAGGTGGCATTGAAGAAGATTCTTTCCTTTGGTGCTTAAGAGGTCTCTATTAAAATGCAGATACTGCTGATGAAATACAATGCTTTTAATCAGATAATATCTCATCAGGGATTAGTTTACAGTCAGTTGAGAGAAATGTTACCCATTAAAAGAGGTTCAAGCAGTTATTTTACTAGTTATGAAAGTTATTTTACTAGTTGTTTTACTTATTTCCTAGGAAAGTCTAGAAAAAGAGAAATCTGCTTAATGGCACTCTCATTTTATCAAAGACAAAACATCAGACTGTCTTCCCTTCACAAATTCTACTCAGGCTGTGTCCTGTTCCCAAAGAAGCATCTTATAAACACCTAAGAGATCCCACATCTCTGTGTTCTCCCCATTCTGCCCATCATGAGTTCCTCCCTCACTTTCACCTTCAGCATTGAGTAACTTGTTCTTCCCCTTCTCTTCTACATATGATTAATTCCAGTACTGGGCCTTTTGAGGAGGGATATGAGTACTCAGACATGTCAAGAAATGACCCTTTCACCATTTCCTGATTGAGCAGATTTTCTAGGTTTTATCTCGGACTCCTAGACCTACCTCAGACTGTGTGTAGATGGAAGATAACACTGAGTTTTCTGGAACTCACCAATCTGAAACTGCCATCTCTGCACTGAAAGTCACACCATGTTTCACTCTCTGGCTTGGACTTTAATTGCATGAGATCATGCGTGACTTTTTTAAGAGCCAATTTTAAAATACCACAGCACTGGTTCCCAACCTTTTTTAGCCAGTGATACCTCTGTAAATGTTCAACTATGTCCATGGTATCCCTAACTCTCAAAAGCTGCCTCCCAGTGAAGGCTTATCTTACTCCCTGAAAGGCAGTAAAAAAATGGCTTGGCTTTTCCTCGTGATACCTGTGACAAAATTATGCACAAGCATTTATAAAATATGCATCCTCTATGACACTTCTTCAACCAGGAGAGTAGAAATTCCTGTCATACATGAATTTAAGCTCATGTCCATATCTGCAACTATGAGTATTTCATCACTACCATCATCTCCATCAATATAATAATAATAATTATTATTATTATAGCAAACTTGTATATAGAACTTTAAGAATTTGCAAAGAACTTCACAAAAATTCTCTACTTTATCTTCACAACCACCCTGAGAGGTAAGTGCTATTATTATGCCCAACTTACAGATTAACTGAAACACTGAGACAGAGGTGAAGTGACTTATTTGCCCAAGGGCAAACTACAACTAGTAATTATCAGAGGTAGAATTTGAACTCAGGTCTTCCTGACTCCAAGTCCAATACTCTATCCCCTGTGCCACCTACACGCCACCAATTTAAAAGAAAAAAAAAAAAAAGGTATGCTTCTTCATCTGAGAAGTCATCCAACCTGAGCAGCAATATCCTTTACAATATCCCTAACAAGCAGTTATTCAAACCTCCACTTAAGTACTTTGAGTGATAGGAAACTCACTATACCTTCTGAGTCAGGTCTTTCCACTTTTGGACAACTTTAATTGTTGGGAAGTTTCTGTCTCCTCCCAACTTTTTTGGGGGGGGAGGGGTGATCAAGCAGAATTTATCTCAGCTGGTGTTAGTATTATTTAAAACAGGAAATGTGAACAACAATTAAAGAACATTTCTATCTATGGATAGAAAAATAGATTTCTATAGATTTCCATATCTCCCTAAATTTTGCCCACTGTTCTTAGTTCTATCTTTTGAAGGCAAACAAAGTCTCTCACAATTATTTGATGAGATATTTTGTCTCTCCTCCCTCCTCCCAAATACATAACTCTTCTCCCCCCACTAACCATTCCTCTATCCAAGTACAGCATGGTTTTCAGATACCTCATCATTCTGGATCGACTTCAACGCATAGGTTATAGCTTGCCAATGGCCTTCCTAAAATAAACAACATGGAACTATACACAAAAGTCCAGATGTAGTCTGCCTAGGTTGAAGGACTATCGAAACTCTCATTGTGGGCACTATGCCTCTGCAAACGTGGTCTAAGTTTGCATTAGTTTCTTTGGCTTCCACATCACCCAGTTGATGTATTTGGGGCCTTCAGTCAACTAAAATCCCCAGGTCTTCTTAGAAAGTTTGCAGCTCCTGAGATTACAATATAAATTTCAACTTCAGAATTAAAACTAATGCTCAGTTCCTTTCTGATTTCTCTACTTTCCCTGAATGGGAAGGTATCAGGAAAGCATACTCTCACAGCATTTCCATGACAAAGAAAATTTGTTTATTACGTTCTACATAGCAGTGTGGGTGGCAAATGAATTAATTTTTAAAAATTTCTTAAGCTCTTACTAGGTTCCAGGAACTGTACTAAACTTTGCTAATACAGTCCCTGCCCTCAAAGAGCTTAAATTCCAACAGAGAAAGACAACATATATAGAGAAGCTAGAGTTGGAGAGGAGAGAAAAGGTACAGTGAAGGGAATACTACAGATGAGGAGAATGGAAAGGAGAAGAGGATCTCTGAGTACAAGGGGCATGATTCTGAAATGGCAAGATAAGGTAAATTCTCACCAGTCAGAGTGCCCAGGGTCCCAGGAGTGCCAGTCCAAGTTCTGACAAGAGGAGGAAAAGGAGGTCAGAGTACATGCAAGCCGCAAAGCTTTGAGAGGGTCAGCTAGCCAGCTTGAAAACCAGCAGTTAGTAATAACAACAACAACAACAACAACCTTTACATAGTGCTTCCTATATGCCAGGCACTATGCTAAGAGCTTTACTATTATTTCCCTTGATTCTCACAACAACCCTGGGAGGTAGGTGCTATTATTATCTCCATTTTACAGGTAAGGAAACTGAGGCAGAAATGTTAAGTGACTTTTCACTTTAAAGTAGTTAAGGTTCTAGTGGAGTTAATTAGATTGAATACAAAACTACTTAAGCAGTTGTCTTGTTTTATCCATTCTACAAAGTAAATAAATACATGAAAATAATAAATGAATCCAGAGCAGGTGATTTCAGACTATGATAGAAGAGCTGTCATTGCTCCCTACCATCCTTTTCCAGTTACTTTGCCTGAGGCTAAGAGGTAACTAACTGGTCTGTCTTCCTTCAGTATCAAAAACAAAACAAACCCATGGGGCACACAGTACAAAATGCATCCGGTTTTTAACCACTGATGACATCTCTCACCTTTCTGGTAATAATATCATCCTGAGCAACCTCCTCATAAACCCCCTTTCTCACTTCCCAGAAAAAGAAAGATAATACCGTACTTGAAATTCTCTTCTATCTGGCTACATACTTTTATACTCAATGTGAACTATGCTATATTTGAGTTTTAGAAAGAAATACATAATTATAAAATGTGTCTCTAACAGCTAATTAATATGATCTCTGTTATAGTAGCGGCCTCCCAGAGATTTAAAGGGCTAAATGGTAATAAACCCAAGATACATCAATGAAACCTATTAAGGTCATCTTAGTCAATAAAAACTAATTGCAACAAACAATGGCAATGCACCAGGAATAAACTCTTCCCCTCCAAGAGGAACTGAAAGGGAGGTAATAGTAGCATTAAGTTTTCTGCAAACTGGAAAAATGTACAGAATTTGTATTGTAATATTTCATTTGGTTTTTCTAATGCCTCATTTGCAATAAGCCCTGTTCTATGCCCATAGCAGGTCCATTCAGTAAATTCTAGACCAATTGAATATAACTGACAAAACCATGGTCAGACTGCACCAGGGTCTGGAGAGGCCTCTGGTATTTGGCAAAGGAAAATTAAAACTGTAACAATAACCTGTGTTGACTTTTACATCCTTTGCTATTTTTCCTACTTACCACAAATCCTATAACCTGGTCACCCTGAAACATTGAATCTTTCCTCCCCCCAAGCTTTTCTCAGAACTGGAACCATAATCAAATCCAAACAGCCAAAGCTACTGCCAAAGGAAAGAGTATGCCAATCTATTCCCCTTATCCACGTGACTTTCCAAACCGAAATACCCCATCTACCCCACCCCCCATACTATACTCATGATCTCCTAGCTTTAGAATGTAAGATACTTGAGGGTAGGACTGTCTCACTTTTTGTATTTGTATCTCCAGAATTTAACATAATGTAAAGAGCTTAAGAGATGATTTTTCATTCATTCATTGATCCAAATCCTAACAAACAGGAATGTTAATGAGTAACTCTCTCCACAATGAAAATCAAGCACTATCACATTACTGTTTGTGGTTCCTTCAACCAGAGGTAAGGGTCTCTGGGGCAGAGGCTGGGAGTATTATACTCCTCCACAGGGTCTTGCATAAAGACACAGAAGAGGAGGTTACTTAGTAAAGAATTGTTTGTTGAATTAATCAATGATATTATTGACAGTTCCTTTAAAAAAACAATGAAGCCACATAACGAAAACCTAGCTCAGGAGGAGTTTACCAATGCCGCCAAATTCTTCCCTATTATTATCAGACGGCTCAGTCTCCCACCCAACCAAGGCTTATGAAGCAAAGACCTCTCTCAAACATGCCAGACACCTGGGATGGTAATAAAGAGATTGAGTTTCAAAAGACTAATTTATAGGACTTGGGCAAAAAAAGAAAGCCTAGATAGACATCAACAAAAGTAATTAAGTATAAGTGGCTGCTAACAGTCAATAGAGTACCTGAGAAGTCAACAACTAACCAGTTAAGCTGAGTAGGTGCTAAGTATCAATAAACTTGAAAGCTAGCTTTGCCAAGGGTAAAACAAATGCCGATGTTACCTAGGAATAACTGGCAAATAACTATATATTCCAGACCTTCTGCAGGCCAATAGCTTCATTTCCCAAATACCTTTCCTTACCTTTGTACATCGACTGCAGAAACAAGACTAATCATTTCATACCTTATGTTTCCAGACATCTCAAAAAACAAACACATACCTTTTTTGGAACTTTACAAATATTCTCTCTATTACTATAATCAGGAAAAAAAAACTCATCACAAATGTTATTTTCAAAGTACTACTTTAGAGGCTGTTTTCTCCACATTATTTATGGTCACATCAGGATTTGGGAGGATTTTAAAGTACAAACCATTATCCAGAGTTGGAAACTGATGAAAATGAATAAAAATGTATTTTTTCATCAATAAAACTGTAATTTTGCTCAAAGTTTTCTCTGTTTAAAAGTCGACAAATGTTTCACTTCCCTTCGTATGTAATTTTCTCGTGCTCTTCTTTGAGGCACCAAAAAAATATTAGTATTCTCATCTTCTACCACAACACACACTCACAAAGGTCAAGTTTGTATTTCCTATAAGTTCCAACCAATTTCTGTCTCGGGTGGTAATACAAATTTCATTTTCAGTCATCAAAACTGATGGCCTGTTCTACAGTACTGAATGGTGAGCATTCAGGAGTACTGTACAGAGAAACATGGGGAAGGTTGAAAATATTTGCTTTTCCCCTAAGAAAATATGTAAATGTTTAGTTTGACTCCTCCTGTATTAGCTTTTGTATTTTGACCACCAACAAGTCATGTCAAAGGCTTGGGCTTTAGTTCCCTAGACTAATTGAGTCTCAACGACAATTTCATTACCTTTTTAGGAATTTAAAAATAAAAAACAAAGCCACAAAAACTAGCCTGGCCTACGTGGCAAGAACCATTGTACAGTTTACTCTTACCCCTCCTAGGACACTGGTGACGAGGTGGCCCAGGAGATTCCCAAAAGCCTCTAAGGAGCTCCTCTCCAAACTCCTAAAAACAACTTTTAAGCTCTTCTTGCCCAAAGGGTCCACAGCTGAGGCCCAATCCACAAAGGTTCAAAGTTCACTGTCCCAGGTCAGCACCACCAACTTCCATGCTTGCAACAGTCCCCAACTGGGCATATGGAAAAGAAGGTAGGAGTAGGGGGGCATAATTCACACCTCCCCAGTACCACCATTATGCTGGTCAACAACACCATCTTACAGATGAATAAAAACAGGTTTAGAGGGCTGACCTGACTTTCCCTAGCATACTCAGGAAGTATCACAACCTTTTGTCACCACCACTCTTTTCACAGCTTTGTGCTCTTATCAGAAATCAAATGCATCCTCAGCGTAAAAGCTACAGACAGGAAAATAATATACACAGTATCTACAGCTACAAATGAAAATAATAACAACAACTGAAATTGAATGCTGTCTACAATGACCAAATTTGGTCCCAAAGAAGATCAAGGAGAAGATAAGGCTCTCTCTTCCCTCCCCTCCCCACCTCCTTCTTTGCAGACGTGGACCATAGATATGGAACACTGTGTCTAACACCCAACTTTCTGATACGTTGATTAGTTTTACAAAACATTTTTTTCTTCATTTTTATAATTTCTTTTTTATTATAATGGAACATTCCATGGGAGAGGCTGGGAAAAGGGATACCATGGTAATATGGGTGATAAAAACAGAGAAGATATAGATAAAAATTTATTTTGAAAAAAAAAAGGTGTAGGTTAAGAGTATGCTATATATGTACATGAGTATTTAGTATTGAAAGCCTATTTTCCAGACATAGAGAAATTTATTTGCATTTTTAAAACACTGAATTTACCCAACAGAAGCTTAAATTTGTACTTCTAATTGGTAGTTATGCTCACCAAACAAGACAATCTAAGAGACTACAACAATGTTTAGCTGATTTTAGTGTTGAAATCAGCTGAGAAACTAGTTTCTGTGAACTCCAGTTTGTCTTGGGACCTTACCATTTTCTGTCTTTATCCTAGAGTAGATCACTAGGTGTCAGCTTGATGTGTGTAGGAAGTACAACAAGGAGATGTTAGCATACAAAATATAACATCCTGTGCTGAAAAATGAAAGCCAAGAAATTTGAAATTGACAGCTGCTTAGGTTCAGGTGTTAGAAAGGAAGGAAAATGAAGAAAAAGAGATGCTATTTGTAAGCCAAGTTAACTCTCGAGTAAAACAAACCTTTTTAACTTGTTCAGTATCATACAAGATGGACGACAAGGGGTTTTTTTCCCCTTATTAACTATGAGTCAGCTAAGTCTACACAAAACATCATACATCATTTTAGAAATATGTGTGCCAAATTAATATTCAAAAAACCCAGATCTGATCATGCCAATCTTCTGCTCAAGAATTTTTACTAGCTCCCTACTGCCTCAACGACAAAACAGAAACCTCTCAGCCTAGCATTTCAAGCTTTCCACATTCAGACTCCCAAATACCTTTTCAGAAGCTCTTTCATAGTTGCTATGTTCCAAATAATGTGATCTCCTCAACCAAAATCAATAGTCCAGCTCCCAATTCCTTTAAAAAGACTTGTCCACCCTATCTAAAATCCTTCAAGACTCATCTTTAGGGGTGAGGCAGCTAGGCGGCACAGTGGATAGAGCACCGGCCCTGAAGTCAGACAACCTGAGTTCAAATCCAGCCTCAGACCAAACACTTGGACACTTACTAGCTGTGTGACCCTTGGCAAGTCACTTAACCCCAATTGCCAATAAATTAATTAATTAAAAGACTCCTCTACCTCTTATCAAATGCTTTTCCTGATTCTCCCCTCCCCCCAAGTTGTCAGTCCTCTCTCCCTCCTCAAATCATATCACATTTACTTGTTTGCCTAATTGTTTCATCCCATCAATACAATGTAGGCTCACTGAAGGCAAAAGCTATTATAGCTAACACAGTGCTTTGTACAGAGTAATTATTTGTTAAATTTTGGAAAGAACTTTATAAGCATAAAATGCTACTAGAATATGAGGCTTAATTTCCCCATCTGAAAAGTCAATATATAGTAAATGGACTTTCCACTACTTTAAATAGATGTGTGTATATATTATATATACATATACATGTATGTTAGAGTACGTAAATTTATATACATGCATATATATATACTCCATCTTTTAAATTACCTCATTGGGAAAAAATTAATAAAAAGCACTTTGAAAAAATTTTTTACCACTGATAACATTGCCAATTTAAGCAATTGCTTAAATTGCTAATCTTAAGCAATTAAGAAAAAGCTCTGATTATAAAATTTTACAGTTGGCCTGTATGCCCAGGTCAAGCTAAATCCTAACCTGAACAACCAAACATTCTAACTTCACTTTTCCATTTAATACATTCCTGAAAAAGTGATTAAGTAAAGCAAAAATGTCTATCAAATATTATTTTACCACTGACTTCCAGGATTCATTATGATTTCAAAGCTATGGTCCCCTGGGGTATGGAGTGGGGGAGGGAGAAGAATGATACTGGCCCTAACACATAGTAAAAATCATAATTACTAATCCTAATATTCACTTCAAAAAACATTTTATCCTGTTCACTGCACAATCTCTATGTATTTAATTCTCCCACACAACCAGTGGAACAAAAGTAAAATATGAAATCAACCCAGATGATTTTTGCAAACTCATTAAAAAGACACATATATTAAAGTACAGCACATAGTTGATTACCATTTTATGAAATGTTCTTACAGACTCTATGGGAATTAAATTAAGCAGCCACACTGACTATGCCAATACTCCATGTAGTTGGTAGAACTCACTAATAATTTTACGTTTATATAAGATTTTTACACTTTTAAAGCATTTTCACATTTAAAGCTGACAGGGACACCTTAGGGATGATCTCACTCAACTGTTTCAAAAAGAGTGTTAGCAAAGTAAACCCAGAAGTTCCAAGAGGAAAAAAAAAGTTGTAATGGTAGACAAGTTCCCACAGAACATCCATCTACTTTGCTGTCAGTTACAGCATAAAAAGATGAATTTGTTCAGCTGATGTGCATCACCATGATGACTGAAACTGACCACATGACTGAAAAAAATGGCTTCTTTTATTGCATTAAAATTAACCACTGAATAAACCCAAAGTCATACAATACCCAATCAGTTTGTTCTTGGTCAGTCTTGGCAGAGAATCTGTGCCTATCTATGTGATTTGGAGGTTTTGGAAGTGCGCTGTATTTTTTTGTTGTTGTTTTTTTCCCCTCTCAAAATCTGCTCTGTCCCAATTCTCAATGTGGATAATTAGTTAAAATTTCTAGGTTTGAAGAGAGAAGGCAGCAAGGGTTTCAGTAATCAAGACTTGGTGAAGAAAAAAAAATACATGTGATCCAAGTCTGAGGACAAAATACCAAATACAGTTGAAACATAAATAAAACTAAACTCTCTAGTTTGGGTTTACTTTTGTGATGCAGATATGTGGCATGTATTGTTACCAAAAAATTTTTTTAAATATATGTAATTTCATGATTCTGGCAAATTCAGAAAGGTATTCAGAAACCAAATTCTTGAATTTTTTAAGCAAAATGCAACAAATAAAAAGTCTCCTCCCAAAAAGTATCTCATGAAAATAAGAGGCAAAATGGAAATTGTTGTGAATCATCTTATGAAGTGAGCTACTGAATGACATTTTCCTGATTATTTAAAAAGTGATTATTGATTACAATCACATCTTGTTTGTAATGCTAATAGATTTGGAACTAGTCCATTTCATTCATTGTACAGATGTGGCCAAGGAAAAATAAGCTTGCCTGGGGTCAAATTACCAGTTAAAAACTAAGCCTAGGTTTCCTGACTCTCAGGTAGGCCTCTTTCCCCTTTATAACACCCTATCTAAACCTGTAAGATAAACATATTATTGGCCCTATTTGATGATGAAAAGAAGTAGAGACCCCATGAGATTAAGTGATTGACCAGCCTGTAGATAGATCTCCTGATTTCCACTCCAATGTTTTAATTACTACAAGGAATTCTCTCTCATTTCTACATGGATCTTTCTGCTTACTATCTGCAAGAACCAGAGAACTGATATTTTCTGCATGTGATGAGCAACTTTACGCAAGTTCACTATCACTATATTCATTTATCAAAAATCAATCTTGAATATAAGACATATTTTCTTTCTTTCTAAGGAAGACTATCAGGTTCCCTTTAATCAACTCCTAAGCACATATCTGTGATCTATTAGTTGTAAAAAAATATTTATAGGTACTAACATCTTTGAAGTGAGACTCTGATCTGTGACTTCTTTGAAGTCTTATTGTGGGTCTAAGGAAAATGCCTGAGAATCATTTCTACATGTAAATCAAATCTCTATTTTAAATGTATAAGATAAGTGAATCAAGTTAATACATGCAAACTGAGGCTAACCTGTATTTTCATATTTTCTTTAAGCCAGTGGGGATTTTTGGTTCTTTAAAGACTAATATTCAAAGTTCATTTCACTTGAAACGTTCCCAAAATCAGAAACTGAAAAGATCACATGGCTTAAGGAATTTTTTTAATAAGCTTTAATGAGATATGAAAACTTTCTCCTACATGTTTTAATGAATCCATATCAGATCAATGATGATGCATCATTTACATCTGATGGATTTTTGGTAGCTTTTATGAAACCCAAGTGCTAGCTTCAGTCTTGATCCTGCTGGACAGAACAACAGGTATTAAGAAGTCACTTCTATAATGATCATGAGTCATTTAATGTAGCTATCATGTTTATATACTGACTATTCAATAGTGCTAAGATTGTGCATAAAACTTTCCTTCACTTCTACCCAATAGAGGGTTGTGGGATCAGCACAACCAGTACAGCAACAACAACAACAACAACAACAAAAAGAATACATTTGATTTCATTCACTCACAAACATTTACTGAGCAAGGACCCATGTTGAGAGCTGCCACACAATATTCCATGTTCTACACCAACAATCAGCAAACAACAGCCCATGGGCCGAATCTCACTGCCTGTTTTTATCCAGCCTGCTTCTCACCTCTGCTCTGCACTAATGTCTTCTTCTTGTATGTATGTATACATATACAAATACATACACATACAAACATATTATACATATTTATATTTTTTTGGTTTTACATTGCCTACATTTTCTCCTGTATTCCTCTCCATCCCCTTCCCAAAGACCCATCCTTTATAACAAAGAAATTTTTTTAAAGAAAAAGGGAAAGAAAAAATTCAGCAAAACTAATTACCATATTGAAAAAAATGACATTTGTATGAAATATTCAACACCTATAGACACCCCATCTTTGCAAAGGAGTGCAGGAAGATGTATTCTCATATCTATTCTATAAGGCTACGCTTGTTCTTTGTCAGTTTGAAAAATTAATTTTCCACTCTTTTGTTGTGGTGGTTATATTTTTCATTTCCATTGTTTTTGTCATTTTGCATCTGGTTTTCCTTGTTCTGCTGACTTCACTTTTCATCAGTTCATTTAAGCCTTTTCCATGCTTCTCAATTAATCATATTTGTCATTTCTCACAGGACAATAATATTCCATCACCTTCATGTAATACAATTTCCTTAACCATTCCCCAAGCAATCAACATCTACTTTGTTTCCAGTGCTTTGCTACCATAAAAAGTGATGTTATAAACATTTTGCTAATTATGGAGTCTTTTTTTTAAATCAATGACTTCCATGGAGTATGTGCCAATTAGTACAATCTCTAAGTCAAAAGATATGGGCATTACTAAAGTCTTCTGATACCTCATTATAACACAGAGGTATGCTAGTGGAGAATATGTTCAAAACACATGCATCATCATCATCATCATCAGTTTTAACACCAGGTGGTAATCTCTCTAGACCACAGTTTGCTCATCTATTAAAGCAAAGAATTGGACCGAGTGATCTTTTCAAGATCTAAATCCTTTGATCCACGTTTGACATGAAGCCTTCATGATTCTCCACCTAATCCCTGTCTGCCCTCCTCTTTCCCCAACCCCCACCATATGATGTTTTCCCTCACAAAAATTATATTTTATTTATTTGTTTTATTTCATTTTTACTTTAATAAACACAAAAAGAATGTTTCTATATATAAAGTAAAAGAAAAAAGAGGAATCACATGTAAAACTTTGAATCTCCATACATACAGCTTGCTTTTTAAAAATATAGAAAAGTCAACATGCTGATTGCACATGTATAACCTATATCAAATTGCATACTGTTTCAGGGAGGGGCAAAATATGATGGAGAGAGGGAGAAAATTTGGAACTCAAATTTTTCTTAAATGAATGTGAAAAACTCTGTTTACATGTAATTGGGGAAAAATATTATTTTCTAAAAAGATCAACATGCTACTTTAAAGACTGTCCTGTTTGCCTGTTTCCCCCTGAACTTCCTTCTGTTCTCTTCTATGCATTTTATTCATTCATTCATTCATTCTTTAAAAGCATTTATTTCTCTTCTTCCTCTCCCCCAAAGGTGAAGAATAAAAGAAAAAGAAAACCTAAAGTCCACAGCAAAACAAACATCCACATTGGTCATACCCAAACATGGGTCTCATCCTGCATTTTAAGGCCATCTTCCCTCTAGCAGGCTTCTCTGGACTGTGGTTTATCATTACATCCATTCACTGGAATTTCTAAAGCCTTTCAAAGTAGTTGATTTTTTTTTTTTAATAATGTTATCCTTAATAAACTGCTCTCCTATCTCTTTGGTTTGTGTACATTTCGAATGTAGTGTTATCTCCCTTACAGAACAGAATGTAAGCTCCTTGAGGGCAGGGACCATTTTTTTTTCCTTAATATCCCCAGTGCTTAATAGGTGCTTAATAAATGCATGACGATGGACTGATCAATTGATCTATGAATTTGTACTATGCAAAAAACTTCAGCCTCCAGTCCTTTTAGGTCAGCAACTTTTTCATATCTCTAAATTTTCTTTCCCAATCTTTAAAAAAAAAAATCCAACAAAATACCACCACAAACCATTTGACTCCCCTTAAAATTAATATCTGAAGAAAACATCTTTCTCTCATTACCGTAATGAGTCAATCCGAATACTTCCCTAAAAGGTAGGAAAAGTCGTAGATTTACAACTGGAAGGCACCTCAGGGGTCATGTAGGCCAGTCGTGTCAAACTCAAACAGAAAAGGGGGCCTTGGTACTAATCTGTACATAAGTATCCTGGCTTGCATACTGACTTAGTTTTTTGTCTTTTTTTTTTTTACTGTGCTATTATCTATGTTGTATTATATTTTTATTTATTTTGTTAAATATTTCCCAGTTACATTTTAATCTGCTTTGGGCCCTAGAGAATGTTGTGGACCAAATGCATTTGACACCTTTGATCTAGAACAACACCCTCAATTTACACGTGTGGAAACTGAAGTCCAGAGAGGTTACTTGTCTCGCTGAAAGTCACAGAGAAAGAAACAGGATTGGGATTTTAATTAATGTTCTCTGACTTCAAACCCACCATTCTTTCCACATTACCACAATGCCTCCAAATAATATGGGATCATGCCCTGTTTTGTTAAAGGCATAAATTCTTAGCACATAAACCTGGAAGCCCCAAAGCATCCCAGTCTGATAGTTTTTAACTTCCTTCCTTCTTTCCTTCCCTGAAATTTCCTTTCTTCCCTTCTTTTTCTTACCTAGTCAGGGCAGAGCTATGGTGGTGGTGCAAAGCCTTTAGTTATCTCCCCTTTCAGGTGAAATCTAAATAAAAAGGAGATCAAGGCTGACCTTAAACGGAAAAACAAGGAAAGGAGAGAAGATTATGGGAGGGCAAGGAATGTGTAACCTGACCAGTTTTTGTGGAAGGAGGTTGGGAAAGAGGGGGAGGGGTGACATGTAACCTTTCTCTAGTTCTTGTCTATTCCCAGACTGCAGATTCCCCAACCACCCACCAAAACAGCACAAGGCCAATGTCCAGGATGATCATCCTTGACTGGCATCTGCTAATCAGACTCTTTACCCTAGTCATGAGAGTTAGTTGGTGACCAAGGTAAATGGGTTATCCTGTGATGCTGGGAGAAAGGGATTTCCCCTAAGCATAATATACTTAACACCACCACCCTTTCAGTAAATTCTCAGGTAAAAAAAAAAAAAAAAAAAGATCTTTCAGCTTTAATCTAAAGTATTTCAAAAAGAGGGAAATGACAAAAAAAAAAGTTTAAAAGTGCTAAAATCAACAACTTCTTACATAAGGAGAGCATGCAATTTTGTTTCCCTGTGTTACAACTGCTACAAGATAAGCAAAGAACATTTTTTAAAAAAGTTTTTTTAAAAGGGGATAAAAGTAACAAAATTACTTTTGTTGCATTAACTAATAATATGTTGTATTAACTAATATTGTATTAAATAATATTACAAGTGGAGTTCAACACTTTTTGCTTGAAAATCCATCCTATAAATGGGTCAAATTATAAAGGTAGCATCAAAACCACACCCATAAAAATCTTATCTCTGTCATTAACTGAAAAAAAAATAATTGGTCTAATATTTAAGAACAATTTCTCTCCTTACTTTCATGAAAAAGATAGTTATTAGATGTGTGAACATGTCACCATAGTTCAATCTTGTATCTCTGCCACAAGAGAACTAAGATAATGAGATACTGGTAACCTAATTCCTTACTTCCATTTAGACTAAGTGTCTGAATTTGATTTTGTTTGTCTGATAGCATCCAATCAACCTCTGACTATGCCTCCTTGTAGAGCCTCCTAGTTACATAATAAAGAAAAGAAATGCACAAGGGCCTCCCTATATCACAATGGAATTTGATATAATATGAATCCAACTTGGATACTACCCAGGAGTGATGATTACTCTAAGGGCCAAATGGATCTCCTGGTAACAAAATCTCATCTATAAATGATTCTTCTAAAAAAAAAATACATAGATGTTTTTGCCTTTGTGATGCTGAATGGCTGCACCAATTGTTAAAAACGAGGTGTGTATTTGAAGTCACATCATTGAATTTTATGTCTCATGTATGACTGGAGTTAAAACCTTACTGACAACACCTTACTTAGTCCATAGCTCCTTGTTTTAAAGATGAAGTACCTGAGTCCTGGAAAGATGAAACAACTTGTCCAAAATTACAGAGCTTCATGATGCCAATGCCAATACTTGAACCAAGATCTTGACCCCCCCCTCACCCTCACTGCTCTTACCCCAAACTGCAAGTCAGGGTGCAGATGGGGTGTTCTAGTATTCCAGCTCTGCTCTCGAAGATTTGGAGAGAACAATGGATGAGATGGGGAAATTATTGTGATACAAACTGTCTCCATTTCCAAAACGTGGGGGTGGGACATAGATTCCAAATCAAGTAGGTAAAACCAGAGGTACTATTAACATAATTCTATAATACACTGTGTATACTATTCGGGGGGGGGGGGGGTGGCATGTTTCACTAGCACAATACAAGTTCCTTAAGGGCAGAGACCTCATTTTCCACTTTCTGTCTTTCTATCCTTGGTGCCTGGCACCATGCCTTGTACAGAGAACGCACTTAAATGCTTAGTGAATTGATTTGAATTACCCAGCAAGTCTTGAAATTCTGGGGTGATGAAAAAAATAAGTAGCACTAGGAATGGGTTTGCCTAGTATTCTTAGATTTTCAAGAGGAATGTGAACTCATTTAAGGGCATTTGGAATTCATGTGTATATGAAGATACATGCAAAATTCTGGCAGGCAGAAACAGATCATTTTGGTGCAACAGAAAAAGTTACTGGACAGCATTCTCTGTTAAGTAGTACCGGAAAAAGCTTAATTCTAATTGTTGCCTACAAAGCTGATTAAAAAATGAGGGTCAAATTCAAAGGTCACTGGGGTTGCTCTCAACAATTCCTCTGTGCCAAGATCATAAACCTGGGGAAAACATAGGATGAATGTGTGTTATTCTAATTCAGTTCACTCACTTAGAAACACAGGAGCAATAAGTATATTACCCCTTTCCATCTTTATATTTCATCCTTTTGTCCTTTCATATCTTCTCTCCTGCCATTATCTCCCCATGTGGATGCAGAATTCTATTTCCAACCTAACCAATACTCCTCTCTGGAAAGTATAATCTAAGCTAATTTCATATTGTGTGATATGATTGGGAACAAACCTGTTCTTAAATTTTCTCGTAGCTGAGAAAAGAAGAGCTGAAATTCTACTTGTTGTTAGGCTGCTTCCAGTACAAATCAGTTGACATAAACTTCCTTCCAGACTACTCTGAAGCAACAGAGGAAAGACCTGGATTTGAATTCAGAAAATCTAGACTTAATGCACTGGTGCCAAGTCTGCCCCTGACTAGACAGCTAACCTTGCACAAATCATTTGGCCTCTTGGGACCTGTTTCCACATGTATAAATTAAGTATAGTAACTACATGAATATTTACTGGTGTACTTCTTTATCAAAAGCCAGTAATTTTTGTTCACAACTACATTTTACTTTCAAGAGTTCAATTATTTTTACTAGCAAGGTTTTCTTTTTGTTTTCATTCAACAAAAAATGTTGTTTGCTGAATTTTTATAATAACATTTGAAATTACTAACCCAATTAATCGACCAATAAGAATTTATTAAGCTATGTACCAGAAGCTGCATTAGCTGCTGAGGATATGAAAATAAAAATGAAACAGTCCCTGTCCTCAGAGAGTTTACATTCTATCCAAGGAGAAACATGTATGCATATAAATATATACAAAATAAGTAAAAGGCAATTTGGGGGGACATTAGCAAACAATCACAAGGAAATGCTTCTTGCACAAGCTCAATTTGGAAGGAAGTGGAATTCTAAGAAGTGAAGGTAAGAAAACTGTATTCCAGATAAGTGGGTCAGCCTGCACAAAAGCTGCAGATAGGAGCATACAGCAGCAAGGCCAGTCTGAATGTACCTTCATGTTGTCTCCTTCCAATATAGAATGTAAATATCTTGAGGGAGGAACTGGGTTTTTTTGTTTTTTGCTTTTCTTTATATCCCCAGCACTCAGCACAGTATCTGGCATATAGTAAGCACTTAATAAATGATTAACTGACTGACTTACTGATTCATTGGACCCTAGAGTCCATAGCAGTTGCATTTAAATAAATATAAGGCAAAGTTTTCATTTTTAATGAATGCAAATTTTCCCTAATTTCTTCCTTACTCCTTTTTTATTATCTTACGCCATCAAGGGCATTTAGATCATTTGTTTAGAAAACCTACTAACTTGGTGTCTTTAGAATGCACTGAGATGACCAAAAAAAGAAACCAGCTTTTAAAAGTAGGATTGAAGAAATGAACATTCCTTCCCCAAGGGTCTCCATAATCCAGATTCCCCCAAATCCAAGAGAACTTGGGCTACTAACAGTCTTTTCCCACACTAGGATCGAGGGAACCAAAGAGCTTTTGCTGATAACATACCATTACAAAGAGTACCATTACCCAAAAAGGGAAAGTTCTTTTCGACAAAATAATTTCTATATCCTGCTTGGTTGGTCCACGCAAACAATACCACGCACATTTGGTTACAGCAAATTCTAAATTATGAATAATTCGCTACAACAGATGTTTCCCTTGGTCCACATCAATGTTAAGATTCACTTGTTATAACTCCAAAAGACTCATGATGGAAAATGCTATCCACATCCAGAGAAAGAACTACGGAGTCTGAATGCAGATGGAAGCACACTATTTGCTCACTCTTTTTTTTTTTTCTTCTTTCTCATGGTTCCTCCCATCGGTTCTAATTCTCCTTTACAACATGACTAATATGAAAATATGTTTAATAAGAATATATATGTAGAGCCTATATCAGATTGCACACCATCTTGGGGAGGGGGAGAAAATTGAAAACTCAAAAGCTTATGGAAGTACACGTTGAAAACTAAAAATAAATAAATAAATTTAATTTTAAAAAAAGATGCACTTGTTATGACGAAGACATCGTATGGAAATTGTTGCTCTGCAAGTAAAAAGTTATACTTGATTCTTTTATCAGCATGATCAAACAATCGATCTCTTAACTCCTTTTCACCTCAAATATCTGAAGCACCAAAACAAAAGAGCCAACAAGGAGACTGGAAATAGAGGTGGAATCTATGTAGAGATGACATTTTCCCTCCTCTTCACCTCCTGAGTTCCAAAGTTTTCATTACAATACAGTTACTTCATTACAAGAGAATATAGACTGGTTTCTAGCAATCAAGTTATTTTGATTTAATTGTAACAGAACAATGTGAATATCCCATGTATGTTCTTATGAAGAAACTTTACCTATATGGGTCAAATGCTAATACAACAAAATGCCATCATGGACCAATTAATGACTTCGTATTTACTAAATATTTAAATATTGTTTTGAGCCTATGAGGAGACAAACAAGAAATATAAAACGTGGTACTTATCCAAAAGGAGTATATACTAGTTGAGATTATACATAATCCATTTAATGAAATAAAACAATCTAATTAGAAAATAAGAAATCACTGCATTTAAAAAAAATCTTCACTATCAACTCCATTTCAAGCGATACTGAATACCAAATTCTAGTACAATAAGAGTCTTGATCCAAGCCAACTCTGAAGGACTTAGGAAGAAAAATACTATCCATCCCCAGAGAGAGAATTGATGGTGTCTGAATACAGATTGAAGCATACTTTTTTTAACTTTATTTTTAAGATTTTTTCTTGTCTATGTTTTCTTTCACAACATGACTAATATGGAAATGTTCTGCATGACTACACATGTATAATCTATATTGAATTGCTTGCCTTCTCAATGGGGGAGGAGGAGAGAATTTGGAAGTCAAAGTTTTAAAAACTAATGTAAAAAATTGTTTTTACATGTAACTGGGGGAAAATAAAGTACTAAATAAAAAAAGCTTAAAAAAAATAAAGTCTTGAGAGTTTCTTGGAGATTATTAAAAATGTGATTGGACTGAATTGGTACTGAATAACCTAACCACATTTTTTTTTTCTGTGAAAGGTTCTTTGTCATGAAATATATGTTGTAACATATAACTACCTATTTGCATTTTCTTTAACTAAAAATTGGCATTAACATATACTATTCAGAGTAGGTGGGACAATGATAGCATCTGAGGCAAAGAAGGAAAAACTACTCAACTTTTATACTGCTTCTGTTTCTTCCACAAAGGAAAAGCAATCTTGGAACTGAGAAAAAGGAGGAAGGTTATATTAGCAATGTTATTTTATATAACAATGTGACACTAAGAATGATTAAAGGAACTGGGATACTTAAAGAAAAGACTTACTAGAGAGAAATGATAGCCATTTATAAATATCCGAAGGAATGACTTATGGAAGCAGGTTAAGACCTTACAGCTCCAAAGGGCAAAAACCAAGACCAAGAGATAAAAGTTACAGGAAGACAGATTTCAGCTCAACATGATGAAGTTCTGACAGAGGTCTTAAAAAAAAATGGAAATGGCAATTGGGCAAGTTATTTTAGCTTTCTACTTAGTTTCCTAATCTGTAAAAATGAGGGGTTTGGACTATACAACCTTAAGGTTCCTGCCAGTTCTAAATCTGTGAGCCCACACTCTAAGCATTAAAAGCAAAGGCATAATTCCTTCACTGGATGGAAAATTAGCCCAAACTGCCAAAGTCATTTCCAACTCAATGACTTTATTTAGATTCTTTGTAGAGAAATTTATTAAGTCTATGCATCACCCCCCAAATTATGATAAACTACAGAATTTTCACAAGTCCCTCCCATATTTTAGCAAAATAACAAAAAAATGTATTAAATGTTAATCCACTTTTTAAACTCTCCTATAGAAGGGACCTCTGAGGTCATATTTCTAATCCATAAAAATGCCACACACACACACACACCCAGGATTCCTTCCTTTTTGATAATCTGTTGTAATCCCCACTGTAGCTATTGCAGACTTTCTCTCCTTTCCGGAAAACTCCTCAAACTCTTCTCCCTCTCTCCCCATTCACTTTTGAGAGATAACCCATCTCTGAAATTTTTCGATAAGCCAAAAAAAAAACTGGGGTTTAAATTTTTTTAACTTAAAAAATTTTTAAGTAAAAATCTGAACATTTCTCTTTTAAAAGTTGCCTTGAACATTTCATCTTTCTTTTGCCACTGTCATATATGACCATGTACCTTATATTGAATTGAAGACACCTTAGAGGGACAGTCTATCTCCCCCCCTCCCCATTTACAAAGGAGAAAGCTAAAACCCAGACACATTGAGTAATTTTTAACAAGCTGACAGAGATAAAAGATGGTAGAAGTTTGGATATGAACCCACCATGTCCAATGAATCCAAACCATACTGCTTTCCATTAGTCTTATCCTCACTATGAGAAAATACTCTGAGGGCAAAAAGTGTGCTATTTTCTACCTTTCTATCCCCTGTGCCTTCCATATAGTGGGTACTTCTGTGGTAGGAATGATACTTATTTGCTATAGCCTGGCATGGTTTACTTTTTAAGGAAACAGAGTCTATCCTGCAGATTGAGTTGATCCAAAGGGCTAGCCAGGGGCATAAAAATCCTATCCTGTATCTAGTTAGGGTTCTAGAGCTTTTAGCAGCATTCTCATTGCCCTGTGGGGGACACCTTTTGAACCAAGGTAAATGAAGAACTGTATTCTTTTTATACTCACTATCAGTAAAGTTGTTTTTAATTGTATTTTATGATCTATAAGAGTTTTGTTGCATTTTAATTCCAGGCCTGAATCCTGGACTAACCTATGCTAGGCCTGGCTCTGAATATTAAGTAACATAGTTAGCAGGCGCTGATTACAAGAAACTCTGGTTAACCTCACTACTAAAGGGAGGGAAGAAAGGGAACATCTAGAAATTACACGGCCAGACTCAGGGGCCTGGGATCTTATAATGGCAGTGATTTTAGACATATTCAAGGGATTCTCTCAATGGGATAAGGAGTCAGCTCACACCCACTGTAGTATCAGCAAAATGAGTATTTAAGAAGCTTGACAGAGGGAAAAAAAAAGAAAAACAAGATTACCTATCCTCTGGCAATTATTGGCAGTTTTAGAAAAGCTACCATAAAGAAAATTAAAGTAAGTTATCTCAGAAATAGGGATGAGTGTTTCTGTTTTTTAAGACCTGTGCCTTGAAGGTAGAGGCCCAGGCATAGTGACAACCCAGGTGAAAATAGCAATGATAATGGGGGAACAGAGAAGGACAGGCTGTAAATGGGAAATGGAACAGGATCTCTGACCCAGAAGAGTCACAGAATAAATGTGTTAAGACCTGGAGAGATAAGAGCTATAAGAGAAGACAACAGGACACGGAGGAAGATGAGGGTTGAAAACAAAAACTCTGGTAAGAAGAGGGAGCCTTGGGGCTACCCCATAAGGACTCCAGGATACTCCCTCCACAAAGAGTCAGAAGATCGATGGGCTTTTACCACCAAAGAAGTTGAAGGAAAACTTCAAAGAGGAGTTAAAAATCACTGGAATAATGGCTAATGAGGAATGAGGGTGTGGTATCAGTTGTCACCAACTTCGGAAGCTTAAAGATTTCCTCTTGCAAAAATCAACCCTACTTGTGTTAAAGAGCCCAGATGGAGATGGTGGAGGCCCTCTGATACTTTTCAAGTGGCTAAAATAGGGAGTTCATATACTTGGTCCCACAAAAGTTAATTCTCTCTATTGTAGGTTTCCTGGTGGAGGACAACAAACAAAGGGGTAAAATTTTTTTGTGGGTGTAATCTTTTTATTAATTAATTATTTTTAGTTTTCAACATTCACTTCCACAAGATTTTGAGTTCCAGATTTTCTCCCCATCTCTCCCCTCTCCCCACCCCAAGACAGCGTGCATTCTGAATATCCCTTCCCCCAATCTGTCTTCCCTTCCATCACCCCACCCCTTCTCTTATCCCATTCCCTTCTATTTTTCTGTAGGGCAGGATAGATTTCTCTATCCCATTAAGGGGTGAATTTTTTTAAAGATGTTTGGGAGATGAAATTTCCCACTACCACTACTCTGTTTCAGACCTAAGTAGATCCCACCTTTTAGGCACAGTATCCTGTGAATGGCATCAGACTTTAACTATGGACTTTCCCCACCAAACACCCCCTCCACTCCATTACATGCCTGGCCAGAGCAACTAGCAAAGTTTGAGATGTGGGCAGCTGGACCCTAATGGGCAGCTAGGTGGTACAGTAGATAGTGCACCAAGCCTAGAGCCAAGAAGACATGAGATGCTGACGAGCTGTGTAGCCCTGGGCAAGTCACTTAACCTCTGTTTGCCTCAGATTCTTCAACTGCAAAATGGGGATAAGAATACAGCACCTAGCTCCCAGACTGTTGTGAAGCTCAAATGAGATAACACTTTTAAAGTGTTTAGCACAGTGCCTGACACAGAGTAAGCACTATATAAATGATTTTTTATTTTTTGGGGGGTGGGGAGCTGTCAGGCAAAGAGGGCTGTCCATACAAATGGACACGCTGGAGATGGTGAGCCACTATTCATTTTGCCACATTAATTGAGAAGAAGATGACAATACTCTAGAAGTTTTCAGTATGGCTTTTGAAACAAGAGATCCACAAGAATATGACTGATGATCATCCTATGTGTACGTTAATAAAATTGTTATTGGGATGTCTAAGACAAAGGAAGTAAAGATCACTCTACTTCACCCAATTTAGGACATCCACAAAAGCCCCTAACCTACATTGTTACTCCTTGGCTTTACCAGATTGTTACAAATCATCCAAATTTTGTTGTCACCTTTTAATCCAGATTTAAGGAACTGTTGGAATGAGTACCCTTAAAACTGGGGTTTTTAACTTTTTTGTGCCCTAGATCCCTTTGTCACTCTGGCGAAACCCACGGATCACTTCTCAGAATGTTTTTAATGTATAAAATTAAACACATAGGATTATGAAGGAAATCAATTATGCTGAAATAAAGTTATCAATTAAAAAAAAAGTTCACAGACCCTAGGTTATGAACCCTGACTCCAGAGCAAAAGCCAAGATTCCCCTAACACTCAGGTTGTTCTAATTATAGTAATGAAAGGGAAGAGGAGGCTATATGCCCAGTGGATTACCAAGAGAAAGTCTGCCAAACATATAAGGGGTTGCCAAATACTAGCCGCCAGCTTGCAATTAAAACAATGAACTGGGTGACCTGGGTATCCCAGTTTCTATTATGGGTTCTTTGGGGGAAGACCACCAAGGAAAGCAGCTCACTTCCTCAAGTGGAAGTGAGCTGATGACCCCCTTGTTTGAGGCTGAGTTGTGGTAGCTAATGGGAGAACATATTGTGAGCAGAGATACCTCTACAGGTGCTAACAGTCGATAAACATTTACTAAGCACCTATAATTTGCCAGGCACTGCGCTAAACAGAGTAGCTTCTATGTTATTTACTGTAGGCAGGATCAAATGAAAGCCATTAGCCTTAACTGAACCATTCTATCCCTCATTTATGGAGAGGTCAGCAAGTCTACCTCCTTCAAATGGAGGCCCAAAGAGGCCTTGCAAGACCTAAAGCAAGCTATTCAGTATCCTCTCCCCTGGGTTTTTACAATACTGAGGGACCCATGTTATTGAAGCTCTTTCTCCATAAGGACTAAGTAAAGCCTTTGCCAGGTACCAGTAGGTGACCAGATTAAATCAGGCTACTAAGCTTCCCAAGATGGCCACTCAATATGCCACTTCTGAAAAACAGTCACTTGCCCATTATTGACCCCTAGTTGCTCCTGAATGGATGATGCAGGGCAATAACACTACCCTTCATTCAGAATTGCCCTTTATGAGTTGTGTGATGCAAGATGGTTCTGGAAGCTTCTACTGTTACTGAATTTTTAAAATCAGTAGAAACCTGAGTTCAAATTCTACCTCCAATATTTAATATGTGTGCGACTTAGGGGTAACTCAAACTCTTTCAGCCTGTTTCCCATTGGAAATGATAATACCTGTATAACTGACCCACATAGTTATCATGGACTTCATCATAATTTTACATAGGAAAAAATATGGAAACTTTGAAATATTACATAAATGTCAGCTATTATTACATATAGCATTATATCACAGCGTATATCATGTCATAATTAATAGTTAGATAACAGCATGTTATACTATGTTATACTATATAAAAATGTTATACTACACTATATTATGGAGGGCAGCTAGGTGGTTCAGTGGATAGAGCACTGGACTTAGAATCAGGAAGATTTAAGTTCAAATCCAGCCTCAAAACACTTACTAGCTAGGCAAGTCACTTAACCTGTTTGCATTAATCCACTGGAGAAGGAAATGGCAAACAACTCCCAGTATCCTTGCCAAGAAAACCCTATGGATAGCATGGTACACAGAGTTAGACACAAATTAACAACATGTTATGTCATATTAAATGTTAAGTTATTATTGAGGAACATGAGTATAGTAAATAGTAAACAGAGAGCCAATCAGGCTCAAGAAGATGATTCAAAGTCCTGCCTTTAACACATACAGGCTATGTGAATTTGGGCAAATCACTTGGCCTAGCTCTCAAACTAAATTGCAGAGCAGTTACTAATTTGCATTGGTAAAGGGAATTTGCAGCTAGATGTCACAGTGGACAGAACACTGGGCTTGCAATCAGGAAGATTCATCTTCATGAATTCAAATCCAGCCTCAGACACTTACTAGCCGCCGGGTGGCCCCGGACAAGTCAACTTAAGCCTGTTTGCCTCAGTTTCTCATTTGTAACATCAGCTGGAGAAAGAAATGGCAAACACTCTAGTTTTTTGTTTTTTTTTTTGCCAAGAAAACCTCCCAAAAAGGAGTCATGAAGAGTCAGGTAAGATTGAAAAGACTGAACAACAAAGAGGGTATTTTTCTCATGGGGAGTATCCTATTCCCATTAAATCACAAGTCCTGTCCACTGGGGGAAAAATACCATTATTAAGTGTATTGGATGATCTGAGCAGAGGTTATCAAGTTTGGAGAGTAAAATAGAAGAAAAATTTAAGAGCTGAGCAAAGTAGGATGGATGGAGTTTCATTTCCTCTAAGCATAAATATAAAATGAAAATTAGTTCACATAACCTTTACATTTCAGTTTCACGTCTAGCTTCAAATGTTGCCTTCCTTTCTCCCATCCCCCAACCCTCCTTCAGTTTTTCCCCTGCAGCTTCCACTTCTCAGTTCATTCAAATGCAAACAACAAAGAAAACACATTGAATCAATTAGAAGGTGACTACCTGCCAACCTGCACACTACAATTTTTCAGAGGATTCTTAAAAGGTCACTACTTGGGACCCAATGCATAAATTGCAAGCAGCAGAATTTTGCCTTCTCATTGGGACCTCCATGAAGAAACAACCCCAAGTTATAGGGTACCACAATTACATAGTTGTTTAATTATCTTAATTTATAAAACATGTGGCCTAAGTAAACCCAAAATTAGCACTGAAAGGGATAACAGGCTGAGCTTCAAGCCACATGAATGGGATGTAACTCCTATGGAAATCAATTGTAGCTGCCATACATAAGAGCTGTTTGATTGGGATTCAAGGTCAAGTGTGTTAGTTGTTTTCTCTTCTTCAAAAATAACCTCCTAAAAAGAGGAAAGAGTGAGTCAATTTGTCCCCTTCTTAATTTCTTCCTCAGAAGTCCACATGATTGATGTTATTTACTTAATATTAAACAAATATCTGTGTTTTTCATTTTTATTTAAATGCATTCAGTCATCTTTCTATTTGTATGCACCCTTTTGACCATAGCACAGGCTGCTTATTTAGTCTTCTAGCTACTAAGAAGTGACTAACATCAAATAGATTCCATCAATGAAAGTCCTTTCCTAACCCTGAACAAAGGCTTGCTTCTAAGACAATCCAGAACTCAATTTTCATCTGTAGAAAACCTGAAAAGTCTGGCCTACTCCTGAATTTTCCCTTTGTCCAGAAAACCCTGGGAAAACTACTGGGACTCCACAGCCGAAACCCAAGCCCTGTGTATTCTATTAGGCCTTGAATCCTCCCAGGTCACCCCAGAACTGTTTCAGTAGGCTCAATCCATAAAGTGCCAGGAACACTTCAAGTACCACTTCCCAAGAATGTTATCACCCCCAACCACTTGTACATTTGAAAGGAGTGAGTTTATTGTCATTTTTATCAATTCTGGCACCAAGAAAAGGCCATCAGGCAGAAAGCTACCTCCTCCTTAAACTATTATGAGTCCTCTAATTGGGCTCCCAGAATCCCTCTCCACCCTTCCCTAACCCATCCATCCACCACACAACTGCCAAATTAACATTCCAAAAGCACAGGTTGGACTACATCCTTCCCCAGAGCAAAAAGTTTCAGCATTCAACTCAAATCTCAGGACTTTTTACATGAACTGTTAATGAAACCAAGTTTCCTGTATCTTACAAAATTTTTAGAACCTAAATGCTGGATTTCACATTTATTTTGTAAACTTAATCCTAGTTTAGGCTCATGATTCTAACCTCTTGATAACTTCCATTCTGTTGATTTTGTCATTCTGTCCTTCCCTAAAGAGAGTCCAACTTTGTGGTAAGCGCTATTATCATCTACATTCCTTCTACACCTCCATCAAATTTACAGATGAAAGTGTTACACTGGGCAAGGCCGTGTAAAAGACAACTAAATGAGCAGAACCAAAGAAAAGCTAACAGAACTTCAGAGCAAGGTGAGCTTTCTTTTACTTTGCATTCCTTTCTGTTTTTATGAACCTATTTGGAACTATATCACCAAGTACTTACCTGCCTTTACTATTATTCTCTCTAGTCTCCCAAAATAGACTGCAAGTGAAGACAGGAATCATATCTTCCTCACTAATTTGGCCTAATTGAGGGAAAAAAGCATATCTAAACTTCTAATCCCAGTTTTACCAATATAAGTTATCTTTCTGACCGTCTAAGCAGGTCACTTAATTTTTTCTGGGCCTTAGTTTTTGTATCTGGACTGGCTGATCCCTAAGATTCCTTACAGCTATAAAATTCTAAGAAAAAGTACTATGATCTTGCAGATATAAGCAACCACAGAATTCTGCAGAAAACAAAAGGGTGCAGAAACCCTTCCCTTTGACAAATTTAAAATGTTATATTTAAAGCTTGCAAACAAGAAAAAAAAGGCATCAACACAAGCAATATTCTAGAATATATCTATACACCATTAGAATTTGACTCAATTATCCCAAAATTTCAAGGATATCTAAGTTCAAATCTGTGGAAGTGCTTGAAGCAAAAATGATAAGTAACACAAGAATTGACTATGACTAATTTATGACATCTATACAGTCCAATATATCTAAAAATCATCTGACTGCTAAAATATGTAACATCTCATGAAAAGAAAGTATAGTGGAGGCAATAATTCATCTACAAGCTCCATATTTCTTTTGAGATCATGGCATTCCATGTAACAGCACTGGTAGAAATTTTTTTAAATGCTGAGTAAATGTTTTAATGTTGGGTGAATGAGGGAGAGGGGAGTTCTAACCTGTGAAGGGAACTCCCCAAAATGAACTCCCTTTATCAATGCAAATTAGCAACTATTCTACAACTTAAAGTTTTAGAGAGGTGCCAGGAGTATTGTGACTAAGTGACTCCTCCAATACCATACATCCAATATATGTCAGAAGACAATATAGAGCAGGAGTTGGGATGTCAGTGATGTAGACTGAATACTAAAAGGTCAAGAAGGATGAGGACTTAAAAAAAAAAAGGCTTAAGTAACTAAAATATCATTGGTAACCTTTGAAAGAGTAGTTTGAGTAGAGTAGTGAGGCCAGACTACAAAAAACTTGAGGAGTTAGTGGGTAGTAAAGAAATAGAAGCAATCAGTTGATTGCTTTTTCTAAGAGAGGGAAGATAGACAGACAGATAGATGGATAGACAGATAGATAAATAGATAGATACATAGATAGATACATAGATAGCATGAGAGTATAACCATTGCAGAACTGAGTCGGTCTAAAATTGTACTACTTGAAATTAAAGTAAAACAGTATAACGAAGGAATGTTTCTTAAGAGCTAGTTTTTATTTTACATTTTATTTGCAATTAAGTTATATTCTAACTGCCAAGTTAGGAATATGATGCACAAATTGATTGTAAAAGTTCATAAAAATGTTTTTCTTAAAAGACGATGCACTTTTGTGGCTATTTGTTTACAATGGTTCTCTGATGAAAACTAATTTAGATTATATAATCTTCCCAATAAGATGCCGTTGCCTTCTCTAGATGTTATTTTATATGTGAGAGTCCATGTAATACTTTAAGTATCAAGTATTATGCTTTCTTTATGGTTTTGACAATAGTTCCTCTCTCTATGCTGTTACTTATCCTTCCTTCCACTTTTTTTTTCTGAACAATACAATTCATCTGGTACTAACTTAACCCAAGAGCTGAAATAGCCTGAAGTAACCAAGAATCCTGCTATGCACATTTTTGCTCTCAAATTTTCTTCAAGCCTTTGTAGAATGTCAAAGCTGAAAAGGGAACTTATAATTTGCAGATATAACTGGGGCCATGAGAGGTCACCTAGTTAGCAGCAGAGCCAAGAATAAGCCCCAAGGTTTTCTGACTCCAGTACGTATATAAGTATATCCATGTAGTCACACAGACAAACTTAATAACAATAACATCAACAACAAATTTCTTCAGTTCTGTTAAGGTTTAAAAAGCCCTTTGCCCATAGGCATACCGATATACTACTGGGGAAATATAAACCATTCTAGAAAGTAGTCTGGAATTATGCTAAGAAAAAATAATTAAAATGTTCAGATTCTTTGCCCCAGAGACCCCCCTTCTAGGCATATAGCTCAAGGAGATCAAAGACAGAAAAAAAGTTATATATAAACCAAATATTTATAGCAGCATTTCCTGTAGCAGAAAGAATTAGAAGTTAAGACACTCGATAATGAGGGAATGGTGAAACAAATTTTGGAATAAAGGTGTAAGTGCTGCTGCCCCATAAAAATGATGACTATGAAAAATACATGGAAGCATTAGAAGGTTTATATAAATTGATACAGAGCAAAGTATGCAGAATCACAACAATATGAGGAAAGAATAAAAGAAAATTCTTGGCCCTGGAGAAGAAATTTTAAAATGAACCTCCCTCCTTTGTGGAGGTGGGGGGAGTATGGATGTAGAACATCTCCTATACTGTCAAACTTTGTTGATGTGTTGGTTAATTTTGCTGGACTACTTTTTTTTCTTCTACCCAAGAAAGGGAGGGAGAAGGATAAATTTGGAAAGGAAAGTAATATAAAAACCAAAGATATCAATAAAAATGAAAAACAAAATAAAAAGCTTTTCACCTTATCTCTATTCTCATAGATAATAACAATGGTGATAATAATAACTAACATTTACACAGCCAGGCACTTGGTAAGTGCTTCACAATTATAATTTCATTTGATCCTCCCAACAACTCTGGGAGATAGGTGCTATTATCCCCATTTTACAGATGAGGAAACTGAAGCAAACAGAGGTTAAGTGATTTGCTCAGGATCACATGACTAGTAAGTAAGTATCTGAGGACAGGTTTGGAACTCTGGTCTTTCTGATTCCAGGCCAGCTACCTAGCTGCCCCAGACAGATAAATAAAGTAGCAAGATATCTTCTGGTGTTGCATGTGGGAACCAACTCACTATTTTATAGGCACAGTATGTGTGTGTGTGTGTGTGTGTGTGTATATATATGTATATATATATATCTGCATATACATATATGCATGCATGCATGTATATGCATGTATCTGTATGTACATATATGTAGGTGTGTATGCAATGTTACAGCTACCTGACTTTTCTATCAGTAAGCATCTAAGTGCTTACTAAGTATCAGTCATTTTGCTAAGCTTTAGGGGATAGAACGAAAGGAAAAACAGTTCCTGTCCTTAAGGAGTTTACATTCAAATGAGAAAGACAAGAAGTATTTAAAACAGGTACATACCACTATACATACAAAACAGAAGGAAGGTAGGCTTAGAAGAGGAAGGCTCTAGTAGTTGAGAAGATCAACAAAGACTTCCAATAAAGCTGGAATTGAGCTGTCTCATAGAAGCCAGGGACTATAAGAAGTAAAGAAGTGTGAGGGAAAGGGGAGGGATATAGCGGGGAGGGAGGGGACAGAACCAGCCAAAGGCATGGAGATGGGGGATGTAATTGTAGTGTCAGAGTCTGAACAAAAATGATACATATAATAATAAAAATCTAAATCATAGAGTGAGTAGAAGGGAGTCAAGTGTGGAAAGGCTAGAAAGGTCAGAAGGGGCCAAGTAAGTGAAGAGCTTTACATGCCAAGAACAAGAACTATACATTTGATCTTGAAGTAATAGGGCATGACTGCAGTTTTCAGAGTGGGGAGGAGGGAAGAGCGACCTGGTCAGACCTGCGCTTTAGGAAAATCATTCTGGCAGCTGGGTGGAGGATAGACTGGATTGGAGAGAGATTGGAGGCAATGAGACCAATTAGAAGGCTACTGCAAGAGTCCAGGTGGGAGGTGATGAGGACCAGAACTAGGACAGTAGCTATATGAGTGGTGAGACCAATGGAATAATCAGGACATTGAAATTGCTCATACTTCAGAATTCTCTCTCTGAGCCTCTCCTTTAAAAAAAAAAATTCACAGGAACAATCCAGCAAGAACTAAAACACTTTATTCGTGCCACATTTTTGAAGCCTCTTAAAAACTGGGAGAGTCTGACTAATGTAGAGTACTTCGTATATAGTCTGTTTATACTTAAATGAGGGTAGAGAAGTGGAATAAAATATATTTACAAATATATTCCATGTGTGTCTTCACCAATTTTAATATTGCATGTGTGAGATTTTAAAAACATTGAGCTCCGTTGAGACAAAAAGACAAAGGGTATAAAAGTTTGAGTTGAAGAAATCCCATTCTATTCTTCTCTTTCTTTCTTTTAAAGAGATGCCTTCTGAATATTACCGTAAAAGAAGCATGAGGAAAAGAATAAAGTTCAAGATAAATATCTCAGTTTACTAAAGTCTAAATGGATATATAAATCCTGACAAGTGTTAATGATATTTTGGCATAATGTGTCATGTCAATATATAGAAATGTGCAAGTATTATTCCCTTTAGACTCTTTAATGTGCTACACAAGTATCTCTGCATAATTTTAGATACATGCAGCTGCAGCACAACTTTACTAGTCACAAAGGAAGAAACAGATCCTAATACCAAATAATTCCAGTCCCCAAAATAGAGGCAGACATTTCTAACCCTTTAAATAAAAAAACAAACATCGTCTGAAAATTCCCCCTGAGAGGCTTGTGGTTGACAACTTTACCTTGAGCAAATTTAAAGCCAAGAATCTAAGTTTGGAAGGTAATTCCTTCCTGTTCTTCTTCCTCCAGCATGCATGTGGGCTGAATCATGAATGGTACTTTGACAATTATTCTCTACATGGTAACTCCAGGAAATAACAGAATTAATTGCAAATGTGGTTTTCTCCATAAAATTACATGAATTGACACAAATAATCTATCAAATATAATGTGGATTCAATTCAATTCAACAAGTATTTTGAGTGGCTACTCAATAAATTGTGTCACCATTGAGCAGACCAATATATGCTGGAATATAAAAAAACAAGAAGGGGGGAGAATAATCCCTGTCCTTATATTCTGAAGTTTATATTTTATTAGGAAAAACAATATAACACAAATTAAATGCAAAATAATATTCAAGTTAAGACACAATAATTCTGTCAAGGGGAAAGAGAATATTAACAACTGGGAGTATCACGAAAGGACTTCTATAAAGAAGTCAAAAAAGTATTGGGAGAAAACCAGAAAGGCTGGATTTTAGCTTTAACAAGATTTATCAATAGTAGATTTCATCACTTTCTCAAATGAAATGATTTATGTGAAAATTGCTTTGTAAACTAATTCATTGAACAAGTATTTAGCAAGCCTATTATTTCTGAGGCCCAGTGATAGAGACCTGAGAACACAAAAACAAAGATAAAAGCACCCTGCTAAACGAAGTTTACATTCCATTGAATTATAAGCCACTAGGGTAAATGTACCTCATAGTTATTTATATCTTATCTCTTTGGATCCTCAGAACAATCCTGCATAGTAGATGCTATTATTATTACAAATGAAGAAACTGAGGCTGGAAGGGTAAGTAACTTGACCACTGAGTCACACAACCATTAGCTATAATAGCTGAAGCAGCATTCAAACTCAGGGTTGTTTCTAGAATCAAATAAAATAATATACGTAAGGTGGTTTGAAAGCCTTAGTGTGCTATATAGATGCTGTTATTAGCTAGCTATTATATACTAATCCTATCTCCAAAAAAAATTTTTTTAAATGATTGAATCTCAAACAAAGAACCCAATGTAAACAACCAAAAATATTAGTTGAGTGATACACAAGAAATCCAAAACAAAGGATGGCAAAGGATAAATAACATTAGATTATAGGAGGCAGATGCTTGCAAGGCATAGTCTAATTTGTAAAGTTACATAGGACAGTAGTTTCTGCAAGGCAGTGGAGTAAGAGAGTACATGGAACTTCCCGACAAACTGGTGCAGAATTGCACTTTTTTCCATCTCTTTAATGAGAAGTCAAGTGGAAGGATTCCCTAAGGATACCACAACCCAACTTTCTCCATCGGAGGTCACTCCTTTCACTCTAACCACCCCCACCCCAAGGAAAGGGCCAGGAGAAATGGGCATATTCCTTCTTTTCTCACTGCCACTTTCAAAATATTATTTGCCAACTGTGGCTGAACTTTCCTCTTTTGAAGTCCAAGAAATTTGCATACAACTCTCTCTCTCCCAGTCCTTGCAGTTGCCATCTAGTGACTCCCAAGTGATTCTCTCAACATCCTCTAAGACTTCAGTCCCTAACTCACAGTGTTCTCTCCACATCCCCTGCCATCATCCTCAAGTCTTTAATATTCATGTTGATGACCACTCTAACAACCTGACCACAAAATTCTCAAAACTCTTCAATTCCAATGACCTCCTTTCCCAACCTTTAGCCAGTTACTCGCCAATATGAATTATAATATATAAGTTTAGACCTGACCATCTCTCTGAACTGTACAACTAGTCAAACTCTTCTATGTCTCACATCCACACAAAATCTACTTTTCACCCTCACAGTGACCTCCAGTCCGTCCCTCCACCCACTACTATTCTTCCAGTTCATCTCTGCCACTGTGACTTCACTTTCTTCTAGACTTAGCTACTGTAATATTTCACTCTATAAGGCATATACCCCAAGGAGATTAAAGTCCTAAAAACATCTAAATATTTATAGCAGCAACTTTATAATAGCAAAGGACTGGAAACAAAGTAGATGCCCATCAATTGATAAAGGGCTGAGCAAATCATGATACAAGAATGAAATTAAATATTCCTGTGCAGTAACAAATAATGAATATAAAGAAGGCAAGAGAAACATGACAGACATAGGAATTTATGCAAAATCAAATAAGTAAATTAGGAAAAAATATAAACAATGAGTATGATATAAATGGAAGCAACAGCAACAAAACAATTAAAACCGAATACTTCTAAATCATAATGACCATGTGTTGCCCCAAAGAAGAAATACAACCAGCCTCTACCCTCTGGCTCCCTCCAATGTACTCCCTCCCCCCATTTTTTCTTTGCAGAACTGGAGTACTGTGGACGTGGAACATTTGCACGTAATGTCAGCCTTGTTCACTGTCTATTAGTTTTGTTGATTTCTTTTCTACTTTTTTATTCTGTTATAAAGCATAGTTCTCTGGGAGGGAGAGAGAGAAGAATATAGCGGGAAAGGCATATGACCTAAAAACAAAAGCTATCCATCAAAATGTCTTTTTTTTTAAATTTCACTAGCTACTATCCTAGAATCCTTTGCCCCCAACCTTCCACTATTCTCAACATATTTACTAATCTTCATCCTTCAGTAACCCCTACTGTCTAATTTCTAACACAACTAAGTGGTATAGTAGATAGATCACTGGATTGAAAGTCTGGAAGACTTGAATTCAAACCCTGCCTGAGGCACTTAACTAGCTCTACGATCCATGACAACTGTTTCTCCATCTGTAAAATGGGGCACAAACCTTAAAGTACTATATAAATGCTAACAAGATTAAGCTGATTAAACTCACTCTAAATTAATGGTACAGAATCTCGGCTAGCCTTTGATGTACTTGAAAATCCTATTCTGGTTTTGTCTTCCGGCTTAAATCCTTACTTTAATTGTTTGAAACCTATTTTCTCTCCTCTCAGTCCAATTGAAACGCCCCTCCCCTCCCCCTCCCACTCAAAGCAGATAGACTATGCTCCTACTTCACCTAGAAGGCTGTCCTAGCTTACATTCCTCTTGGCTTTGATAATCTTTCTCAGACTCTTCCAACCACTCGCTCTCCCTACTATATTCTCTTCCCCTTAATAAGGGTGTTCCTCCGATGTCAATCTTCAGCCTTCTTTCCTTACAGCTCTACATTCTTTTCCTTGACAATCTTATTCATACCAGATTGCCCCTATATATACTGATGACACCTCAATCTTTATTTACATTCCTGAATGAACTCTCTTCAGATCTCCTTTATCGCATCTCTCAGCTGCCTGCAAGTTTTGTCTATTGGTACTTATAACTCAACAAGTCCTAAACAAAAATTACCACGCATAGGATTATAGATTTGGGGCTGGAAGGGACTTTAGAGATCGTCTTCTTTGTCCTCTATCTCTCCCCGACTCCGAGTTTTAAAGAGGAGAAAACTGACGTCATAAGATGGCCAGTGATGTGCTCAAAGTCACACAGGAGTGGTAAGCAGTAGGCCAGGATTTAAACCAAGGTCCTCTGACTTACCCAGTACTCTTTCCACCATAACATGCATTCAGCAAACAGATACTATCTTTTCCCCCTGTTCTTCCCTTTACCATGTATGTTTCCACCAATGGCTGCACCATTCACCTAACTTCCAGTGTTTGAAACCTTATCTTTGATACTTCCTTCTCCTTTGTTTCTCAAATCCAAGCTGTCATCAAACGACGTTTCACATTCCCAACATCATTTTTACTCATGCCCTCATCTTTGTTCCCATTCCCACCACCCCAGCACAGGCCTTCATGACCACCCACTTAGAGTATCTGCAAAAGCCTCAGGATTACTCCCTGCCTTTGCTCATACTATTACTATTACTCCCTGGCCTATGAAGTCCCCATCTCCCCGACTCTATCAGCTGAATTCCTGCTCATCTTTTAAAACCCAGATCAAACACTACTTCCTCTTTAATTTTAAAAACCTTCCCTGATTCCTACAGACCTAACTTTGTTTTATAACCAGCTGATATATTTTTCTAATACACAATACTTTAAGTATTTTTTGAATGTTGATTTCTAAAAGTTCCCCACACCTTAACTCCCAAAGTTACATTAGTGACCAAATGTTCACCAGAGTATAAGGTATATATATATATATATAAACTCAGGGGTTCTTCATAATTTTTATGTCTTGGACCACTTTGGAAGTATGGCAAAGTCTATGAACCCTTTCTCTAAATAACGTTTTTACATGCATAAAATAAAATACATAAGATTACAAAGGAAACCAAAATGCACAGAGCCCTAGCTCTACAGTTAGGAAGACCTGAGTTTGAATCCAGATTCAAACACTTACTAGCTGTGTGACCCTGGGCAAGTCACTTTACCTTGGTCTGCTTCAGTATCCTCATCTGTAAATTGGGATAATAACAACACCCATCTCTCAGAGTTGGTATGCAGATAAAATGAAGTAATATTTGTAAAATGTTTTGCAAACCTTAAAGCACTATATGAATGCTTTTTAGCATTATTATTAATCATTATCAAAATATTTAAAAAATATAGACCCCAAGTTAAGAACTATAGCTCTAGCTGCTGACAGCTGAAATGCTGCATATGATGTCAGACAAAAATTGCTGTGTCAGCTGGTTTTCTAAACCGTCATATGGAAAGGCTCTATTAGGGACATTGTAGGGGAGGGATTGTGGTGGTAAATGACAGTGATTATAACAAAATGAAATTTAATACCTTTAAAAACCTAAAGCTACTTATAAATTTATGTATTCTATTATCTTTAAAAATACACCAACAACATAAAAATAATAGCTAGCATTTACATAGTACTCATGTGTTAGCTCATTTGATCCTGGCAACATCCCTGGGGGTAATATTATTGATATTATTATCCCCATTTTACAAGAGTAACAGAAGCAGGGAGAAATTAAATGACTTGCCCAGGGTCACATGGCTAGTACCTATCTAAGGCAAGATTCAAACTTAGGTCTTCCTGATTCTAAGTCCAGAACTGTATCAATGACATGAAATATCTAATTTTACTCCAGAATTTTCCCATTTGCCAAATGATAGCTACTGGCCTGCCTTACAAATTAAATCTGAATTGTGCTGTGATAAGGGCCCTGGGCTTTGAATCAAAAAACCAATCTTATAGTCCTGGTACTGCCAATTAGTAGCTATATGACCACAGACAAATTACTTGACCTGAGACTCATTTTCCTCATCTGTAAAATGAGAGTTTGACTCTAAAGTCCCTTCCAGCTCCAATATTTTATGATTCCAGTACAAGAAACTGAAATTTTAAAAAAAAATAGTTCTCATAAACCAACAGGCCTACCAAAATTCCATCTGGTCTACAAAATATGCATTGGGTACTGCCACGATTTGGAATCAGACCTACACACAGATCCTGGCTCTGCATCTTATTCAGTTTGACCTTGGTGGAATCACTTCAACCGTGAGGCTCAGCTTCCTCAGTGAAATGAAAGGGTTGGAATGATGATCTCTATGGTTCCTTACATCTCTAAATACCCACTGAGCCACAAGGCTAAAGGACACAAACATCTTTTCGGAGAAAGAATACTCAACCAGTAGATTGGGATCTCTGAATAGTCTTTGAAAACCCACGTAGTTTATCTCCAAGCAAGAAGCAAATACCAGGCCCCTCTCAGTGGGAGGCTTTTTCTGGAATTTTCCCCTCTCCCACACCACTGGGGAAACTTTACTATCTTCCCTTTTGTTGTGATCTCCGGGGATTTCTCCAAATAAAAGCAATGTCTCTTCAAAAAAAAAAAACAACCATAGAACTCTTAGTCTATGGAAAACATAGCTCCAGTGGGTAAGTCAGTCATTACAATGGATGGGTGTGAATATAGTTTTCAAAAGAAAAGCTATCAACAACCACACGAAAAAATGGTCCAAATCATTAATAATAAGGGAAAAGCAAGTTAAAACAATTCTGAATTTCACTGCATACCCCTCAGATCGACAGATAACAAAAATAACAAATGGTGGAGGGGATGTGAAAAGATAGGCACACTACTGTACTGATGTTCTCTGAAATGGTCCAACCTAACCACTAAAGAAAACAATTGGGAATTATACATTTTTAAAAATCACTAAAGAGTAAATATGACTGACCCAGATATAGCTACTAAACATATATCCCAAGGAGATTAATGACAGAAAGGTGCACTTGCCTTCCTCTCTCTCTGGAGATAATACAAACACATATATGCACATATATACACACACATATGTATCAAAATATTTATAGCAGCATTTTTTGTAATAGCAAAGAATTAGAAGTAAAGTAGGTGTAGATTAAGAGGGAAATAGACTGCAGCATATGAATGTGAGCCATAAGAAATGATCAATATATCGTGCTTAGATGAATTTTAGAAGAGTGGAATGAACTCATGCAAAGTAAAACGAATCAAGAGAACAATTAACAAAATGACCACAATAACAAATACAAAAACAACCCCAAAAAACTTCAGGATTCTGAACAATGAGGAGTTGATAATGTATGCCTCCTCCCTATGCAGAAAGAGGTGATGGATGAAAGAGGAAGGAAGAAGCATATTTTGAGACATGACCAATGTGTTGATTTGTCTTGCTTGGCTATACTTATTTGTTATAAAGGAGGGTTCTAAGGTAGGATGGGGTGGTCACTGGGAAGTGAGTGACTTTTGAAAAGAGCACCAACAAAATATTTTTTCATAAAAAGAAAAGAAAAAGAAAAATACAATCAAGGGTTTTTCTTCAGAGTCTGATGAAAATCAAACCAAAAAAGGCAAAACCCAAAAAGGTCCACTAAACAAAACCACTTTACCATCTGACCTTCAATTTCTTGTATCTGTAAAATGGGGATAACAGTAACTCTAGAGAACCTACCTCAAGAGGCTGTTACAAATAAGTGATATATCCTTTTCACATAAGTTGTTTCTCCTAGAAAGGCTTTTTTAAAATACTGTGCTACATATGAATCCCTGGAAATGTTCTAAACTGGCATAAAATCAGCGGTGTGTTTTACAAATACAGATATAAGAATTTTTAAAAGCCAAATTACGATTTAGACAAAACAGCATCCTTTTATTGATCTCTACTGTCATAAAATGACAATCCTGGTCTTAAAGTACAAAATTGAGACTATTTGAGTTTTATTATATGACAGAATCTGTAATACAGCTGTATTACGGTTTGCGATTAAATTGTAACTGATAACAGGTCACTGCAAGCATAATGAACCTTACTATATAGAAAGGCATTCTCTCCTTCACCAATTTTCCTAAATAAAAAATAAATCTTTAAAGAAATGGATTTTTGTCAGATGAAAAGAGAAACTGCAAATTACATTTATATTTGTAAAATACACCACTATGTGACCTGAACAACAGACTTAGACTTACAGTGTCTCAGTTTCTCAACAGTAAAGTAGAAACCATAATAATAATAAGTGAGAGGACGGTAATGGACATGGTTGAGACCTAAAATTGCTTCCAAATTACCCTGAAATACAAATATAAAATAATAGCTAATATTTCTTAACTTTTTTCAAGCTCTTAGAAACACTTCTTACAGGGTTTCTTTCTGCTGGCAGTATTTGCTCACAAAGAATTAATAAAATGTTACAGTGCTGTCATATGCAATAAAGCCCTATTTATCCATAATCCAATCAGAAAGCTCAAAACAACTAGAATGTTTTCAATATTATACAATTATCTTATGTTCATTTTAATAATTAAAGATTATAGGATCCAATATTTCTGGATCATCAAAAGTTTTAGCTATATTTAGTATGATTTTATTGCTAAACAATTTTCATTTGTTGAGAACATTAAATATAGTACCTAAAATATGCTCTTTCCCAAACATAATAGTCATTTACTGTTTTCCTAGAAAATATGATTTCATTTCCTGAATAAAAATGTATGATCACTAAATGGAAATTACAATGCAAAGCAAAATATAGGCTGGAATATTAAACATAAGCAATAATTCATTTGGCATCACTAGTTATACAACCTGTTACAATAAAAAATCAGTCTGAAATTTGAAGTTGATTTTATCCTTGATTATAAGTTGAGAGGTAGGGTGGGGTGGGGCATGTTTGGAAAAGACAAACACCTTATGACTAAAATGATCCATTAATACATGGATTCTTAATCTGGAATCCATAAATATTTTTTAAACTTTTCTGGATAACTTTATTTCTACATAATTGATTTCCTTTGTAATCCTATGTATTTTTTTTATGCATTTATAAACTTTCAGGCAGCTACGTGACACAGTGAATAGAATACCAGGCCTCGAATCAGGAAGATTGATCTTCTTGAGTTCAAATATGATCTCAGACACTTACTAGCTGTGTGACCCTGAGCAAGTCACTTAAATCTCTTTGCTTCAGTTTCCTCATCTGTAAAATGAGCTGGAGAAGGAAGTGTTTTTGCCAAGAAAACCATGAAGAGTTGGACACAACTGAACAACAACAAAAACATTCTGAGAAAGCATGCACATCCCTAACCTCCAAAGGGGTCTGTGGCAAGGTTATACACCCCTTAACAGTAATAGCTCCTGGGTGCTTGTTAGCAAAGTAACTGGTTTTAAGCTAGATCACTCACCTGCTTTTTGATTTCATGGAGTAAATTCAGCCTGCCTTGGGAAACCATATTTCTAAGGGGATGAGTTGAATAAGTCTTACTCCAATGTCTTATGGAAAAGAAATGGAACTGGGTTTCCTAGGGTTCCCGAAGGAGGATACATACTTTAGCAAGTTGTATCAACCTAAAAAGGCTTCTAGTATGGGCCCAGTGATTGACCATACATCTGTTGGCCTAAGACCAGCTTACCTAAGAGAGACAGACAGACAGATCCATCACCAGGTTGGCCAATTCATCTACGAAGTTAGGGAGTGTCTACAGTATAGGAAGTACCCACAAAAAATGCAACAGGAGCTCTTTAAATTTAAGCATATGAGTACCTCCAGGGTCAGATGGACTCAATATGCATCAGAATTCTATCAAAATAAGTTGTCCTTAAGACTGAGCTGAAATACATCCCTGGAGTCACAAATGGAAAAGGGGAATTAAGAATTTAGTGTGCCTAAATCACTATCAGTGAAAAACTTTTCACTCGTTTTTATGTTTGTAATAAAGTATACAAATAAAACCAAGGGCCAGTTCTGGCCTATCTTTCAGCCTAACTTTTAGGATTCCAGTTCCACAGGAGGTAAAGGGGTAAGACCTGAAACAGCATTGAAAGATAGTGCCAGCCTGAAAAATCATAACATTAATGGCTTTCCCTGCTTCCTCAACCTTAATGGACATCCAAGCCAGTCAGTCTGGAAATGCAGTGAGTACAAACATGGATGCCATCACATTCCAAACTTAAACAAGAAGTTCACTAGATACATACCGGAGAACTTTAATTTTGGATTGTCTGGATAAACAACAGAAATGTAACAACCCAATGTTTCTGGCTGTTTCTCAAAATTAAGAAATACCAAAGTAACCAAATATTGACCCAAGGTAGTGGTCTGTGATTATTCCACCGAAGCCCAGAAGACAATGTGCCAAAAAAACAAATTAAATGCCTAATTAGGATCACAGATCTAGAACCAGAAGAGACTTTAGAGGCCATCAAGTCCAACACCTTGACTTTTACATCTAGTAAACTGAGGCTGAGTGTCGTGAAGTGATTTGCCCACAGCCCCACAGATACTGTCGGATACAGCATCTGAATTCAGGTCTTCCTCACCCCATACACCTTGTGCTCAATTCACTGTACTAACCAGCTGTCTACCTGTAGGTGTTTTGGAAATTTCACTTTGAATTTCTGGATTAAATTGAAGGTAGAGTATCTCCTTTTCTTTCTACCAAAATCTTAACCATTCTTCATAGACCAACTAAAACCCTTGACAAGTTCATAGTGGTGTCTTCCTCTTCCAAATTCCATCAGCATTTATTGTCTGTGCCAGGCAATTGGCACTTATCATATACTACTTTACATTACTAATTATTACTTTATGGGTTTATGCCTTGTAGTGCCCTTGTCTAATAAATTCTGTATCTCCCACAGTGCCAAACAATAATATTTGTTGATAACTTGCTTGCTGGTTGTATATACCTCTCAATTCCAAAACAAAATGTTAGAAGTACCATGATGACAGCGAAGATGAACAGTATCATTCTTGCCCTTCAATCAGGAATCTCTCCCCTTAATCTTTGTACCCTTTTTCTTAAAGTATTACCCCATACTATAGATTTCTAATTTTAAGTTCTTCATGGATACTTTTTACCTCACTCTTCATAAGAAACATGATTTTTTAAAAGTAATATGCAAAACTTCCTTTTAAAAAATAAAAATATTTTCCTCCATTTTAATCTTTTAAATATGTCTTCTAATTAATTTCTGAATATTCTTCCCACATTTGAAGTAGATTACCAATGAGTATTTTGATCATGACAAGGCATTAGCGTAACCATTTTTAAATCAAGTTCAATGACACACTGCTAAAGAAGTAATGTTGGGAGTGAATTCCTTAAGGTTACATCTTTCCCCTGAGATTTTGAAACTCTTTCTCTCAGACCATGTGTTCTTTTCCCTTTCCAAACATGTTGACTTTTAAATTCTCTTCCCACAT